>NC_084839.1:64417666-64738166 GCF_033115175.1 Lepus europaeus
TCTTGCTGATCCGAAGCCAGGAGCCAGGTGCTCCTCCTGGTCTCCCATGTGGGTGCAGGGCCCAAGGACTTGGGCCATCCTCCACTGCCTTCCTGGGCCATAGCAGAGAGCTGGCCTGGAAGAGGGGCAACCAGGACAGAATCCGGCACCCCAACCGGGACTAGAACCCAGTGTGCCGGCGCCTCAAGGCGGAGGATTAGCCTGTTAAGCCACGGCACCGGCCTGATTTGATTTTCTAGATGTATTTATTTGAAAGTCAGAATTAGAGAGAGAGTAAGACAGAGAGATCATCCATCTGCAGGTTCACTCCCTAGATGACAGCAATGACCAGGGCTGTGCCAGGCCAAAGTCAAGAGCCAGGAGCTTCTTCTGGAGCTCAACCATGGATGGCAAGGGCCAAAGCATTTGGAACTTCTGCTTCTTTCCCAGGTCATTAGAGGGAGCACTGAATTGGAAGCGGAGCAGCCAGGACCCAGACTGGCGCCCATGTTGGATACTGGCATCGCAGGCAGTGGCTTTATCCCCTGAGCCACAATGGCAGTCCCCTGTCATCCACTTTTTTTTTCTTGTTTTAAATTTTATTTAAGTTATGCAAATTTCATGTATTTTATATATATAGATTTAGGAACATAATTATACTTCCTATCATACCCTTCTTCCTGCCCGTGCTCCAGTCCTTCTTCCTCTCCCCTCTCCCATTTCCACTCTTAATTTTTACAAAGATCTATTTTCAGTTTACTTAATGATCGTAAAGACAACCCTACTTTAAGTAAAAGAGTTCAACAAATAATATGAAGAAAAAAAAAACAGTTCCCCAATGAAAGAGACAAGGGCTGTAAACAATTATTGAATCTCAAAATGTCCTTTTCACATACAGTACATTTCAGGTATTCTATTATTTACCTCGGCTCAGGGAAAACATATAATATCTATCTTTTTGGACTAACTATAATGATTTCTAGTTGCTTCCATTTTGCTGCAAAGACAGGATTTAGTATTTTTACAGATGAGCAGTACTCCATCGTGTATATATATCATAATTTCTTTGTCTAGTCAATAGCTGATGGACATCTGAGGTGATTATAGCTATTGTAAATTGTGCTACAATGAACATGGGGTACAGATAAATCTTTGAGATGCTTATTTCTTTTGGTTTGGGTAAATTCCCAGGAGTGGGATGGCTGGATCATATGATAGGTCTATAGTCAGATTTCTGAGATATTGCCATACTGTATTCTACAGTGGCTGCACCAGTTTACATTTCCACCAACATTGGATTGGTTCTAGATGTATGTGTCTAAGGAATGTATCCATTTCTTCTAGGTTTCCAAATTTGTTGGCATATAGTTCTTTGTGGTAGTTCATGATGATTCTTTTTATTTCTGTGGTGTATGTTTTTACATTTCCTTTTTCATCTCTGATTTTATTTATTTAAGTTTTCTCCCTCTTTTTTGGTTAATTGAACCAAAGGTATATCAATTTTGTTTATTTTTGCAAGAAACCAGCTCTTCATTTCACTGATCTTTTGTAGTGTTTTTCTTTTATTTTTTTTTAGTTTCAATATTGTTTATTTCTTCTCTAATTTTGATTATTTCTTTCCCCTAATAACTTTGGGTTTAGTTTATTGTTGTTTTTTCAGGTCCCTGAGCTGCATTGGGAGCTCACTTATTTGGTACCTTTCCAGTTTCTTCATGTAGGCTCTGATTGCTATAAATTTCCTCCTTAATACTGCTTTTGCTATATCCCATAAGTTTTGATATGATGTATTGTCATCTCTATTTGTTTCCAGAAATTTTTTGATTTCTCCACTGGTCATTCAGGAGCATGTTGTTCAGTCTTCATGTGTTTGCATATGATCTAGAGATTCTTGAGTTGTTGGTTTCCAGCTTTATTCCATTGTGATCAGAGAGGATGCATAATATGATTGCGATTTTTTTTGAATTTTCTGAGATTTTCTTTATGGCCTAACATGTGATCTATCCTAGAGAAGGTTCCATGCACTGATAAAAAGAATATGTATTCTGTAACTATGGAGTGTAACGTTTTGTAGTTTTGATTAGCTCTGTTGTTTCTTTGTTGATTTTCTGTCTGGTTGATCTGTCCATTGCTGAAAGTAGGGTGTTGAAGTCCCCCATTGCTATTGTATTGGAGTCTATGTCTCCCTTTAGATCCATTAACATTTCTTTTAAATAGCCAGGCACCCTGTAGTTAGGTGCATATACATTTATTATAGTCAGATCTTCCTGTTGAATTGATTACTTAACCAATGCATAGTACCCTTCTTTGTCTCTTTTAACAGGTTTTTCAGCTAATGTGGGATTATTTCATCTTATCATCAACATCCCTTGCATACTATTGTGAATTTCTCAGGCCTTAGCTAAGATATTTTCCATGTTCCGCTAGTGATTGGGACATTAATATATTTAGCTAAAGACTTCTAGAATTTACCTGTTGATATCTAGTTTTCCAGGTCCTTAGAATGAATCACAACCCTTGAGTTAATGGCATTGTTGATAAATACCATTAGGTTGTATTATTATTATTATTATTTTTGCTAGCATGCTATTCTCTAGAATTCTCCTTCCCCATCTTCTAACTTTGCAACATGGAGTTATAAAAAATCACACATGCTGATAAAGATTGAAGTAGTCCCCACACCATTTGGTTTACATTTAATTTTGTACTGTGCATCTTTTCAGTATGACATCTCAGTGCAGATTATATTGAATTGACATTATTTTAATTGAACTATAGTTCAAAATTAATTACATTTATACAAAGCACTAGTTACTCTATTTGTTTGCATCAACCTTGCTAAAATATCTCATTATAAAGGTTGCTGAACCTCTTATGTTTTCCATCTGTATAATCATGTTATTTCTAGAATTATGATAATTTTGGCTCATCTGATCTAACTACTGTTTCATTTTCTTGTCTTAGCAAGACCTTATACATTTTCAATACAAATGGATAACATTGACATTTATGTTTTGTTCCCAAATATAATAGAAATTCTGTCAGTATTTTAGCATTTAGTATGGTTGATATTAAACTCTGATAAATGTTCATATTGCATTTAGGATTTTTTATTTGAAGTTTTTGATATAGAAATAGTTCTGTATTTTCTTTTTTTTTTTTTTTTTTTTTTTTTTTTTTTTTTTTTTTTTTTGACAGGCAGAGTGGACAGTGAGAGAGAGAGAGACAGAGAGAAAGGTCTTCCTTTTGCCGTTGGTTCACCCTCCAATGGCCGCCGCGGTAGCGCGCTGCGGCCGGCGCACCGCGCTGTTCCGATGGCAGGAGCCAGGTGCTTATCCTGGTCTCCCATGGGGTGCAGAGCCCAAACACTTGGGCTATCCTCCACTGCACTCCCTGGCCACAGCAGAGAGCTGGCCTGGAAGAGGGGCAACCGTATAGTTCTGTATTTTCATGTCTTCATGTCCATGATGGTCTTAGTACATTTCCTAATGTACTATTCTTGTATTCTTGGAATAAGTTCAGCTTTATCATGATAGGTTATTATGGTTTTTACTCCGTTAGATTAGATTTGGTTTAGGAAATCTGTATCTATGCTCATGGTTTGTCAGTATTTTTCTCCATGTATGCTATCAATGTCAGATTTTAATGTTAGAGCTATATCAGTTTGTATAAAATGAATTGAGAGTTTTTCCGCATATGTGTAGGGACAGTTCACATAACAGAAAAATTATGTTTCTTCTCTCAACTCTCCTATGTCACAATCTGTGCCTGGTGCCTGCTTTCAGTGGTTGATGGTTCTGGCACAGGATTAAGAATAGGTAATCTAGACCAATAAGAAAAATGAAATACCCAGAAATTGATAATTATTTTTATATCTAGAAATAATTATTGTAACACAACATTTATTTATATATTTATTTATAATTATAATAATTTAATGTTTTTATATTTATATTTATAAAAATTATCAACTTAGGGAGAGAAGATACAATCAAATTTCATGTAGGGAAAATTAGCTGTCCATTTGGAAGAAATTCATATTAGAACACTACTTCTAATATCACAGTAAAATATAAATTCCTGTTGAATTAATAATATTCACATGAAATTGAAGCTATTAAAGCATTTGAAGAAAATATGGGAAATATTTTTATTACTTCTGTAGGCTTTCTTATGATAATTGTGACTACAGCCATAAGAGAAAGTTTGACAGATTTATCTACATAAAAATGAAAAAATATTTGGATGCAAAAGATACTAAAGTCATAGGAAAATAACAGACAAACAAACAATATACCAGGAGATATTATCTGCAGTAGTTGTTAAAGACAGAATATTTTTAAAAATCATCTGTTTAATGACAAAAAGATAAAGCTCAATAGAAATTTTGAGCATTGTATGTGACACATGAATAGTAAATATCTCCACTGTCAGATAGAAAAATGTAAATTAAAGTAACAATTTGCCATTTTTTTGGTTATTAACTCTTCCAAATTTAAGCAATTGCTAATAACCAGAGCCAGCAGAGATGGATCTTTTTTGAACATTGTTGGTAGAGGAATAACTTAATTACCAATATCTCTTAAGTGTTTAAATATATAGCACAGATTCATTTTCAATTATCTTTATATACAGAAGATTGATTTAGTATATATTAAGTAAAGATTTCATCAGTTTGCACCCACACAGAAACACAAAGTGCAAAATACTGTTTCAGTACTAGTGATAGCATTACTTCACATTGGACAACACATTAAGGACAGATCCCATATGAGAAGTAAGTACACAGTGACTCCTGTTGTTGACTTAACAATTTGATGCTCTTGTTCATGGCGTCAGTAATCTCCTTAGGCTCTAGTCATGAGTTGCCAAGGCTATGGAAGCCTTTTGAGTTCGCCAACTTCGATCTTATTCCGACAGGGTCATAGTCAAAGTCGAAGTTCTCTCCTCCCTTCAGAGAAAGGTACTTCCTTCTTTGATGGCCCCGTTCTTTCCACTGGGATCTCACTCACAGAGATCTTTCATTTAGGGTTTGTTTTTTTTTTGTTTTTTTTTTGCCAGAGTGTCTTGGCTTTCCATGCCTAAAATACTCTCATGGGCTCTTCAGCCATATCTGAATGTCTTAAGGGCTGATTCTGAGGCCAGAGTACTATTTAGGACATCTGCCATTCTATGAGTCTGCTGCGTATCCCACTTCCCATGATGGATCGTTCTCTCCCTTTTTGATTCTATCAGTTAGTATTAGCAGACACTAATACTGAAATGAATGGGAGAGGGAGCGGAAGATGGGAGGGGTGCGAGTGGGAGGGAAATTATGGGGGGGAAACCATTGTAATCCATAAACTGTACTTTGGAAATTTATATTTACTAAATAAAAAAAAAGAAAAAAAAGAATTGTATCTACAAATCACATTGAGTCTGTTAAAAACTAATTAAAAATTAAAATTAAACATTTTTAAATAAATTAAAATCCTATTAAAATCATTAATTTTATCTATTGAGTCAAACTCTTCTATGAAGCTAAGACGATTTACATACCATGTATCAAGTAGTATCCATATGAATACAGTAACTTTATTTACCAATAAAATATTTCATATCTGAAAAAAATAAATATATAGCACAGTTTGATCCAGAATTTACCTTATAGATAAATAAAATACCTTGAGTATTTGTAGTTCATATTTGTGTCTGTTTATATATATGTATTTGTAAATACATTTGTTTAAACTTAGGAAAAAATTGCGAACTGTGCACATAAATTTTTAATACAGCAGTTAGGAGTACTTCTTTTGGATGAAAAGATTGGATAGATATATTTTTAATGACAAATACACATATAATTTAGTTATCATTCATTCATTATTAGTGTAACAGCTCAGATAAGTACGATTAGAACTAGTTAAAAATAAAGTAATTTGAATTAACAGTTAATTTCTATTGCATTTCTGTCATTTATCTGTACCTAAACAGGATTTAGAAAAGTGCTTAATATAGGCCAGCGACGTGGCTTAACAGGCTAATCCTCCGCCTTGAGGCGCCAGCACACTGGGTTCTAGTCCCGGTTGGGGCACCGGATTCTATCCTGGTTGCCCCTCTTCCAGGCCAGCTCTCTGCTATGGCCCCAGGAAGGCAGTGGAGGATGGCCCAGGCCTTGGGCCCTGCACCCACATGGGAGACCAGGAGAAGCACCTGGCTCCTGGCTTCGGATCAGCAAGATGCACTGGCCGCAGCGGCCATTGGAGGGTGAACCAACGGCAAAAAGGAAGACCTTTCTCTCTGTCTCTCTCTCTCTCACTATCCACTCTGCCTGTCAGAAAAAAAAAGAAAAAGAAAAAAGAAAAAGAAAAGTACTTAATATGTCAGATATAAAGGTTGTTGTGAGCCACTTAATCTATTTATTTCATATACCCTTTGTGGAGTGCATTTTAAAAGTATTACAATGACTTCTTCCTGTGTAAAAAGAAATTAGCACTAGTTCCTAGAAGGAATATTTATGGTAGAGAATTTAGAATTTTGAAGAATTGAATATTTTAAATATAGATATATGAGTATTTAATTTTAGAATTTTATATACATGTGTGATACTTGGAATGTTTTAAACTACCATTTGAACAGCTATGTCTTAATTTATATTTTGTAGTTCTTAGCTGAGTTAGCAATATTTAGTTCATTATTTCATGTGGGTTGATTAATTCATAACTGTTGTAGCATTTGGTCATTTATTGCACCAAGCTGTATGGTTTAATTAAGTCCTATTTCTGATAATTTCCAAAAAATGATATGAAATACTTAATAAGTTAGGTTCATTATGACTCTTTAAACAATTTAGTCAAAGTTTAGTTGTTGGAATAATATATGCATAAGTTTTCTTTGATAAATACAGTGTTCCACCCTTATATATGGGGGATACCCTGAAACCACAGCTACTCCTGAACCTTTTAAATATTTACTCTCATTTGCTTGAAAGACAGAGAGACAGACAGACACGGAGGGAGAGGGAGACAGAGAAAGAGCTCTTCTGTTTGCTGTTTCACTTCCCAGATAGCCATAACAGCCGGGGTTGGGCCAGATTGAAGCTTGGAACTTAAGACTCCATCCAGGTCTCCAACATGAGTAGCAGGGCCCAGGCCCTTGAGATATCATCTGTTACCTCCCGGGGTTCATTAGCAGGAAACTGGATTGGAAGCAGAGGTTCCAGGACACAAACCAGCATACTAATGTGAGATGTGGGTATCTAAAACAGCAGCATAACTACTGCACCACAGTGCCTACCAGTACTGAATCTTACATGTGTTTTCATATACATACATACCTGTGATAACATTTAATTTATACATTAGGCACAGTCAGAGATTAACAGCATCAATAATAGAACAGTTATAACAATGTGAATGTGATCTCTCTCAAAGTTTATTTTTGTACTTAAATGTTTTCATTTAAAGGAAGCAATTTATATAAAGCATCCTTTGGGCATTTCTGAAATGCCAAACACTGGGATACCCTAACAGTCAAACTGAGAACTGAGATGGCTCCTGAGTAACTGACTAATGGTTGCATAGTGTACTTAGGGTGGATATGCTGCACAGAGGGATGACTTATCTCCTGAGAAAGATGGTACATGATTCCATGAAACCCTCAGAACGATGTGCAATTTGAAATTTTATGAATAGTTTATCTTGGAATTTTCCACATTTAGCAGTGGTAACTAAAGCAACCACAGGTCAGTGAAACCACAGAAAGCAAAAACTATGGATAAAGGAGGATTACTATACATTATTTTTTTTTAAAGATTTATTTATTTATTTGAAAGTCAGAGAAGGAGAGGCAGAGGGAGAGAGGTCTTCCATCCACTGGTTCACTCCCCAATTGGCCACAAGGTCTGGAGCTGCGCTGATCTGAAGCCAGGAGCCAGGAGCTTCTTCCAGGTCTCGCATGTGGGTGCATGAGCCCAAGGACTTGGGCCATCTTCTACTGCTTTCCCAGGCCATGGCAGAGAGCCGGATCAGAAGCAAAGCAGCCAGGACTCAAACCGGCACCCATATGGAATGCCAGCACTGTAGTCAGCAGCTTAACCTGCCATGCCAGAGCACCAGCCCCTATACATTATTTTTATATTAATTCAGTTGATAATCCTGCTTGATAATATGGATAGTATTCCCATGGCATTTCTTTCCAGAACTTTAGGAATATTATTTCAGTCCACTGGAATATCATTTAGAACAGGGCTAGGCAGAGGCTGGCGATATGACCCAGTGGGGTTAAGCTGCCATTTGCAATGCTGACATCCCATATCAGAGTGCCAGTTTGAGTCCTCGCTGCTCTTCTTCTGATCTAGCTTCCTGCTAATGTGGAAGATAGTGGATGATGGCACAAGTACCTGGACCCCTGCCACCCATGTGGGAAACCAGGACAGAGCCTGGCCCAGCACTGGCTGTTGTGGGCGTTCTGGGAGTAAAACAGTGAATGGAAGATTTATTCTCTCTCCCCTCCCTCCCTCCCTCCTTCCCTCCCTCTCTCCCTATTAATCTTCCTTTGAAATAAATAAATCTTAAAGAAGAATAAGGCTCAGCAATCCATGGACTCAATTTGACCCACTGCCTATTTTTGTAAATAAAGTTTTGTTGGGATACAGCCATCCCATGTACTTATTGTCTATGACTACCTTCATGTTAGAGACAGAGTCTAGTTGTGACAGATACTATGTCATCTCAGGGCTTAACCTATTTACCCTCTGCTTCTCACAGAAACAGGTAGCTAGTCCCTGCTATAGCAGATTAGAGTAGTGACTGAAGGTTGTTTACATACCTGTATCTTGGTTCTTAAGGGACTATTTGGACAAATTCTGGTTATGTTCATGAGTGTCAGTTTTATGCTAGGCACAGTTGTAGATATAACAGTAGATATAACAGAAAAATGCATATACTGTCTCTGCCCTCAGGAATCTAGCCTTCTATTATAGAGGAGATGGACAGTTAGCCATGACTTGTTTCTTCATGAGAACAGGCTGTCCTTTTTTCTTTTTTGATTACATGATTCATGGATTTGCTAACAAAACTTCACATTGATTTAGTTTTGCAAACTGTGTTGAACTTTAGGATTTTATAGTACACAGTCTTCATCATTATTGGGACTTTTTTCTTCATGCACAAACACTGTGGAGGTCACTCTCCCTTTTGGATTGTTTGTGTTCTTATCTGTCTTTAAAATAAAGTAAATTCCTCACTGTGGATGTTAGGGGATCAATAAGTTCAGGTAATGTTCATTTAATAGCTGTGTATAAGATGTCCTGTTGGAGAAATTCATAAAATAAAGTAAATTCCTCACTGTGGATGTTAGGGGATCAATAAGTTCAGGTAATGTTCATTTAATAGCTGTGTATAAGATGTTCTGTTGGTACCATATATATGTAAAAGTATGTATAAACTAACATTATCAAATACTCTGCTAACTAGTTTGTACATCTTCATTATCTTCTGTTTCCTCTGTGAACTACTACAGTTCACACTTTCTGTATGATGAAAGTGTTGTTCAGAGAGATGAACCAAAATGAGTTAAGGGGTGGATTCCACATAGGTGTGCTGGCTTGGAAGACTCCAGGGCTAAAGCTCTTGGCCATTGTGATTCTTAATTCTTGTTGAGATTTGCAAATAAATGTTTCTAAGATGGAATTACTATAACTGGGACTTTAATTTTACTTGCCCTTTTATCTCTTTTCTTGGTATATATTAATGACATTTGAAGATACAGAAGATAATTCTCATGTTTTTCTTTATGTGTATCTATATGTTTTTGTGTATTTAAGATAACAATGTAATCCAGGGAAGTGGAAAAGATGGAATCTGTGACAATAAAACCCAAGTAAATATATCACAGCAAGGAAGAAAACGATCGATTTCATCAGGAAATTCAGAAAGTACATTAGCAGAACAAAACACAGGAAAAAAGTACAAAAATGCTGATGAAGAAGAATCTGCCATTTCATCCAAGGTGATTTTTAAAAATTCATTATTTGGTTCTTTTCTTTGTCAAGTGTCCTAGATTAGAATTAATTACATGCTGTATGCAGCTGGAAAAAACTAAAACTGCTTTTTATTATTGAGTTTATGACAATGAAAACTAGGCCCCCCCCTTTTTTTTTTGCTTACTAAAACTAATATTTACTGTAGATTTTGCATTATAGAATATAAATTATTAAATTTTGAATTCTTCAGGCAGAAGAAAAATGGAGACCACTTACCTCTGATCCAAGTATGGCCCCTCCATTCTGAAAATCTGGCTTCTTTTATTCCATTGTTCATTCTGAAATTGCTTGTAACTACTTTTTTCTTGCTAAGTAGAAGGAGAACAAATGATGGGATAGATAATTTTTTTAAAGGTTTATTTATTTATTTGGAAGAGTTAGAGAGAGGGAGAAACAAAGATCTTCCATCTGCTGATTCACTCCTCAAGTAACCACAATGACCATGGTGCCCATATGAGATGCTGGCATTGCAGGTGGTGGCTGTATCTGCTATGCCACAGTGCCAGCCTCTGATGGGATGATTCTTAATACTCTGTTGTAGGATCATTTCGGGGAGAATTTATAGTATTTGTACAACTTGTTTGCTCTTTCAGTTTTTGCTGACTCAATAGGATGATTTGGTTAAATTATGTACTTTTTAAAATATTTATTTATTTATTTGAAAGACAGAGTTACAGAGAGGGAGAGAGGGAAGGGAGAGAGAAAGAGAGATCTTCCATCTGTTGATTAATTCCCCAAATAGCCACAATGACCAGAGCTGGACCAGGCTAAAGCTAGGAGCCAGGAACTTCTTCCAGGTCTCCCAAGTGGGTACAGGGGCCCAGGATTTGGGCTATCCTCAGCTGCTTTCCCAGGCACATTAGCAGGCAGCTGGATTAGAAGTGGAACAATCAAAATTTGAGCTGGTGCTCATATGAAATGCCAGTGCTGCAGGCTTTAGCTTAACCTGTTGCACCACAGACCTGGCCCCTAAATTATGTATACTTTATCAGTGAGAACTCTAAGTTCTCTAAGTTGAGACCTATTTATTACATGCGTTTGAAAACAGAGAAAGACAAAGATGGCCCCAGGTCAGAAAGTTCAGACAGTTTTCTTGATCTGAGCTTCGTGGGTCCCTATCTTTTTAGTCTCAGGGTGAGCCAAAGGAATAGAATTGGTATTGGAGGAGTTTGTACTGGAAAGATTGAAATATTGGCAGCTATACTAAAGGTCATTCATTTTATATACTGCTGTCACTCCTGCGTCTTCTCCCAGGGAGAGGACCCACCTTCTTACTGGACCTTCACTTTCAGGTAGAGAGGTGAGGTGTAGTCATTATAGACTCAATTCCATTGCTCATTTGTGGAGTCAAGTTTAATAAATGAAAACAGAGTGTTTTCTAGCTCTTGTATATTGGCCTTAAAACATTAAAATAAACTTGTTTTATATAAACTTTGAGCCCTCATACACTGAATTCTCTTAACTCTGAACATATCAGTTGGCTTTTCCTTTTTTTTTCTAAGAGGAGAATTATTTTGTTCAGAAGAAAATTTGTAGTATGCATGTTTCACTGTATTTATTCCAACATATAAAGTTTGAAAGCACCACAAAGACTTTGAGAAGTGTGCTCTTAATTGATAGATTATAGAGAGAAGCAGTAAACAGATCCAAGACATTCAAGGTGTGTATGAGGTTTTGATGACATCAAGGGAGTGCTAAAGCCAGGTCTTAGGAATGCCTCAGCTCTACTTGGCCCATTGGTCTTCCTTCTCTTAAGGGTTGTGAGGGAGATTTCTCTCTCCTTGCACAGGAGAAACAAGGCTCAAGGTTTGATAACAACGTTCAGGACTCTGGTAAAGCTGGGCCAGAGAGTGGGACTGAGACGTAAGACTCAAGTGGGGTCTTCTAAACCTACCCTCCATCCCTGCCCAGTTTCAGTTGTACCACTGGTGAGCAGCTAATCCTGAAGGGATAGCTACAGTGCAGAGCAAGTGAGAGGGAAAAGTTGAACATCAGAAAAAAATGGAGACTGGGTCCACCTTTCCACTCTATGGGTGGAGGCTGCCAATGATAAAGGACTAAGAACAGTTTTTGCTAGGCCTGCAGAGTAGGCTTAGGTCCATTTACTTGGAAAGAATTAATTGTATTCTCTTAGGGAAGAAGGGACAGTGACTAGTGACTACTAGGCCTGTATCTGAGATTCTGATTCATTTGATCTGTTGGGCATAAATATCAGTAGAAACTAAAATAAACTCCCCCAGTTTTAATGTGCCTCAAAGTGGAGGACTAGTGGTACACCATCATTGAACACCCTAGAGGGAACTGAGGCCCAAGTTAACATTGCAAGGGAGCTTGAATCTCAAACTATGTAGGTCTTTATGTTTGAAGTATAATGGATTTTTTCCACAATAGATATTTGACTGTATGCAAGAGTTGTATGACTTTTATAATTTATGTTCATGAAGGTAATTGTTCTAAAACAGTCCATATTTTTCATCAGTTATTGTTTGTCTTTTGGCAACATTTTACCAGTTTTGCAATTGTTTGTTTAGCAGTAAAATGAGAGTGCTTGAGTTGATTAACTTTGATGAAAAGGATGGTTGTTAGGCATATTAGTCCATTTTCTGTTGCTGTAAGAAAATACCTGAGGCTTAGTATCTTAATAAAGAAAAGATGTTTATTTAGCTCATAGTTTTGGAGGTCCAAGACCATGGTGCCAGCATCTTCTAGCTTTCGTGAAGACTTCTGGCTATATTATAGCATGACAGATGGCATAATGGTGGGAGCTCATGCAAAAAGGAGAGATCACATGGCAAAAGAGAAAGCCAGAGACCTGGGAAAGGCCAATCTTGCTCATTTTTTAAAGAATTTATTTATTTATTTGAAAGGGAGAGTTACAGAGAGGCAGAGGCAGAGAGAGAAAGAGAGAGTCAATCTGTTTTCTGGTTCACTCTCCAAATGGCTGCAACGCCCAGAGCTGGGTTTATCTGATCTGAAGTCAGAAGCCAGGAGCTTCTTCTAGGTCTCCCATGTGCAATCTTGCTTGTTTTGTAACAACCTATTCTAGCAGGGTCCTGCCAGAACAGCATTGATCCTTTTGAAGTGGAGCACTTCCAATGACCTAATCACTTTCCTATTAATGACCTCATTACCTCCCATCATAGCCACACTGGTGCCAAGCTTCTAGCACATAAATAAGAGGGGGACAAACCCAAACCATATCAAAACTGTGGTACTATGGTTTGAATATTTGTGTTCCTTCCAAAAACTCATTGTGTAATTTAATCCCCAATGCAATAGTATTGGGAGGTGGGGCCTAATGGTAGTGTGTAGAACATGACTCCAGGGCCGGCGCCATGGCTTAACAGGCTAATCCTCCGCCTTGCGGCGCCGGCAGACCAGGTTCTAGTCCCGGTTGGGGCACCGATCCTGTCCCGGTTGCCCCTCTTCCAGGCCAGCTCTCTGCTGTGGCCAGGGAGTGCAGTGGAGGATGGCCCAAGTGCTTGGGCCCTGCACCCCATGGGAGACCAGGATAAGCACCTGGCTCCTGCCATCGGAACAGCACGGTGTGCTGGCCGCAGCGCGCCTACCGCGGCGGCCATTGGAGGGTGAACCAACGGCAAAAAGGAAGACCTTTCTCTCTGTCTCCCTCTACTGTCCACTCTGCCTGTTTAAAAAAAAACAAAAAAACATGACTCCACTCATGAATGGATCAATACTGATACAAAAAGGACTTACAGAGATTAGTTTACTTTCATTCATTGTTCTGCCATGTGAGGAGGCACACCAGCTACTTGATCTAGAACTTGCCATACCTTAGAATTATGGAAGAATAAATTTCTGTTCCTCATAAATTAAAAAAAAAAAAAAAGCAAAGCATGGACTAAGGCAATGGTATTTCTGTTACATTATCTAATTTAAACATGTTTCAGAAGGATGCTCAACTGAAACATCTTAGGCAAAATAGGATTAGAAATGTATCAGCTGTCTACTGCTGTGATACAAAGTTTCCCCAGCACTTAGTGGCTTAATACACAATGATTTTTTAAAAGATTTATTTGTTTATTTATTTGAAAGGCAGAGGCCGGCGCCGCAGCTCAATAGGCTAATTCTCCACCTTGCAGCACCGGCACACCGCGTTCTAGTCCCGGTCGGGGCATTGGATTCTGTCCCGGTTGCCCCTCTTCCAGGCCAGCTCTCTGCTATGGCCCAGGAGTGCAGTGGAGGATGGCCCAAGTGCTTGGGCCCTGTACCCTATGGGAGACCAGAAGAAGCACCTGGCTCCTGCCTTCGGATCAGCGCGGTGCGCTGGCCACAGCGTGCCGGCCACGGCAGCCATTGGAGGGTGAACCAACGGCAAAGGAAGACCTTTCTCTCTGTCTCTCTCTATCACTATCCACTCTGCCTGTCAAAAAAAAAAAAGAAAAAGAAAGAAAGAAAAAAAAGAAAGGCAGAGTTACACAGAGAGGAGAGGCAGAGAGAGAGAGAGAGAGAGAGAGAGAGAGAGAGAGAGAGAAAATCTTCCATCCACTGGTTCACTCCCCGAATGGCACAATGACCGGAGCTGTGCCTATCTGAAGCTAGGAGCTAGGTGCTTCTTCTAGGTCTCCCACATGGGTGCAGGAGCCCAAGGTCTTGGTCCATCTTCTACTGCCTTCCCAGACCATAGCAGAGAGCTGGATTGGAAGTGGAGTAGCTGGGACTCGAACCAGTGGCCATGTGGGATGCTGGCACTGCAGATGGTGACTTTATCTGCTACATCACAGTGCCAGCCCCACAATTATTTAGTTTTTAAGTGCATGGATTGACTGCAGTCAGTTGGGCCATTCTTTTATGATATGCTTTATGCTTTTGTTTTCAGCTGTACTGTGTTCGACTGGGTCCCAGCTGAGCCTAGAGCCTTAAAAATGACCTTACTCACATGAATCATGCTATAGGAAGGTTGATGAGGTGACTAGGGACTGGCTGGGCCTACCTTCATCCACTTAAAATTAAGTAGTACAGACTGAACATCGTTACTTGGCAGCTTGATGCCAAGGGGTTGAAAGTAGAAGCTGTCAGATTTGTTAAGGCCTAGGACTAGAACTGGCATACTGTTGTTTCTGCTACGTTCTTTTGTTCAGAGTTACCAGGCCCAGGTAGATTGGACAGCAGGTGTAAGAGCAAAGGGGGTACAAACACTATGCTGAGAATTAGAATTCTTAGAATTCTTGGTGCAAAGTAGGGCACGCATTGTGAGTTGAGAGTGTAGCCTGAGGTGGGAACCAGTTTGTCAGTGACCAGACCTTGAAATGTTTTCTGGCACAGAGGTAATTCTGGCAGTTCTCTAGAGGAGAGATTTAAAGAGAGCAAGACTGAGAGCTGAAGGAGATTATGGCATTAATGTAATCAAGGAATTTAGAGACTGAGTTAGGGCAGGGACTTTAAGGGTGATGAGAAGGCACTGAGTTAAAACTGTTTAGGAAGCACAACTGTATGACTTGTTGCTTAAAGGGTCTGGGAAGAGTTAGGGAAAGAGACTGAAGGATAGGTTTTCAAATTTCTAGCTAAGCTGAATGGGTAAATTCTGTTGACAGAAACGTATAGTAGAGAATACAGAGGTAGGATTTCAGTTTTGACATTTTGAGCTGAGGTGCGTCTTCACTACCGCTGAATGTAGGAGTGTGAAGCTCAGGAAGAAGTTGGAGCCCAGAGTAGTCATTGGCACATGGGTGCTAATGGAACTGAGGCAGGACTTTGAAGGCAGCCCAGACTGTCTTGCCAAGGACATCCTGGAAGCAGCAGCACATTACCTCACCGAACTTGTATTAGGGAGAGGTTCTTTTTCCTGTCTTTTGTGGTACATTAAAACTTGAGATGGTTGACAGGCAGGGATTGCCTTGGTGCACAGACAGACTAATGGGCTATTTTAATAGCCTTACTAGTACACATCAACCACTTCTAAGCACATCTTCCACTGGCTCCGAGTTGAATGAGGTCTTATCCCCAGTCCATGAGGTCTCTATCATGTATTTTACATTGTAGAGGATCTGGTCTCTGAAGCATGAGTCTCCATCCTTCCACACTTAATCCTTTACATTGTCACTAATCTAGTAAGCTGATGTGGGACGTTTAGGAAAAATAGGGCTCTCTGTATTTCTCCTGTTTCTTCCAAATACAGAGTATCTTCCATCTTTCCTGTTCCCTCACTTTTTTTTTTTTTTTAATTTATTGTCAGGTGGTGACTTGCTGTAGTTCATGAACTTTGAAATTGGCACAGTACAAATTTATGTCTTGGCAAACTTAGAAATTACTACATGTAATGGATTTTTGGGATCATTTATAAATAATTGAAACCATGAATGTTAAATTCTTGAATGCTAAGGTTCCACTGTATATTAGTATTTTATGGCACTCCATAAAGAACATTATGAATTTTAGCTTTTGTGCCTCCCAAAGTTTATTTGAGAACCCCTGATCCATAGTATTTGACTAATATTCTGTTCTGTCTTAGAATAAATTAACATGTTAAATGTACTCCTTGTGAAGATGTTCAAATTTTTTTAATAAATAAAATTTTTCTTTATATTTCATAGAAATAGAGGGGGTTGCAATATGATGCTACACCTTTTTTTTTTTTTTTTTTTTTTTTGGACAGGCAGAGTTAGACAGTGAGAGAGAGAGAGACAGAGAGAAAGGTCTTCTTTCTGTTGGTTCACCCCTCAAATGGCCGCTACGGCCGGCACTGTGCCGATCTGAAGCCAGGAGCCAGGTGCTTCTCCTGGTCTCCCATGCGGGTGCAAAGCCCAAGCATCTGGGCCATCCTCCACTGCCTTCCTGGGCCATAGCAGAGAGCTGGACTGGAAGAGGAGCAACTGGGACAGAACTGGCGCCCAAACTGGGACTAGAACCCGGGGTGCCGGTGCCACAAGCGTAGGATTAGCCTAGTGAGCTGCAGTGCCAGCCCATGTTCCATTTTTTTTAAAGATTTATTTTAAAAGGCAGATTATAAAGAGAGAGAGAGGGAGAGAGGGAGAGGAAAAGAGAGAGAGAGAGGTCTTTCATTTGTTGGTTTACTGCTCAAATAACTACAATGGCCAGGGTTGGGCCAGGCCAAAGCCAGAAACCAGGAGCTTCTTCTGGGTCTCTCATGTGGGTGCAGGGGTACAAGCACTTGGGCCATCCTCCATTGTTTCCCCAGACACATTAGCAGGGAGTTGGATCAGAAGTAGAGCATCTGGGACTCGAATTGATGCCCATGTGGGATGCTGGTGCTGCAGGCAACAGCTTAACCCAATATGCCACAGTGCTGGCCCCACATTTCATTTATTATATTTCATTTTCTTTGTTTTTTCATTTCTTATATGGCAAAATAATACATGCTTATTGTGAAAATAATGTTCAGAAGTGTGTGAAGAGTAGAGCCTCATTTTGTCTCATCCTTTGATCCTGCTGCCTTATTACTATTTTGGTTTATATTCTAAATGTTTTCATACATAGACATATAAGGATTTTATTTTTATGGAAGTGGCATCATAGTGTCTGTATCATTCTCATTTGGTTACAATCACCTGTAGATGTCATTACTATTTCAATGTCTGCATGGTGTTTCATAGTAAGAATCAATTCTGATATATTTAGCCACTTCCCTAGTTGTGTTTTTTTCCTATTATAATTTTTTTTTCCTTTTTCTGTTATAAATGTGATGGGATATTGAGTGGGTTCTTACCCCCATTACCCCCAAAATGGTACTGAGGCCCAAAGCTGGGTACAAAAGCACTAACTGTAAATATCCCTTGTTTGAAATGAAGCCCCGCAGTAAGATCTAGCCCTTCCACTGCAGGACATATTAAAAGGTATGAGAAATGTTCACCATTCTAGCCCTAGGCTTCATAGAAAGAGAACTGAGAGGCTAGAAAGTTTAAGGTTTAGGGGAGTACAGTGTTTGTGGGGAAAGGTTACTTCCACCCTTTCTGAAATCAAGAGAAGAGTGGTGTTCCAAGAGAATTACTTGTGGAATTTAGAAATGCCCGCATGAATGAGACTGACATTTTATTGAACATCTGCATAGCCAGTGGATTTACTGACCCATCCCTTTACTATCTGAACAGGGACAAATTAGAAATTGAGGAGAGCTGCTCAGTGGAACTGATGAGTGGAGGGGTGGATTGTTGGCATGTGCAAACTTGTCTGCAGTGAAAGGGATGCAATCAGGATGTCGTTGGGCAGCTTGGAAGCAGAGTGCATGTTTAGAGGGTTATGGCATGTGTGGCATCAGACCAGCGTCAGCTATAAGACATAACCAAGTAATTACTTTCCCCGTAGGTATCTGTTACTCCTCAAAACAATGATAAGGCCTAGGTTTCTTGTACAAGGTCATTAGTCAGTTTGGATAGCACTGCAAGGTTACATATGTGTTTCTTTAAAACAAACAAATGAAAAATATTAAAACGTGTAATGATTCCTAAAGAAGCTATTCTAATGATATCACATTAAGAAATTTGGGCTATTAGATATAATGTAACATCAAAATGAGCTTTCTCCAGATGGAAGCAGGGTACATATGTCCTTTGTTATAAATGAGAGTAAACATTCATGTGTATCTGCTATGTTACCATCGCATGGCAGATGATTACCAGGGGGATGGAATTTACCTGAGCAATGTGTCTGCTCCACAGGATGTACATGTAATCAAGAGGTCATTTTTAACAAGACTAGGCTTATTCTTTGTGTTTGTTGTACGTACAAACCAAAAAGGTCCTGTAGTGCTAAAGGGAATGTTTACTTGCTTCAAAGCACCTTAAAACTGGTTAAAATAAAACTTTTGTTCAGATCATTTCAAAAGGAATCATTTTTTCTGACTTAGTGATGACATAGCTTCCTTCAAATATTTCTGTGAGGGTAGAGCAATTTTATCATTCAGCTGGGAAAATCATAATATTTAGATGGTAGAAACAATGTATTACAGTAACTTATTGGAAATTATAAAGACAGTGCTTACTTGTGAAGAGAATGACATGTTGTTTAATAGTGACATTTAAGAACTATTCTGCAGATTGTTTTAAAATTATTAAAGTAGAGCCATAGAACATATTGGTATTTTTAGTAACTTTAAAATGTGAAACTTAAGTTTTTCAAATATACATATTCCAGCATGTTGTTGTTTCATACTTTTATGCTTAAATTTTTATATTTCTTTTAATATGCTTCATTTATTTTTGATTTTTATAATTTGACTTACAGGAAAGACCACAAACATTTTCTGCAGTCACATTAAGTAGCACAGAGATGAATAACATGAAGACTGTTGCACAGAGAGACGAAACTCCAATAGAAGAGCTTGGTGAGGTTTCTGAACATAAACTCACCACTAAAGAAACAGCAGATAAAGAAGACCAGGCAATAGGTAGTTCTGAAAGCTGTCCAGCTCAAGACAAATCATTCCCTGTTGAGTCTGAAGGACCTCATCCTGAATCTGGCTCGGCTCCCACAAGTCCTGGAACTTTGCATGCAAAGGCCGCTGATTCAGTTCCACAAGGTTCTGAGGAAAACAAAGTCAAGAGGACATCCTGCATGTATGGGGCAAACTGCTACAGGTAAAATGAAGTTATGGGTAGCAAACAATTTCTTTATTTGAACAGCATGTGGCTATATAGGTATTAGGTATAGTGTATTAAAAACCTCATAAGGGCCGGCGCCGTGGCTCAACAGGCTAATCCTCCACCTAGTGGCGCTGGCACACTGGGTTCTAGTCCCAGTCGGGGCACCTGATTCTGTCCCGGTTGCCCCTCTTCCAGGCCAGCTCTCTGCTGTGGCCCAGGAGTGCAGTGGAGGATGGCCCAAGTGCTTGGGCCCTGCACCCCATGGGAGACCAGGAGAAGCACCTGGCTCCTGCCTTCGGATCAGCATGGTGCGCCGGCTGCAGCGCTCTGCCCGCGGCGGCCATTGGAGGGTGAACCAATGGCAAAGGAAGACCTTTCTCTCTGTCTCTGTCTCACTGTCCACTCTGCCTGTCAAAAATTAAAAAACAAAAACAAAAACAAACAAACCTATGTTTCTATTGGTTTGCAATTTCTCAGTGTTCATTCTAGCCAATCCTGCCAGAGAGAGGGAGGGAGGGAGGGAGGGAGATGTCTTTCATCTGTTGGTTCACTCCCCAAAAGGCTGCAATGGCCGGAACTGTGCTGATCTGAAGCCAGGATCCAGGAGCTTCTTCTGGGTCTCCCACACAGGTGCAGGGGCCCAAGCACCCAGGCCATCCTCTACTGCTTTCCCAGGCCATAGCAGAGAGCTGGATCAGAAGTGGAACAGCCGGGATTAGAACCAGCACCCATATGGGATGCAGGTGCTGCAGGCGGACGCCTAACCCACTATGCCACAGCAGCAGCCCCCAGAGGCTTTTAAGATAGAATAGGGAATTAAATATTTTATATGTAGACATGCTGACTGATAGAAGGACCTGAAAACTTGGGAATCCAGACTTGAAATTCACTCAGACTTAAATATCTGCTTATTTAATGTCTTTCTTTATGTCAGAGAAATGGCTTAACAAATAGTTGTATACAGCCTAACTATTAAGGTACTTTCAGGTTGAGTTTAGGTATCTTATCTTTTTTTTTTTTTTTTTTTGACAGGCAGAGTTAGACAGAGAGAGAGTTTAGGTATCTTATGTGTGTACATTTTTCTTTATTCTTCCTATTACTCTTTGGATCACCATGGTACCCTCTAAAATAACTGAGAATGTATTTCCTGGGTTCATTGGTTTCTCACATGCTTACTGCATTTTAATACATTTAATACATTTTAATACTATGTTTTAATTTCATATCTATTTAATTTTATATCTTGTGACTTCCAATTATAATCACTTAGTTTTAGACTACAGTTTCATCTATAATGTTTATAGTAGCTGGTATTTAACTGCATAGCCCTATTTTAAAATAATTCGTTCCCATCCAGCCTGTTAAACTCAATAACAATGCATTCCGGTAGTTTGATGTCCTTTATGCAATAGTGTATTTACATCAAATCTTCTCTTTATTTCAGGTTCATAGTATTTTTAATGTATTGCTATTTTAGTACTTAAATATTTTCAATTTCAACATTTCTATGCATTTTCACACAGTTTTGTCTATTTTCAATGGATTTCATTCTCCATCTAGAATATAATGTAAAAAACTTGTCAAATACAAGCAAATAATCTTTTGTTACTTTGGATTTTGGAAAATCCTGTTTGGTTTTTGTATTAGTTTGCTAAAGCTGCTATACCAAAATGCCAGTCTAGGTTGGGAGGCTTAAACAATGGAAACTTTCTCACAGTTCTGGAGGCTGGAAGTCTTAGCTCATGGATGGGGAACATCCAGCTCCCGGGCCATCTGAGATCTGTGAAATCATTTGCTCTGGCCTTGCCAAGACAACTGGAGGCAGGATTTGAAATTCAGTTTTTAGTTGATAATTTGTATGGCCCATGAATGATGTTATAAATATCCAAATGGCCCCTGATAGGAAAAAGGTTCCCCATTCCTGTCTTAGATAAAGGTGTCACCAAGTTTGATTTCTTCTGACACCTCTTGTCTCTTATGAGTGACTGCATCCTCACGATGTCCTTATTTGGCCTTTTGTGTGTGCTCATACTTCTCTGACGTCTCCATCTAATAAGGACACCTTATTAAACTTAATTAACCTTAATTATCTCTATACAGGTTCTATCTCTAAATCCATTCCCTTGGGGAATAGAGCTTCAACATAAGAATTTTGAGGGTATACAGTTCAGTTTATAATACAGTTAAAAAATCATAGTGATTATCTTGATAGAGAAAATTCTTTGATAAAATTCAACAGCTGGTGAGGATACTATGGCATAGTGGGTTAGGTTGCCACTTACAGTGTGGGCATCCTATATACGAGTGCTGGTTCAAGTCTTGGCTCCTCTGCTTCTGAACCAACTCACTGCTTATGTGCCTGGGAAAACAGATGATTATGGCCCATGTACTTGAGCCCCTGCCACCCAAATGGGAAACCAGGTTGGAGTTTCAGGATCCTGACTTCAGCCTGGGCCAGCCCCAGGCATTGCAGCCATTTGAGGAGTGAACCAGCGGATGGAAAAATCTACGAATCTCCCTCTCTCTCTCTCTCTCTCTCTGTCACCTTTTCAAATAAGTAATCTTTAAAAAAGCTGAACAACACATTTATGAAACAAATTTGTTTTTTTTTAGTGTTCCAGTAGATTTATTCTACTAGCAGAAAACATCTTTCCTGGATCATTGTCATCCTCATTCAAACACACCCTAGTGTTTCTTTTTTTTTAAAAAAAAAACTATATTTTAATTATATTTTATTTAAGTTATACAAGTTTCATATATTTCCTTTATATTGTGACAGGAACATAGTGGCATTGTCCCCCCACCCATGCTCCAACCTTTCTTTCCCCTCCCTCTTGTATTCCCACTCTTAATTTTTACAGTGATCTTTTTTTTATTAAAATTTTTTTAAAATTTAGTTGATAGAGTTAGACAGTGAGAGAAAGAGACAGAGCGAAAGGTCTTCCTTCTGTTGGTTCACTCCCCAAATGGCCACCATGGCCGGCGCTGTGCCGATCCGAATCCAGGAGCCAGGTGCTTCCTCCTGGTCTCCCATGCGGGTGCAGGGGCCCAAGCACTTGGGCCATCCTCTACTGCCCTCCCGGGCCACAGCAGAGAGCTGGACTGGAAGAGGAGCAACTGGAACTAGAACCCGGCACCCATATGGGATGCCAGTGCTGCAGGTGGAGGATTAACCAAGTGAGCCACAGTGCTGGCCCCTACAGTGATTTTTTTTTTTTTAGTCCACTTAATGCTTGTATAGTTAATGCTACCCTAAGTAAAAGATTTCAACAAATAGTATGAAGAGAAAACAAAACACAGCAAAACAAAATACTGTTCCTCAATGAAAGAGACAAGGGCTGTAAACCATCATCGATTCTCAAAATGTCTATTTCACTTCAATATTATATTTCAGGTACTCTTTTCATTACCTTTGATCAGGGAAAACATATGATATCTGTCTATTTGGTACTGGCTTATTTCACTAAGCATAATAGTTTCCAGTTGCAACCATCTTGTTGCAAAAGAGAAGATTTCATTTTTATGAAATCCTTTTACAGAGAATTTCATTATCTTACTCCACAGTGTATATATACCATAATTTCTTTATCTAGTCATCAGCTGATGGACATCCAGATTGATTCCATATCTTGGCTGTTGTGAAGCTGCAGTGATCATGGGGGTATAGATAAGTCTTTCATGACTTCTTTTGGTTTGGTTAATTTCCAGGAGTGGGATGGCTGGATCATATGGTAGGTCTATATTCAGATTTCTGAAGTATCTCCATACTGTCTTCCACAGTGGTTGCACCAGTTTATCTTCCCACCAACAAAGTATCAGAGTACCTTTTTTCCTACATCCTTGCCAGCATTTGTCATTTGTTGATTTCTGTATGCAGGCCATTCTAACTAGAGTGAGGTGAAACCTCTTTGTGGTTTTGATTTGCATTTCCCTGACGGCTAGTGATTCTAAGCATTTTCTCAAGTGTCTATTGGCCATTTGAATTTCCTCTCTTGAAAAATGCCTGTTTATCCTTTGCCCATTTCTTAACTGAATTGTTTGTTTTGTTGTTGTTTGTTAAGTTTCTTATTCATGAAAGTCAACAGCTGGAATAAAGTCAAAAGTTCATCAGCAGCAGAATGGATAAATTATCACAGCTTTATAAAAAGGAATAATACATGTTAGTAAAAATGTACTATTGCTGCATGTAGTGGCATGCGTTAATTATATAAACATAAAAAAGACTCTTTGACCTACTGCTTTATATCATTACTTCTTTATTTATAATCAGGACACCCCTGGAAGTCTCCAGAACACTTTTAGGAAATCTGTTAGGTTAGAACTGTTTTTATAATGCTATTAAAGCTTTTCTGTGTGTGCCTTTTTCTCTGTTATTCTCTCATTTGCATTGAGCAGTAGAGTTTCCCAGAAGCCATATGACTTGTTATTGTAAATGATTGAATGCAGAAGCAGATATGAGAAGCCAGATGCCTCTCTTAAGCCAGACATTAAAGAAATCTTCACAGTATAAAACATCTTCATGATTTTTTTTCCTTAGGAAATACTGACATATTATTTATGCTAACATTTAAAGAGTTTATCATTGATATTTTAAATCATGTATTTTTATATTATCTGATATTTAATATTGATTAGCATAAATGATCCACATAAACAAAAACTCTCAGGAGTTTAATAATTTTTTATTTATTTATTTTTTTATTTTTTGACAGGCAGAGTGGACAGTGAAAAAGAGAGAGACAGAGAGAAAGGTCTTCCTTTTGCCATTGGTGGCAGAGGGGCAACTGAGACAGAATCTAACACCCCAACCGGGACTAGAACCCAGGGTGCCAGCGCCGCAGGCGGAGGATTAGCCTAATGAGCCACATCGCCAGCCAGGAATTTAATAATTTTTAAGAGTGTAAAAGAGTCCTGAAACCACAAAGTGTGAGACATGCTTGTAGAAGCAGGATAGTTAGTTACCTTCGAGTTAGGTAAGGTGGGATTACTCAGCTGTAAAAAAGAATGAAATCCTGTCTGTCATAACAAAATGAATGCAACTAGAAACTATTTAGGGCCGGCGCCACGGCTCACTAGGCTAATCCTCTGCCTGCGGCGCCGACACCCCAGGTTCTAGTCCTGGTTGGGGCGCCAGATTCTGTCCCGGTCGCTACTCTTCCTGTCCAGCTCTCTGTTGTGGCCCTGGAGTGCAGTGGAGGATGGCCCAAGTGCTTGGGTCCTGCACCCGTGTGGGAGACCAGGAGAAGCACCTGGTTCCTGGCTTCGGATCAGCGCAGTGCGCCAGCCGCAGTGGCCATTGCGGGGTGAACCAACTGAAAAGGAAGATCTTTCTCTCGTCTCTCCCTCTCTCACTGTCCATTCTGCCTGTCAAAAAGAAGAAAAAAAAACTATTTAGTGAAATAAGCCAGTCCCAAAAAGACAAATATGTTTTCCCTGATCTGTGGTAACTAATAAAGTACAAAAAATGTGATGTATATGAGTGAAATTGACATTTTGATATTTGATTATTGTTTACAGCCCTTGTCTCTGCTGTTGAGAAATGGTGTTTTTTTCTTTTTACTATTTGTTGAATTCTTTACTTAGTGGAGGATTAAGCTTATAACGATAAAATAAAGTGAAAGTATGTTATTGTGAAAATTAAAAGAGGCTGGCACTGTGGCTCAATAGGCTAATCCTCCGCCTGCAGCGCTGGCACACCGGGTTCTAGTCCCAGTCGGGGCACTGGATTCTGTCTGCTGTGGCCCGGGAGTGCAGTGGAGGATGGCCCAAGTGCTTGGGTCCTGCACCCGCATGGGAGACCAGAAGAAGCACCGCAGCGGCCATTGGAGGGTGAAGCAATGGTAAAGGAAGACCTTTCTCTCTGTCTTTCTCTCTCTCTCTGTCCACTCTACCTGTCAAAAAGGAAAAAGAAAAAGAAAAAAGAAAATTAAAAGAAAGAATAAGAAAGGAAGCAAGGGTGGGAAGTATCACTGTGCTCCTAAATCTGTATATATGAAATACAGGAAATTTGTTCACCTTATATAAATAAAAAAAATTTTTTTAAAAGATGAGACTCATGATTGGACGGGGGCACTTGGAGACTTTCTGGAATATTAATAACATTCTCTACAAGCAAAGAGTACATTGGTATGCTCACTTTTTTAAATAGCCTTTAAAAGTTGTATATGATTATGATATTTATATTATACACTCATATACGTATGTGTCCTATATAATGTTTTCAAAGTGTCCATTGATATTCATAGCCTACCACATAACACCAAGAATTTGTTATGTTAGCATGACAGTCCTGTACTAAGTAGATGTCATTAACTTTTTTTATTATAAAGATTTATTTATTTATTGGGAAGAGTTACAGAGAGAGGGAGAGACAGAGAGATCCTCTATCTGCTGTTTCACTCCCCAAGTGGTCATAATGGCCAAAGTGGAACGGGGCGGAATCCAGGAGCCCAGAGCTTCTTCTGGGTTTCCCACGTGGATGGCAAGGTGGATGGCAGGGTGGATGGCACAAGCATTTGTGCCATCATTCACTGCTTTCTCAGGTGAATTAGCTGGAAGCTGAATCGGAAGTGGAGCAGCCAGGACTGGAATTGGTGCCATAATGGGGTACCAGCATTGCAGGTGGCAACTTTACCTGCTACACCACAATGCCCGCGCCATCAACTTTGTTTTTAACAGGGTTGCACATTGGTTCATTTTCTATATAATCACATCTGTATTGTTTGGTTTCCTGCTGAATCCACAGAAAAGCTAGACTGTTCATGAATTATTTTTTCTGACACATGATTTATCCCCATGTAGGAAGAATCCTGTTCATTTTCAACACTTCAGCCACCCTGGTGATAGTGATTATGGAGATGCACAAGTTACGGGCCAAGAGGAGACTGATGACCGGCCTGAGTGTCCCTATGGAGCATCTTGTTACAGGTGTGTGAACTGGAATGTTTGGCTGTACTTCTCTCCCCAATTTCTGCTATTTATCCAAGAGAGCAGTTTCTCTCTCAAGCCTTTACCTTTTAGCTTTTAACCTTTCATAAGTGACAGATTTTCATTTTGGTAATAGGTAGGATTATGTTTCTTTTAAATAACACCATATTGGTGAGTTATTAATCTTATAAGCGCCTGAAATTGTTCCTCATTTCTAACTTGCTAAAATGCAAATAGGATCATTTTAAAACTGTTGTACTTGAAATGTACCACACCACCAAAGAAAGAAGTAGTGATTCTGACATTTGAGAGCCTTAATTCTGGACAGCTATCTTTCTTAGATAATTGTGAATTCAGAATCTTGAACCAACTGGCCTCTTTGTAGACTTTGCTATTTCTGTGATTATGATTTTCAATAATAAGGCAACATAAGCTTCTGGTCGTGGAAAGAAAACTCAAAATGCTTACAACTTACCATTTGAGAAGTAACTATTCCATTAGAGCAGAACATTCTGTAGATAGTAAGAGGATACTATGATAAACTTTGCAATGAGCTTGAAAGTGTAGAAGAAATTAACAAATACCTAGTAAAATACAACTTTCAAAACAGAAACAAGAAGAAAAAGAAAACTGAGTAATCTATAACATTGGAGAATTGAATACATAAATAAAAGTCTTCCACCAAAGAAATTACAGACACATTTGGCTTTCATGGCAAATTCTACCAAACATTTAAAGAAAGAGAACCCAATTTTATATAAACTATTCCAAACAAAGTACAATTAAGTGTATCTTCCACCTTAAGAGGCCAGCATAACCTTGAAACTGAAACCCATCAAGAATAATACAAGAATGAAAAAATTAAAGGATAAGCTTAAATGTTGAACTTAAATATAAATTTCCCATATAAAAAGATTAAATGAATCTTACAATAATTGAAAAGGAAAATATAGTATGACCAAATGGGGTTTAAGGCATTTGTGTTTTATTTAAGGTTAAAAGATAGTATAATTTGCCATGTTGTTGGAATAAGTAGGAAAGTAATATGGTCTCTTGCAAATGATTAGAATAATAAAAAAAAAAACCTGATAAAAATCAGCATCCCATTAACAGAGCACAGGTTCAAGTCCTAGCATCTCCTCTTCCAATCCACATTGCTGTGTGTGCATTGGGAGATACAATGCCCACATGGGAGACCTGTACATAGTTCCAGACTTCTGGCATAGGCCTGTCCCAGCCCTGAACATTACAGACATTTGCAGGGTGAACCAGCAAGTGGATGCTCTCTCTCTCTCTATTATTCTGCCTTTTGAGAAGATGAAAACAAATAAACAAACATTTAGAAAAATAAAAACCAGCATTCATTTTTGATGAATATGCATTACAAAATAGAAATAGAAGGGAACTCCTTTAATATAAAAGTTATCTACAAAAATGCTTATAGAAAATATTATGCATAGAAGTAAAATATCTAAAATTTCCTTTCAGAAATGAGACAAAAATGCCTATTACTATGACTTCTGTCCATAATTGTACTTATAAGGCAGTGAAGTAAGACAAGAAAAAGAAAGTAGATAAAGATTAGAAAAGAAGAAATGAATCTTTCAGTGTTTATAGATGGTATTATTTTTATGTAGGAAATACAGAATAGGCCCCTGATGAATTATAAATGTTAATGAGTGCTTAGCAGTGTTAGTTTTAAAAATCAATACATAAAATCAATCTATGTTCTTATGACAACCAGTTGGAAAGTAAAATTTTCTAGAGATTGTAACAACATAAAAAAATATCCAGTTCCTAGGAGTAACTATAATCAATCCTTAATGAGAAATATTTTCCACAAGAAGTTAAATAATTATAAAAATTTAAATGTTCATTATTGAAATACTCAAGATTGTTAAAATGTAGGAGCAGACATTAGGGACCATAGTTAAGACACTTGTTGGCAGACCTGGATTGAGTTCCTGCCTCCCAGGCATTTAGAGAGTGAGCCAGCATCTCAAAAAAGAAAAACAAAAGATGAAAAACTGCCATTTTTCCCAGGTTGATTTGTATACAAACCCATTCAACCACAGTAGCTTTTGAATAGAAATTTATAATGTGATTCTAAAAATTATATTCACAGAATCAAAAATAGTCACAATAATATTTTTTCATATGTATAGCTTTTTAAAAAATTTTGTTTAAGGAATACAACTTCATGCATTTAATATATACAGATTTGAGAACATGATGCTTACCCCCTACTTCCCTTCCACCCATACTCCTGCCTTTCTTCCTCTTCCCTCTTCCTTTCCCATTCTTATTTTTTACAGAGATTAATTTTCAGTTAATTTTTATACTCATAAGATTAACCCTACACCAGGTAGAGAGTTAATCAATTAATATGAAGAAAAAAAAAAAGAAGTAAAGAACAAAAGCAAACAAACATACAAGAAAAACATTGTTCCCTGACAGTCAAGGCAAGGGCTATTCAAAATCATTGCATCTCAAAGTGTCAGTTTCACTTCCAAAGATCACATTTTAAGTACTCTATTAGTTATCACAGATCAGGGAGACTATATGGTATTTATCCTTTTGTGTCTGGGTTATTTCACTAAGTATAATGTTTTCCAGTTGCATCCATTTTTTTTTTTTTTGTAAATGGCAGAATTTCTTTCTTTTTTTTTTTTTTTTACTGCTGTATAGTATTCTGTAGTGAATATATACCAGAATTTCTTTAGCCAATCTTCAGTTGATGAACATCTGGGTTGATTCCGTATCTTAGCTATTGTAAATTGAGCTGAGGGGTACAGCTAATTCTTTCATTTTCTGATTTCATTTCTTTTGGATAAATCCCCCGGAGTGGATGGATGGATGGATCATATGGTAGTTCTATATTCAGCTTTCTAAGGTATCTCCATACTATCTTCCACAGTGACTGCAACAGTTTATATTCCCACCAACAGTGAATTAAGGTGGTGAGAGCCTTCTCCCCACATCCTTGCCTGCATTTGTTGTTTGTTGATTTTTGTATGTGAGCCATTCTAACAGTGAGGTGAAACCTCATTGTGGTTTTGATTTGTGTTTCCCTGGTGGCTAGCTATCCTGAACATTTTTTCATGTGTTTATTGGCCATTTGAATTTCCTTTCTTGAGAAATGTCTGTTCAGTTCCTTTGCCAATTTCTTAATTGGATTGTTTTGTTTTGGTTGAGTTTCTTGAGTTCTTTATAAGTTTTGGAAGTTAGTCGTTTGTCAGTTGCTTTGTTTGCAAATATTTTCTCCTATTCTGTCAGTTGCCTCTCTTCACTTTGCTGAGTATTTCTGTCTAGTGCAGAAGCTTCTCAGTTTGAAATTTCTCACTTGTTAATTTTGGCCTTGATTACCTATGCTTCTGGAGTCCTTTCTAAGAAGTCTTTCCCTATTCCATGTCTTGTAGGGTTTCCCCAATGTTCTCTAGTAATTTGATGGTATCATGTTGTGGATGTATGTCTTTGATCCATTTTGAGTGGATTTTTGTATAAGGTGTGAGATAGGGGTCTTGTTTCATACTTCTGCATGTGGGGATCCAGTTTTTCCAGAATCATTTGTTGAAGAGACTGTCTTGGCTCCAGGAGTTGATATTTGCTCCTTTGTCAAAGATAAGCTGGTTGTAGATATGTGGTTTATTTCTGGGGTTTCTATTCTGCTCCATTGGTCTACATGTCTGTTTTTGTGCCAGTAACAGACAGTTTTGATTATAACTGCCCTGTAGTATGTCTTGAGGTCTGGTGTTGTAATGCCTCCAGCTTTGTTTTTGCTTTTTAAGATTGTTTTAGCTATTTGGGGTCTCTTGTGTTTCCATATGAATTTTAGCATCATTTTTTTTCTATATCTGAGAAGAAAGTTATGGTATTTTGATTGGCCTCACATCGAATCTATAAATTGCTTTTGGCAGTATGGACATTTTGATGATGTTGATTCTTTCAATCCATGAACATGGAAGATTTTTCTACTATTTTATGTCTTCTATTTCTTTCTTTAATGTTTTGTAATTTTCGTCATAGAGATCTTTGAAGTCCTTGGTTAAATTTATTCCAAGGTATTTAATTTTTTTGTAGCTATTGTGAATGGGATTGATCTTAAAAGTTCTTTCTCAGCCATGGCAATGTCTGTGTATGCAAAGGCTATTGATTTTTGTGTGTTGATTTTATATCCTGCCACTTGATCAAACTCTTTTATGAGTTCCAATAATCTCTTAGTAGAGTTTTTTGGATCCCCTGCATATAGAATCATGTCATCTGCAAATAGGGATAGTTTGACTTCTTCCTTCCCTATTTGTATCCCTTTGATTTCTTTTTCTTGCCTGATGGCTCTGGCTAAAACTTCCAGGTCTATATTAAATAGCAGTGGTGGGAGTAGGCATCTTCATCTGGTTCTGGATCTAATTTTTCCCTATTCAATAGGATGCTGGCTGTGGTTTTGTTATAAATTGCTTTTATTATGTTGAGGAATGTTCCTTCTATACCCAATTTGCTTAAGGTTTTCAAAATAAAAGCATGTTGGAATTTGTCAAATGCTTTTTTTTTTCATCTATTGAGATTATCATATGGTTTTTGATCTTCAGCTTTTTAATGTGGTTAATCACATTTATTGATTTTCAGATGTTGAACCATCCCTGCATACCAGGGATAAATCCCACTTGATCTGGGTGAATGATCTTTCTGATGTGTTATTGGATTCAATTGGCTAGTATTTTGTTGAGGATTTTTGTGTCTATGTTCATCAGGGATATTGGTCTATAGTTCTTCTCTGTCATATTTTTTTTTCTAGTTAGAAATTAAGGTGATGCAGAAGAAGTTTCTTCTTTTGTAAACTTCTTCATAGAAGAAGTTTGGGAGGATTCCTTCCCTTTCAGTTGTTTTGAATAGCTTGGGAAGAATTTAAGTTAGTTCTTTAAATGTCTGGAAGCCAATGAGACCTGGGTTTTCTCTGTTGGGAAGGACTTTATTACTGATTAAATCTCTGTTTTCTTTTCTTTTTTTTTAAGTCTGTTTGGGAGCTCTATGTCTTCATGACTCAGTTTAGGTAGGTTGTATGTGTCTAGGAATCTATCCATTTCTTTCAGATGTCCCAATTTGTTGGCATACAACTCTTTATAGAATTCCTGATTATTCTTTTATTTCTGTGGTATCTATTGTTACATTTCTCTTTTCATCTCTGATTTTGTTGATTTGGGTCTTCTCCCTCTTTTTATTTTTGGTTAGTGGGACCAATGGTGTGTAAATTTTGTTTATTTTTTTTAAAAATCAGCTCTTCATTTCATTGATCTTTTGTAATTTTTTGGTTTCAATTTTGTTTATTTCTTCCTTAATTTTAATTTTCTTTCTTCCTATTAATTTGTGGTTCAGATTATTGTTTTTTTTCCTATGTCCTTGAGATGCATTGACAGCTCATTGATTTGGTGACTTTCTACTTTGCTGATGTAGGCACTGTTTGCTATAAACTTCTCACTTAACACTGCTTTTGCTGTATCCCCTATGGTTTTTTTTTTTTTTTTTTTTTGACAGGCAGAGTGGATAGTGAGAGAGAGAAAGACAGAGAGAAAGGTCTTCCTTTTTGCCGTTGGTTCACCCTCCAGTGGCCACTGCGGCCAGCGCATTGTGCTGATCTGAAGCCAGGAGCCAGGCACTTCTCCCGGTCTCCCATGCGGGTGCAGGGCCCAAACACTTGGGCCATCCTCCACTGCCTTCCTGGGCCATAGCAGAGAGCTGGACTGGAAGAGGGGCAACTGGGATAGAATCCGGCGCCCCCAACTGGGACTAGAACCCGGTGTGCCGGCGCCGCAAGGTGGAGGATTAGCCTGTTAAGCCACGGCGCCGGCCTATCCCCTATGTTTTGATATGAGGTACTATCATCTTCATTACTATTACTATTGTAATAGTGCTATTATGTTACTATTGTAGTAAGGAGTACTATGTTCTTACTATGTAGTAAGGGAGTCTATGTCTCCCTTTAGTTCCGTTAACAGATATTTTAAACAGCCAGGCACCCTGTAATTGGGTATATATACATTTATTATATATATATATATATATATATATAATATACACATATATTATATATACATTTCTTCCTGTTGTATTAACCCTTTAATCATTATATAGTATCTTTCTTTGTCTCTTTTAACAATTTTTGCATTTAAGTCTATTTTGTCTGATGTTAGGGTGGCTACACCTGTCCTTTTTCTTTCCGTTTGCATAGTCACATAGAATATCTTTTTCTATCCTTTCACTTTCAGTCTGTGTATCTTTGTTGGTGAGGTGTGTTTCTTGTAGGCAGCAAATAGATGGATCTTGTTTTTTTTTAATCCATTTGGTCATTCTGTATCTTTTAACTAGAGAGTTGAGGCCATTTACATTCAAGGTGACTATTGATAGGTAATTACTTGGCCCTGACATTTTTCCATGAATATTCCTATTGGTTACTTTGGATTTCTTTTGTATTTTCACTGGAGGATTTTCTGTCTTCACATTATTTCATGATGGTGGGTTTCTTTCTGTGTTTCTGTTTGTAGTACATCCTTTAGCATCTTTTGTAAGGCTGAACATGTGGTGACAAATTCTTTCAATTTCTGTTCAGTGTGGAAGGTCTTTACTTCACCTTCATTCATAAATTAGAGCTGTGCAGGGTACAGTACTTGGATTTTCCTTCCTTTCTCCAAGTTAGGGAAACTTTCCGTAATTATTTCATTAAGTAGGCCTTCTATTCCCTTTTCTTTTTCCATTCCTCAAGCTCTCCTAAGATCTGTATGTTGGGTCATTTGATAGTATCCCAATATCTTTAAGTTATCTTAAGTTATCTAAATTTTTTTTAAAGATTATTTATTTATTTGACAGAGTTACACAGAGAGAGGAGAGGCAGAGGGAGAAAGAGAGAGACAGAGGTCTTCCATCCGATGGTTCACTCCCCAATTAGCTGCAACAGCCAGAGCTGCACCGATCTAAAGCCAGGAGCTTCTTCCAGGTCTTCCATGTGGATGCAGGGGCCCAAGGACTTGGACCAACTTCTACTGGTATCCCAGGTCATAGCAGAGAGCTGGATTGGAAGTGGAGCAGCCGGGTCTTGAACCAGCGTCCATATGGATGCCAGCACTGCAGGCCACGGTGTTAACCTGCTGCACCACAAGCACTGGCCCCTATCCAAATATTTTTAAGTAATTTTCCTTCTTGTTTTTGGTCTGACTATAAAATTTCCAGAGATTTGTCTTCTAGTTTGGATATTCTTTCTTCTGCCTCACCAACTCTGTTGTTAAGGCTTTCTACTGCATTTTTATTTGATCTATTGAGTTCTTCCTTTCTAATATTCAATTTTGATTTCTCTTTAAAATCTCAATTTCATGGAAATTTTTTCATTAATATTGGTTTTATTTAGTTTGTGGATTTGCTTCTGATTGACTTTAAGCAATCCTATGATTAATTTTTTGAATTCAATTTCCAGCATTTCCTCAATCTCTTCATCATCTCAGTCTAACAAGTTTTTTTTGTTTTTTTTTTTTTTTTTTTGACAGGCAGAGTTAGAGAGAGAGATAGACAGAGAGAAAGGTCTTCCTTCCATTGGTTCACCCCCCAAATGGCCACTACGGCCGGAGCTGCACCGATCCAAAGCCAGGAGCCAGGTGCCTCTCCTGGTCTACCATGCGGGTGCAGGGCCCAAGCATTTGGGCCATCCTCCACTGCCTTCCTGGTCCACAGCAGAGAGCTGGACTGGAAGAGGAGCAACCGGGACAGAATCTGGTGCCCCAACCAGGACTAGAACCTGGAGTACCGGTGCTGCAGGCGGAGGATTAGCCTAGTGAGCCGTGGTGCCAGCCAACAAAGTTTGTTGTTTTTTTTGTTTTGTTTTGTTTTGTTTTTGACAGATAGAGTTGTAGACAGTGAGAGAGACGGACAAAGAAAAGGACTTCCTTCTGTTGGTTCACTCCGCAAATGGCTGCTACAGTCTGCGCTTTGCCGATCCTAAGCCAGTAGTCAGGTGCTTCTTCCTGGTCTCCCATACAGGGGCAGGGGCCCAAGCACTTGGGCCATCCTCTACTTCCATGCCAGGCAACAGCAGAGAGCTGGACTGGAAGAGGAGCAACCGGGACTAGAACCCGGTGCCCACATGTAATGCCTGCACAGCAGGCGGAGGATTAACCAAGTGAGCCATGGCGCCGGCCCGATCATCTCATTCTAATATTGAAATGTTGTGTTCCTTTGGGGGAGATCATAGCATCTTCCTTATTCTTGTTTCTTGAGTTTCTACATTTATTTTTAGGCATTTGTAGAATTTATTTATTTTTTCCTCTGATGTCTTTTATCTTTGAGCCATGCCTCTGTGGCCTAATGGAATGTCTGTACTTTCAGTGAATGCCAGGTGTGTGATCAGTATGGCCAGGGTGCTCTGGTCTGTCATCCAGGGTGGAGAAAGTGTCTAGGGTAACACTTGTTGGGCATGGTTGCTCACCTCTGGTTAGTAGAATGTCTTGCTGCAAGCACCCCATCACCTTCTCTCCTCCAAGCAGAGGCATGCTCAGGTGTTAGCTCCCAGTGTGTTCAACACTCATCTGCACCACCGTATGAACCACACAGTTTGTCTGCACAGTCTTTCCTGTGAGTACGGTTCCGTCTGCTATGAGTTACTCTATGCAACCAAGGGATTCTGAGAGTGTGCAGCAGTACTCGGTGATTGTCCAGAAACACAGCTATTCTCTGCCTCCTCTCATGCAGTCGCAGTGTTTTCTTAGTCACAGCACCCAGGGCTCTCATGGTCAAGGAGTGCGAGAGGGACCATTCCACCCTGCTAGCCTGACCTGTCCACAGAGAGACCGAAGTGTTCCCAGAGCCACTGCTTGTGTGTGTTCCTCCCCACTGGACCAGGCCCAATCCTCCTAGCAGACTCAGAGTCAGTGAGGAATGTGGGTTTTTCTCTGGTAAAATCTCTGGATCCCAGGCACTTACCATACTCACTGGCTGCAGCCCTGCTTGCTTCCCAGTCATCCTGGGCACGTATAAGAGTTCCCGCAGGCACACTTCCCTTCCTTACAGATGGCTCCTGCTCCCCACCCGTTGCTGGGTGGGTATAGCTAGCCAGGTGGAGACCATCCCTGCCAGTTGCTCTTTTTTTTCTGCCAGTTGCTCTTGAACTATGCAGCTGTTCCTGCTGACTGGGTGGAGAGTGTCCTCAATAGTTGCTGGGTGTGCGCACCAGAGCTGGAGCAGCTGCTACCTGCTTATGTCCAAAAATGGTGCCAGCCCTCCCACAGCTGGCCGCAGGTTGCTGTCATAAAGGGAAGGAGGGGAGAGAGAGATGCACTGCCTTTCCCCCACACCGTGGGTGAGCATTCCTCTGCTGCCCCGAGCAACCCGGCTGGGCTTAAAAACAGTGCAGTCCGCTAGGTTCCCCCTCCAGCTGAGTCAACAGTGGCATAGGCCCATGCAGTCTGTCTTCACCTTGTTTGCCAGTGGGGGGCAAGCTGATCCAAGCTGCTGGGTCCTTTTGTTTCCTTACACGTTGCTGCGTGTCTGCACCTTCCACACAGGTCTGGGTCATTTCTACTGCGCAGGACCTCACGCTGCAGTTTTCCCTGCAGCTTTACCCTGAGAGTGTACTTTCTCCACTTTGTTTCTATCAATTTCGTTTAGCCTAGATCAGATCACCCTGTTGCTATTCAGACATCTTGGACACCCTCCACCCCCACCCCCTGCCCTGTTGTGTTGGAGGCCAGATGTCCAAAATCAAGATGTTGGCAGGACTATAGGGGAACATCTGTCCCTGTGTCTTCCAGTTCCCGTGATTGTCGTTATTCCTTGGCTTGTGGCTGCATCTTTCTCTGCTGTCTTCATCTGATTTTTCTGAAGTTTTGTTAATCACAGGAGAAGAACGTTAAAGTCTCAACTCTGTTTATAGGTTGGTCTATTTCCTCCCCTCATTCTATTAGCTTTTCTTAATGCACCATCTGGAATACTCAGTGGAAAAGCCATAAACATGGGAAATTCACTCAGAAAATTGCATCAGTTTAATTTTATTTATCTCCTTTTATGCCTTTTTTTAAAAAAAAGAACAAAAAACTGTCATGATATTTCTCCCTTTACACATTAATTCAAAACATTATTTTTTTACATTTTAAGTGTCAACTTTTTAAATTTTTATTCAGATATTTATTCTTTTTGTTCCCTTTATTTCTTCCTGAAGTTTTATCCTTTCATATGGGTTCATTTATTTTAGTCCTAAAAACTTTTTTGTATTACTTGTAGTGAAAATCTCCAAGACAATCATTCTTTTAGTTTCTGTGTGTCTGAAATAAAAGGTGAACACGTTCTTACTTTGATTCTCTTTTGAAGGTTCTGTTCACTGCTTACAGATGCTAGCTTACCAAACTTTGTTTCCTTTTGTCATCTCTAAGATGTCATTCAGCTGACTCTTGCATCCATAGTTTCATTTAAAAATTGGTTATCTCTCTGATTTTTGCTCCTTTGAAATTGATACATCTTTTCTTCGGCCATTTTCAAGAGTCTTTGCTGTTATTTTTCAACAGTATAACTAGCATTTGCCCAGGTATAGTTTTTTTGTATTCATCTTCTTTGAGATTTACTGAGGTTTTTGTGGGTTGAAGTCTTTCATTAATTTTGGGAGACTGCATGGCTTTTATCTCATCAGAAGTTGCTTCCACTCCAACCCATCTCTTTTCTCCTTCCACTTAAACATATATTAAATTTTTACTGTATCCCATGTCTTTTCTGTATTGTTTTATTCTTTCCAATTTTTTTCTTTTGTATATACTTCAAATTTGATATTTGCTATTGACTTGTCTTAGAATTTAATAATCATATCATCTTGTATGTCTAATCTGCTGCTTAACCCAGAGTTCTTAATTTCAGATATTGTATTTTCTAGTTCTATGATGTCCATTTGATTCTTGTCATTTCTTACATATTCTTAGTGAAATTACCCAGCTTTTTATTCATTTTCCCTATTTTTTCTTGCTCTAAAATATATTAGCTTTAAAATAAAATATTTTTGGAACTGTGTCTTTTTTTCCTTGATTGTTAATCATATTATTCTGCCTCCATATGTCTCATAGTTTTCTAATCATAATGTGTAAAATTAACTGTAAGAATTCTAGATATTATCTTTCATATGTGAGGGTATTACCTCTGCATGGCTATTTATAGAGGCTAGTGTTTTCATTCCAGGCAAAGATTTAAATAGGAAATAACTAGGTTAGAACTTTAGTAAAACTCAGTCTACCTTTGGTTTGTCCCTGTTCCTTTTCATGGTTTTTCTAGACTTTTCTTTGAGAATTATGTCTCTACTTAGCTCTAAAAGTTCATGTTTGAAATTTTGAGTTTTCCGTATTACTTACCAATTCTCAACATGTCTCAGATTCTGATAAGTTTTATATTTGTTACAAGTCCCTTCCGTATAGTGAGACTTTGTCTCTGAAATACTATGTTAGTGGGAGATTTTACTTTGCGTTTTTTTGACATTTTATACCGAACCTTCAGCTTGTCACACCTCCTTGCCAGATATTTCTTAGGAAAAAGAAGCTTTGTCTAAAACTCCTTTCATTTCCAAACTGTCAAGACAATCCCAGCAAAGCATGAAAAGTTGTACTAGTTCCTTCCTTTGATAGGTTCAAATCCTATCCTTAATCCACACCAAGAATTGGTAAATACCTTTAGGGAGGAAAATAGCTAATGACTGTCAGCCCATGTAGGAATGACTTTTTAACTTCTGGAATTCATCTAAACTTTCATTGCTTCCACAATTCTGTCACAAGAGTAATTTTTAAAATCTATCATTTTTCACTAGTTGTAAAAGGAAGAAAAAGAGAGTACTGGTCTCCTATGATGTGTACATCCTTTCTAGAAGCAGAGGCCCAATGTGTTGTTTTGAGACGAGGAAATAAAGCAAAGGATTTTCTAAGAATAATGATGTCAAAAATTGATGTCTCTGTGTCATCAATCACTTTTAAAAAGGTTAGAGCAGTGAGTAATCAAGAGAAAGTTTTCCAACGCCAGTAGCATACATGTGCTAATAAAAACTTTCATATCTAAGCATATCTATATATAGACATGGTGTGTAAGTTGTGTTTTGTTTTTATTTGTTGAGGGTTTTTTGGTATTGATTCTGGTTGCAAATAAAAAGTTAGCTTTTTGCCCCCTTGTTAATTTTAATTACAGTTCAGAGAGACTTTTGAAGAATGTCAGGTATGGTCACTTACTCTGTCTGGGAAACTAAGATTAAATGATTTATCTCATTCATAAAGCTGGTGAGATCAAGTCTCCTCCCTTCTCTAGGCCAGAGTCTCTCCAGGACATTGCCTGACTCCATCACTGTTAGGAATAGGTTTCTAAAATAGAATAGCAGTTGTCTTTTTAGTCAAATGACAAAGTAATTTTTTGACATTAAAAAGAAAAACACAACAAAATTAAGGAAAAAACTCTAATAAAATAATTTGAACAAATCATTAATTTTGCAAGAAATTATTATTAAATTATTATTAAATGATTATTATCAAGAAGATAATAGAAACTCTAGTTGCAGAAGCATGGTATAAATTTATGTAGCCCTGTATTGCCACATTATTATTTGTTAGAAAACATTTCAGAGATTTATTGTATGTCATTGTTAAACTTTTATTATAATCAGTTTATTATATAATAATCTTGTTTATAAGAATATATTATTGTTATTCACCAGATAGTGTTTAGGGCTAGAAAATAAGTCCAGTATTTCAGAATGATAAAATGTTCTAACTTAATTTGCTTAAGAGTGAGTTTCTATGTATATGCATACCCACTTTTTCTTACAGGCACAAGAAAAAAAATTGACATTTCACAGGTCATAAAATAAGCCATCAAATTCAGCAAGAAATTATTATATTTAGAAAAGTGGTAAGGTATTCTAGAAGTAGAGTTGGGATGAGCCTCTTTGCCATGATAGATAACATGTTTGGTTGAGATGGAGTTCATGAGCAGTGATAGGTTTTTTGATCTTTAAAAATGTACCTTCACAAAATGGGTAAAAATTATTACCAAATAAAAATGTTTACTCTCTTAGGTGAAATGCTAGATCAGTTTGTGATTCTTGTCTTACTACCCAATCTTACCTTTGAATCCCTTGAATGTGTGTCTTTTAGATAGATCTAGGTGATCTCAGGTTTACATAATGTTAAATAATCATAATCTTATACTACATTCAGCCACCTACTTTTATATAATATTATATTTTCTTTACTTTTTTTTGACAGAGTTAGACAGTGAGAGAGAGAGAGAGAGAGAGAGACAGACAGACAGAGAGCAAGGTTTTCCTTTTTCCATTGGTTCACCCCCCAAGTGGCCGCTGTGGCCGGCGAGTTGCGCCGATCCGAAGCCAGGAGCCAGGCGCTTCTCCTGGTCTTCCCATGCAGGTGCAGGGCCAAGCACTTGGGCCATCCTTCACTGCCTTCCTGGGCCACAGCAGAGAGCTGGACTGGAAGAGGAGCAACCGGGACAGAATCTGGTGCCCCAACCGGGACTAGAACCTGGAGTGCTGGCACCGCAGGCAGAGGATTAGCCTAGTGAGCCATGGTGCCGGCCTATAATATTTTATTTTCAAGTGTTACCATGTAAAGTCAAAATTTTATCATTGTAGAGCAAATATATAGACACAAAATTGTACATGTGTCAGCATATTTCATTTTTAGACATTCTATCCCATGAGTTAAACAGGGAAAGGTAGTTAAAGAACACATAGGCAAGTATATACTATAGTAAAAATAAAGATTTCCACAGCTCATCTGATATAGAAGGCTAGTGTTTAAAAAGTATGTGTCTGTAATTATTAAATTTTACTCTTTTCTAGACTATGGGCATCCTTAACATTTTCTCTTACACATTTTTTTTTTTTTTGTCAGAGTGGACAGTGAGAGAGAGAGAGAGACAGAGAGAAAGGTCTTCCTTTGCCGTTGGTTCACCCTCCAATGGCCGCCGCGGCCGGCGTGCTGTGGCCGGCGCACCACGCTGATCCGAAGCCAGGAGCCAGGTGCTTATCCTGGTCGTCCATGGGGTGCAGGTCCCAAGCACTTGGGCCATCCTCCACTGCACTCCCTGGCCACAGCAGAGAGCTGGCCTGGAAGAGGGGCAACCGGGACAGAATCCGGTGCCCCGACCGGGACTAGAACCCAGTGTGCCGGCACCGCAAGGCGGAGGATTAGCCTATTGAGCCACGGCGCCAGCCCTCTTACACATTTTTAATCTAACAAAATTGAATTGAATTTGAAAAAATGATAATTTGAAAGAACTAGTTGTTGTTCTCATTTTAAGTATCTCGCCCACTTAACTAATTTATTCATGTGTGCTGTACACTGGAGCTTGCCAGAAGACTCACTCAGTTTAATGGACTGGATTAGTTTAAGGCACTTGTCTGAATTAGAACATTAGATCATGTCCAGCATAACGCAGTGACGGCTATCCCTGCTTCTGACTCACTCACTTCCTCTGTGATTAGTAGGATTTCCTGCAGTGTGTTACTCCTGTTCTTACTTTAAACTGAGCATTAAACTTAGGAAAATACGCACACAGAAATGCATAGAATCTATTTTCAACCAATTTAGTAGAAGAATGTAAAGTCAAACTTCTATGCAAAGCCTTTGGCAGTTGTGTATCATGCCAATGAAAATGTTGGTACCTTGATATTTTTCAAAAGCTGGTGCCTTATTTTTAAACAAATATTTTATTATATTTATTTGAGAGGTAGAGTTAAGACAGAGAGAGGGAGAGGCAGAGAAAGGTCTTCCATCCACAACACCAGCCACACTTACTAGAGTTTTTTTTAATTTTTATTTATTTATTTATTAGAAAGTCAGAGTTACACAGAGAGAAGGAGAGGCAGAGAGAGAGAGAGAGAGAGAGAGAGAGAGAGAGAGAGGTCTTCCATTTGCTGGTTCACTCTCCAATTGGCCTCAATGGCCAGAGCTGTGCTGATCTGAAGCCAGTAGCCAGGAGCCAGGAGTTTCTTCCAGGTCTTCCACACGGGTACAGGGGCCCAAGGTCTTGGGCAATCTTCTACTGCTTTCCCAGGCCACAGCAGAGAGCTGGATTGGAAGTGGAGCAGCTGGGACTCGAACCAGAGCCCATATGGGATGCTGGCACTGCAGGTGGCAAATTTACCCACCACACAACAGTTTTATATAATATTTTACTCTAATTATATATAATAATTTACTGTAATTTTTTTAGACTTCATCACATCAGTTGTGTTAATATAGCCTTGACAGAATATACTAGAATATCTTCTTTTTTCATTTTCATAGTAATCTCTTTATTTTTCTGTTATATTTAGTGTTGACTGTACACATATAAGAATTTTTCACAGTTTGTTTGGTATGCATAGTAAATTGTGGTGATTTTCAATGGACAAATGAATTGTTTTCATTATTTTATGATAGTTTATTCTACTATTATTTAACAAAGACCATATTTGTTAATTTTCCTGATTCGCCTAAATCTTAAGACATGGATATTTGATAAATTGGGAATTATGTTTTTGTTTCAGGATTTAAAATGTGTTGCATTTCAAAAATGCAAGATAAATTATTTTATTTTGATGAAACAAAAATATGGTACGAGCATTTATTCAGTGAGTAAATATTGAGCATCAGAAAGGTACTAAGTACTCAGTGTTCTAGGAGCTGGCATAACACAGATTTTTAAGTTCATTTAAAATCATAGTATTAAGTTATCAAATCTTTAGAAGTAAATGAAAATAAAAATGACTATGTTCTTACTACCACTGTCTAGCTAATCTCTAGGTGGTTCTTAATTATGGGAACATAATGGATTTTTAAATCAGCATTTAGAGTCTTTTTAATGTAATAAGATTAGGTATTTTCTGGGATATATCCAACAGAAAAACTGCCTTTGAAAAGTCCATTTCTGGAAAAACATCAGGATCCATGGATTAGGATTTACTAAATAGATACGTTTTCTGTCCAGAAATTATTAGAAACTGTGTTTCATGCCAACCAATGAGAATTTTAAACTCCTGATTTGTATTATAAGTGATTCTTTCAATTTCTGTTCAGCAGTCATTACTTAAGTAGTAAAGATAGTGAAACTGAGATTTTCCCTGTTAAAACAGAAAAATACAGCATCTGTCATGACATTGTGTAGTGAAAATCCAAAAGACTCTACCCAAAAGCTGTTAGAACTAATAAAGAATTCCATAAAGTTGTAGGATGCAAAGTCAACATACAAAAATTAGTAGCATTTGTATATACTAACAGTGAAGTATCCCAAAAAAGAAATCAAACAATGATATATCTAATTGCTACAAAAAGTACAATAAAATAAAATATTTAGGAATAAATTTAACCAAGAAGGTAAAAGACTCACACAAATAAATGGAAAGGTATACCATATTCACAAATTGGGTAGATAATATTGTTAAAAAGTCCATACCACCTAAAGTGATCTACCAAGCCAATGCTTTCACCATCAAAACTAATAAAAAACCCTAAAATTCACATTAAACTTTTGTGGGGCTAAGGGTCCTCAGCTGTATTTATTCCAAGGCTCTTAGGTTGTCATAAATGATGAATTCAGCTGGTGCTGTGGCTCAGTAGGCTAATCATCCACCTGCGGCGCCGGCACCCTGGGTTCTAGTCCCAGATGGGGTGCCGGATTCTGTCCCGGTTGCTCCTCTTCCAGTCCAGCTCTCCACTGTGTCCCAGGAAGGCAGTGGAGGATGGCCTAGGTGCTTGGGCCCTGCACCTGCATGGGAGACCAGGAGGAAGCACCTGGCTCTTGGCTTCAGATCAGCAAAGTTCGCTGGCCGTAGCAGCCATTTGGGGAGTGAACCAATGGAAGGAAGACCTTTCTCTCTGTCTCTGTCTCTGTCTCTCTAACTCTGCCTGTCCAAAAAAAAAAAAAAATGATGAATTCAAAGCAGAGGCTATATAGATAAAGTGCAGGAATGGGAACAGGATTTATTTAAAGAGATAGTAAACAGGCAGCCTCATGATGAAAATTACACACACCCAGTTCATTTTCCTCCTTTATCTGAAAGAGGGTTGTGCCATAATTAAATATACTAATGGGTGGCATTTGGATGGGGTTCAGTGTATATGATGATCTCTGGCAAGATTTCATGGTGTCTCTAAAAGGAGCTTAGTAAACACATGTTCATCATGACATTCATAATGGATGAGACGTGAGTGCCTATGGGAAAGTGGGTGTGCTGAATTGGCATGGAAGAGAGTAGAGGTTTGTTGTTGTTGTTGTTTGTTTGTTTGTTTAAACATACAAGACTGTGGCATAGAGACTGCTGGATGCCTCTTGGCTCATTTCACATAAAACCCACAAAAGACCTCAAATAGCCAAAGAAATCATAAGCAAAATGAACAAAGCTGGATGCATTCTGTTACCTGACTTCAAAATACCTACAGCATTAGAGTAGTCAGCATGTTATTGGCATAAAAACAAATAGATCAGCAGAAAAGAGTAGAGAGCCAAGAAATAAGCCTATTCGTTTAATAGCAATTGATTCTTGAGAAAGCTATGAAGAACAGTGGGGAAAGAACAGTCCCTTTAATAAATGGTGTTGGAAAAATTGGTTATCTATGTGGCAGAAAAATGAAATTAGGCTTACCTAGCCATGTTTATGAAAATCAACTCAAAGTGGGTTACAGACCTAATGTAAGACCCCAAACAGTGTAACTACTCAAAAGATCACATAAGGGTCTCCCATGTGGGCACAGGGGCCCAGACACTTGGGCTATCTTCCACTGCTTTCCCATATCATAAGCAGAGAGCTGGATTGGAAGAGGAGCACCAGGGATGCAACCGGGTGCCCAGATGGGATGCCAGTGCTACAGGCAGAGGCTTTGTCTATTATGCCACAGCACTGGTCCCCCTAAAAACTCAGAGAAGCAGAGAGTAGAATGGTGGTTACCAGGTACTGGAGGCTGGTTGAGTTGCAGAGATGTTGTCCAGAGGATAAAAATTTTCAGTGAGACAGAATAAATTCTAGTGACCATTGTACACCATGGTGACTGTAGTTCATGGCTCTGAATTGGTGTACTTGAAAATTACCTCTGGAGTAGATTTTACATGGTCTTGCCACGCACACAAAAAGTTAAATATGTTGAGTACTATATATGTTAACTAGTTCAATTTAGCTGCTCTTCAGTGGATACATATTTCAAAACATGTGTAACATAAATATTCATATACAATTTTTGTCAGTTAAAAATGAGTAAATATTGCATAATTTTATAAACTCATGCAGAAGCTCATTTAAGAATTATTTGAAGAGAAAAAGTTGGTTATATTCTAGAAGATAGGTATGTCCATGAAAATAGAGTTTTATACCACCTTGTGAAAAGCATTGTTGTAGGTACTCTGAAAGATACTAAAAATGCAAAAAAAAAAAATTCACATTCTCCAACAACTCATTTAGCAAATGATGGAGATGATACATGGACACACACATGTGCAATTGTGTGTGTATATTGAAAATATAGATGACAATATTAGAAATTATGTGGTAAATACCCAATGATAGATATAGATAACTCACTCTTGAGCTATTTCCCAGTCATTATAAAACTTATTTCCCTAAAGGAGATCTGACTTGAGCTTAACAGTGCAGTAGTAGGATTTTCTTGGAAAACAACATATGATCAACTGCCTGTCAATGAGAAAGAAGCAAAACCCACTCCCCAAGAGTACAAATGAAAGACTGAACTGCATGTAAATGTTGAACTGAGATTAGCGAAGATTTGGAGAGGATAATTTAAGAATTTAGCGTTCAGAATATTCAATGCAACATTTAAATTTTTATGGAAACCAAATATATCTAAAATTTTGAGTGGTATTTTGATGCCTTCAGCCATGCTTTTGTTGTTTAAGTTTCCTTTGGCTATTTGGGGTCTTTTAGTGTTTCCATATGAATTTTAACATCACTTTTCTAGATCTGAGAATGATGTTGTTGATATTTTGATTGGGATCCCATTGAATCTATAAATTGCTTTTGGTAGTATGGACATTTTGATATTTATTCTTTCTACCCATGAACATGGAAGATGTTTCTACTTTCTTATGTCTTCTATTTCTTTCATTAATATTTTATAATTTTTATCACAGAGACCTTTGATGTCCTTGGTTAAATTTATTCCATGGTATTTAATTTTTTGTAGCTATTGTGAATGGGATTGATCTTTAAAGTCCTTTCTCAGCTATGGCATTGTCTGTGTATACAGAGGCTATTGATTTTTATGTGTTGATTTTATACCTTGTAACTTTACCAAGCTCTTTTATGAGGTCCAGTAGTCTCTTAGCCCTGGGGTCTTTTGGATCCCCTATATGTATTGAATCATGTCATCTGCAGATAGGGAGAATTTGACTTCTTCCTTCCCAATTTGTATTCTTTTGATTTCTTTTTCTTACCTATTGGCCTTGCTAAAACTTCCAGAACTATATTTACTAGCAGTGGTGGGAGTGGTCATCCTTGACTGGTTGCAGATCTTGGTATGGATGCCAACAATTTTTCCTCACTTGATAAGATGTTGCCTGTGGGTTTGTCATAGATTGCCTTGATTATGTTGAGGAATGTTCCTTCTATACCCAATTTACTTAAAGTTTTCATCATGACAGGATGTATCTTATCAAATGCTATCTCTGCATCTGTTGAGATAATAATATGGTTTTTGTTCTTCAGTTTGTTAATGTGATGTATTACATTTATTGATTTGCAAATGTTTAACCATCTCTGCATACCAGAGATAAATCCCATGTGGTCTGGATAGATGATCTTTCTGTTTCGTTGGATTCGATTGGCTAGTATTTTGTTGAGGATTTTTGTATCTATGTTCATTAGGGATATTATTCTATAGTTCTCTTGTTATTTCTTTTTCTGGTTTAGGAACTAAAATAATGTTGGCTTCATAGAGGGAGTTTGGGAAGATGCCCTCTTTTTCAGTTATTTTGAATAGCTTGAGAAGAATTGGAATCATTTCTTCTTCAAATGTCTGCTAGAATTCAACTTTATTGACAGGGTCTTTATTACTGATTCAGTCTCCATCTTGGTTATTGGTCTGTTTAAGTTTTCTTTTTCTTCATGACTCAATTTTGATAGATTGTATGTGTTCAGAAATTTATCAATTCTTCTATGTTTCCCAGTTTGTTGGCGTATAGCTCTTTGTAGTAATTCCTGATGATTCTTTTTATTTCTGTAGTATCTGTTGTTACATTTCCATTTTCATCCCTGATTTTATTGATTTGGGTCTTCTCCCTCTTTTTTAGTTAATGGGGCCAATGGTATGTCAATTTTGTTTATTTTTTCAAATAAAAGCTCTTAATTTTATTGATCTTTTGTGATTTTTTTGTTTCAATTTTGTTTATTCCCTAATTTTAATTATTTCTTTCCAGTTACTAATTTGGGGTTTGGTTTGTTGTTGTTTTTCCTAGATCTTTGAGATGCATTGACAATTCACTTATTTGGTGCCTTTCCAATTTCTTGATTTAGTATCAGTTGCTATAAATTCCCTCTTAAAACTGCTTTCGCAGTATCCCATAAGTTTTGATATGAGGTACTGTCATCTCCATTCATTAAAAGAAATTTTTTTATTTCTCTTTAGATTTCTTCAGTGACCCCATGTTCATTCAGGAGAATGTTGTTCAGTCTCCATGTATTTGCATGTGTTCTAGAGATTCTTGAGTTGTTGATTTTTAGCTTCAGTCCATTATGATCAGGAAGATGCATGGTATGATTTCAATTTTTTGAATTTTCAGAGACTTGCTTTATGGCCTTATGGTCTATCCTAGAAAAAGTTCTGTGCACTGATGAGAAGAATATGTATTCTGCAACTTCGGAGTACAAAATTCTATGGATATAAGTCAGGTCCATTTGGTCCAAAGTTTCTATTTGTTCTGTTGTTTGTTTGATGATTTTCTGTCTGGCTGATCTATCCATTGATGAAAGTGGGGTATTGAAATCCCCCATTGCTCTTATATTGGAATCTATGTCTCCTTTTAGGTCCATTATCATTTGTTTTATATAGCCAGGCACCCTGTAATTGGGTACATGTATATTTATTATAGTTATGTCTTCTTGTTGAGTTGATCACTTAATCATTTTACAATGCCCTTCTCTGTCTCTTTTATCATTTTTTTGGTGTTAAAGTCTATTTCATCTGATACTAGAATGGCTATACCTGCCCTTTTTTGGTTTCTGTTAGCATGGAATATCTTTTTTCATCCTTTCACTTTAAGTCTACGTGTGTCTTTGTTGTTGAGAAGTGTTTCTTGCAGGCAGCAAATAGATGGGTCTTGTATTTTAATCCATTCATTCAGTCTATATCTTTTAGCTGGAGAGTTGAGGCCATTTACATTCAAGGTAACTAGTGAAAAGTAACTACTCAGCCCTGCCATTTTTCCATTAATATTCCTACTGTCTAGTTTGGATTTCTTTTCTACATTTACTGGTTGACTTTCTGCCTTCGTATTCTTTCAGGATGATGGCTTTCTTTCTGTGTTTCTTTGTGTAGCACATCCTTTAGCATCTTTTGTAAGGCTGAATGAGTGGTGACAAATTCTTTGAATTTCTGTTTGTTATGGAAGGTCTTATTTCACTTTCATTCAGAAATGAGAGCTTTACAGGGTACAGTATTCTGTGTTGACAGGTTTTTTTTGTTTTGTTTTGTTTTTTTCTCTTCAGACTTAGACCATATCTTGCCATTGTCTTCTAGCCTTTAGGGTTTCTGATGCAAAATCAGCTGTGAGTCTAATTGAAAATCCTCTGAAAGTAATCTTGTGCTTCTCTCATGCACATTTTAGAATCTTTTCTTTATGCCTTGCTGTGGAAAGTTTGACTATAATGTATCATGGTGTAGATCATTACTGGTCATGTCTGTTAGGAGTTCTGTGTGCTTCCTGTATTTGGATGTTCTTTTCTTTCTCTAAATTAGGAATCTTTCCTGTATTTATTTCACTAAATAGGCCTTCTACTCCATTCTTTCTTTTTACACCTTCAGAAACTCCTAAGACCCATATGTTGGGTATTTGATAGATCCCATAAATCTCTAACACTCTTTTTAAGTTTTCTAATTTCTTCTTCTCCTTCTCCTTTTCCTTCTCCTTCTTCTTCTTCTTCTTCTTTTTTTTTTTTGTCTGACTGGATAATTTCCAGAGATTTGTCTTCTAGCTCAGATATTCTTTCTTCCGCCTCACCAAGTCTCTTGTTAAGGCTCTCTACTGCATTTTTTATTTGATCTCTTGAATTCTTCCTTTCTAATATTTAATTTTTATTTCTCTTTAAAATCTAAATTTCATGGGGAGAACTTTCATATCATGCATGATTTGCTTTGGTTCATGGACTTGCTTCTGATTGCTTTTGAGTAATCCTATGATTATTTTTTTAATTCTGTTTCTAGCATTTCTTTAATCTATGTCTTCACATTCTATTATTGAAATGTTGTGGGTTTTTTTAGAGGGATTATGCTGTCTTCCTTATTCTTGTTTCTTGAATCTGCATTTATTTTTAGGCATTTGTAGAATTAATTGTTGATTTCTTTTTTCCTCTGATGGCTTCCATCTTTGAGTTATACCTCTGTGGCTTAATGGAATGTCTGTACTTTCAGTGAATATCAAGAGGTGTGTGGTGGGTGTGGTCAAGAAGCTCTGGTCAGTGTCCCAGTGTGAGGCCAGTATCCAGGTAACATCTCTTGTTAAAAGAAGAGGGGGAATGGTCACCTATGGTGGTGTGATTACCCCTTCACCTCCTTTCCTCCAAGGAGTTAGTCCCCAGTGGGTGCAATACTCATCTGCACTGTCATCTGAACCCCATGAATGATCTGCACAGTCTTCATTCTGAGCGTGGGTCCTGCTGCAGTGACCCATCCCAGGCAACAAGGGAGCTCTGGGTTTTTGGAGCTACATTCAGCGATTTCCCAGAGACCCAGCCAGACCCTGAACCCTCTGTTACAGCCATCCAGTCTCCACAGTCTCAGCATACAAGGTTCGCACAGGGTGCAAAAGTTCTACTTTGCCCTGCCATCCTGTCCAGTCCACAGAGAGGCAGATGTTCCCCAAGCCAGCTGTCCATAAATGCTCCACCTAGGTGGCTTGAGCCCCAGCACCTGTGGTATGTTGGGAGGCTGGAGGCACCTCAGAGTCCTACATAGGTGCCCAGACTCCCATCAGTACTCCCAGCCAGTCTCAAAGTCAGTGAGGACTGTGGATTTTTCACTCTGCTAGAATCTTTGAATCACACATGTATATAAGAGCCACTGGCTGAATATTGCCTTCTCCCCCCACTGCCACCAGTACTGCTGAGAAGATGGAGTCCTGTCTCAGCCAGTTGCTATGCATGCACAAGGCCTTCTGCAGCTGCCAGCAAGCCTAAAATGGCACCTGCCCTCTCTCAACCAGGTGCTGGGCACTGCTGTGGTGAGGATAGGTCCACAGGTAGCTGTTGGGCCCTAGATCTCCAGGTCAGACTCAAGCCGCGCTCTCCCTCCGGTTGTATCATGGGTAGCTGCCATTGGTCTCACCTCCGTTTTCAAGCTGCCGCCTGCTCTGGCTCTCTGCTGCTGGAGTCGTGTGTTTTGTCCATATTTGTGCTGCGCATCCACACCTTCCACACAGGTCCAAGGCATTCCTCTTCCTTGCCTAGAATTTCCACTGCAATTTTCTAAGTCTCCCCTGAGAGTGCACTACCTACACTTCCCTTCCCTTTCCTTCCCTTCCCTTCCCTCCCCTTTCCTTTCCTTTCTTTTCCTATTTATCCCTAACCTAGTGTAGTACATTGTTCCCTGTTCCACCATCTTGGAATTTTCAATAATCTTGTTCTGTTTAAGGTAAAGCAGGAAAAGACAGGACTGTGTGGTGCCTGAAGCAGACATTTATTTAAAAAGAGAAAAGAACCTTTAAATTGCAAATGACTGTAGAAAAGACATCTGTATGGAATGCTAACACTTGAAGAACTTAGATGAAGCTATGTGGAATCTCAGTGTACTATTTTTGCCCACTATTTAGTGGGCTTGAATATTTTTCAAAATAAAAAGTTACCAAAACAAAATCTCAAAGGACTAATAATCTTTTCGTAGATTAATGATGAAGAATACCTTTGGTTTTCATGTTTCTGTGTTTCTGTTTTTCCTCTCATAGCATTCATTTTTCTTTAGTAAAGACTGAATGAAACAAATTGATGGCCTGTGCCAGCATGTGCAGTAAGGGAAGTTTGTCCCACAAATCATCACCACAGCTTTGTTCATTTGCAGCTGCCTTCATCACAGCTAGGCCGTCCAGGTCATTTTTCTTTCCTTGATGTTCCTTTTGCATCAAAAGGTCAAATGTGGGTTAAGTACCCCAAACATGTCATCTTGTATAGAATTGGTTTTTTTTCCAGTTCTTAAAACTTGAGTTAGGATTCTAATTAATCGTGCATTTGCATTCTTGTGCTGTTTAATGCTCATATTGTAAGAAACGTTACTAAAGAAGCAGCATTATTAGCAGTAGGGGACTTACTGATACTGGACATAAGGCTGGTAGTAAGTGTCCTGTGACTGTGTTTTGAATGACAATGAGTGAATCAATGGCTCCCATGGATTACTTACCACGCACCAAGCCCGTAGTCAAGTGACCTACTGTGCGTTATATCAGGATCCTCACAACAGCTTCTGTTAATTTCCCCTGTTTACAGATGGGCAAACTGAAGCTTAGGCAGCATGTAGGAGGTGGCTGAACCAGGATTCTAACTGGGAACTCCCTCATTCCAGTCACTCCTCTCATCTGATTCAAATCACCACCCTCATACTTTATACTAGCATTTCTACCCATAGAATTTTGGATTTTTTGAGGATCAGTCTGTAAGGAAGAGGTTGTTTTGTTGTTTTTTGATTCATTTTAAATTAACCTTGAATGGGGAGAGAGGATCCTCCTTTTTTTTTAAATTAAAATTGCATACAATATGATGATACTGGCTGTTTTTATTTAAATGTAAATTAATTTAAATAAAATTTGAAATTCAATTCCTCAGCTTTATTGCCTACATGTGACTCGGTAGCCACATGCAGTTGATGGCCACTCTGTTGGACACCAAGAGAGATTTCCCTCAGCACAAGAAGTTCTATTGAATGGTGTTACAAAATTCCAGGGTTTTCAGTTGAAACTCATACAATAAACACTAGTTAAAACCCATGTTGGAAAATAGATTCCATAATTACCACAGCTTTGGCATCCATATGGTGGTATCGCAGGCAGCTATACCACAAAGCCAGATCTTTAGTGTTATCTCTTGAAAGTTCGTATCTTTCTAAAGTATAAGTTCTGAAGTGAGAACTGTGTCTTGTTCACCGTCCTTTGTGTCGGGATATGTGCCTGAAATAAAGTAGCTACTCAGTATGTTACTGTAATTCAAAAGCAAATGCTTTACAATGAGAGGCCAGTTGGGGCTGAATTTTGTTTGAAGGTTTCTCAGTATTCTAATTTAAATAATCTTAACTATTTTCTAGTATTGGAAAAGTAGATCTTACTTTTACTTTCTTTTCTTTTTCCAGGAAGAATCCCCAGCACAAGATAGAGTACAGACATAACACACTCCCAGGTAAGTAAGTGCACTTCAGAAAGCTGAAAATGAAAAGTTCGAGTAATCTACATACAGTTTGCAGATATGATGAAAATATTTAACTCTTTTTCTGTAAATTTGTTGTTCTTAGACTTAAGATAAAACAATTGTGAATCTTTTATGTATCAGGTATCTTCCCAATCATTGATCAACAACACATAATTGTTCTTCTACTATTAGGATTATTTACTTATTTACTTGCTTACTTACCTGAAAGGCAGAGAGAAAGCTCTCATCTGCTGGTTCCTCCCAAAATGCCCAGAATAGCTGGGCTCGCTTTTGCTTTCAAATAAATATATTAACATTTTTTAAACTTTTAAAAAATTACATTAAATTCTTACTATTTAATTTCTGATTTGTACCATTCCTGAAATGCTTCAGTCTGTAATGTGTTTCTGTACCTATAACAATTTATGTAGTTTATTCTGGTTTTTTTGTAGGTTTGACTGCTGTCATCTGTTAAGTTTCTTATCTATCTAATTAGTTTAAGAGTTCACTAGCTTTCCACATTCTTTTTTTCAGAGTGCTATAGCTTTGTCACAAGTTACTGAATGCAAGAGTAATCCATGCCAGGAAAATTTTATTTTATACATTCTTAGCTACCTTACTTGTTGACAGCATTTAAAAGAAATTTTCATCAATGTTTTAATTTCTGATTATTGAAGTCATTCTTTCTGGCCTATTATTGTATGGTGTGCATTATTCTAGGCAATTGGTAGCAATCTTGGCTGAGAATTTAGAATATTTTCCTGGTAATTACCTTAGTGTTTGAATGGTTTTGCAATAGTATCCACATGAGTGCTTATAAATACTTTTTTCTTACAGACATTGAAACAAAAGATCTGGAAATGAAGATTTTAAGGAAGGGTCGTGGGACTTAATTGAGATTCCATAAATTGTTCCTTAGTTTGGGGCAACCTGGGAGTCTAGAAAATCAGAAATCCTGGCACAATGGTGTTTTTCAAAGTGCATCATAAATATAAAAACTGCTTTCCCAGAATATAAACAGCTGCTAGTAGTTTGGTGTGTTTTTTAAAAAATTAGTCTTTAGTAGTAAAATGAAGCATTGTTTTAAAAAAATTCTTATATAGTAAATTCTCATCCTTAGGGATATTTCTTCATGAAAATTAACATTCTAGTTCTAAGATTTACTGGAAAAGGAAAGAAAACCTGAAGAATTATTGGTGTTAAGCTGTTAATCTGTTATAAAACATTGATTGTCTTAGATCCTAATATCTGAAAATTATTTGGAAAATTCACCAATTTGAAAATATTTTTCTCCATGTAAGATCAGCAATTTTTCTAGCAGGGATCTGATATGGCATGGTCCTTAGCAGCACTGCCAACCTGAAATGAGAATTGACTGTAGAATTTTAAAATGTGATAAAAATTTTGAATACAAAGTTCACAATGACCTTCTGTTATTACAAATTCCTCTGCAGAAATAGAGAAGGCAGAAATTGCCAAATAGTTAGAAACATGTTGTTTTATATATGGTAAAAGGTTTATTATCTTTTATAAAAGCTATTTTTCATCATCGTGGTAGTTAAGTGTTTTTCATCAATTTTTAACGATAAACGACATCTTGTTTCTCTCATTTTCTGCCTTCAAGTGGACAAGCTCTCTGTCCATCTTCACATTCACACTAGTTCACTCACCTGTAGAAGGGGATTCATGTATTGACCTTAATCAAATTCTGGAGTTAAAAAAGGATCTTTGAGCTCACTTAGTCACTTTGATGAAGAGATTTAAGTAAATAATTCTATTAGATTCATCGTTATGGGCTTATTTATGGCAGATTTTTGGACTTATGCCCCCTTAGTTCAGCATTCTTTTTTTCAAACCATGCTATTTTTAAGGTATAGCCAACCAAGTAAGAGCAATAACTTACAGAAAGAAACCTCTGTGTAAGCTTTCTAGGTAAAGGTTAAAAAAAAATTTCTTCCAAACTCACCTTGATTTGAAAGAAGTAACTCACTTCTGATTTTTCAGACACTCTTAATAATTATATTTCAGATAAATTGCTTGTAGTTCAGGAAAATGCAATAGGCTCTCAATTTTTAAAAATTTACATTATGCTGTTTAATTCTGTGTGCCTCTGATGGAAATCACAGCTACAAGATACAAAACTATAAAACGTTATATTTTGTTTTTGATTTAAAAACTTAAGTGCTGCTGTTCTATCTCCTGTTATCATTTATGTGCTTCAATAAGATTTCAATAACAGTGGTGTTCTCTGTATAACACCAAGGTCATGGTTTGCGATGCATCAAAGATATGACTCCTTAGGACTGAGGTGCCTGGCTCTCTTAACTAAAACACCTTCTCATATGAAAAGACTTCTTTGAATTTTTGTATGGAAAATAGCACTATGACCATCAGATGTATGGGAACTATGCTAGTTTCATCACTTTAAATTCAGATACTCAGACACTGTCTGAACAATTCAGCTTGCCAAGGCGGGGAATGCATACAAAAGTGAGCTCTGTTGTTTTAGTATTCTCCATATCCCTTTAGCATAAACTCATATTGATTTTTATGACAATAGCAGACATTTTATCCTGGGGTTAGGTGCTAGTCCTATTTACTTCAGAGCCCTGCTTCCTAAGATTGTTCCCATGAATCAGGAAATCATATAGTTTAGATCACTGAATTCACTGATTCAGTGTATTTTCCAAGTAAGTAAAATTTCATTATTCATGAAAGGCAGAAACATTCTTCTGAAACCACTCAGGGTCTACTAACAATTGAAAAATATAAAAGGAAAGGAAACTGCCATCTAGATGGCATTTGCTTTGTGTGCTATTTAAAGTTGTTAACTGAATTTACAAGAATCCATTAATTGGTTCCATAGAGATGATCACATTAGCACATTTTAAAAAGATTTGAGGCTGGTGGCGCGGCTCAATAGGCTAATCCTCCACCTGCGGCGCCAGCACCCCGGGTTCTAGTCCCGGTCGGGGCACCGATCCTGTCCCAGTTGCCCCTCTTCCAGGCCAGCTCTCTGCTGTGGCCAGGGAGTGCAGTGGAGGATGGCCCAAGTGCTTGGGCCCTGCACCCGATGGGAGACCAGGATAAGCCCCTGGCTCCTGCCTTCGGATCAGCGCGGTGTGCCGGCCACAGCGTGCTGGCCACGGTGGCCATTGGAGGGTGAACCAACGGCAAAGGAAGACCTTTCTGTTTGTCTCTCTCTCTCTCACTATCCACTCTGCCTGTCAAAAAAAATCCCCTCTGGAGTGAGTGGTGATTGTAAGAAAAACAGGAAATGTATTGAGCTATAGGAATTAAAGGACAGGTTTATTACTTCCTTTGCTATTTTTCTCATTTTTTCCCTTATTAAATTTCTTGACTTGTATTTAAGTTATATCTTTATATATTACATGTGAGCATTTTAGGAAATTGTTAACCAAAGCATATACCAAAGTACAGGCATTTATACTTCAACTTATAAACCTAACTGTTCATCAGGGATTGTCTTCTGCACTCAGAAGATTTCCAGATAAAATTTCCCTAGTTGTTTTTCAAATGCTCCACATAGTCCTGGAGTCTTCCACTGGATTATTTTAGATCACTTTGTTGCACATGTGAGTAGGATGAGGGAAGAAATGAATTTGAAGACAAAAAGAGCTCTAACATTATATTTGGAAGTATAGAAATTCTAAAGCTGCTGCCATAGCATTCATAATCTTTACTGAAACATGAACTGATGAATATCTGAGACGTATAAAACAAAACTGTCCAAAGTACCTAAACTCTTGGGGCCATCATTATGATGCAATGGGTAAAGCTTCTGCTGGCAATGATGGCATTTGGGCTCTGGTTTGAGTCCTGGCTTCCTTGCTTTTGATCCAACTCCCTGCTGATGTGCCAGCTCTCTGCTAATGCACCTGGGAAAGCAGCAGAAGGTGGCCCAAGTGCTTAGGCCCCTTCTACCCAAGTCGGGGACCTGGAGGAATTCTAAGCTTCTGGCTTTGGCCTGGCTCAGCCCTGGCCATTATGACCATTTGGAGAGTGAACTAGCAGATGGAAGTTCTTTCTGTCTTATTCTCTTTGTCCCTCTCTCTCTGTAACTCTACCTTTCAAATAAATAATAAAATCTTTCAAAAACAAACACAAACAAAAAGTAACTAAACTTCTTTCATCTCATCTGATCATATCCCTGGGTTGTCAATCAGATTTTGCTAGGTTTACGGTTCAGTATCCAGTGACTTAAAAAATAAATGTGTTTCTGCTTCATGGTGCACGTGCAAGTTTGCTGTGGCCTATCTCATGTATATTCTCCTCCTGGAATCCAGGCTAAAGGATCACCCCTATCTGGGACATGCTTTTCTTGTGGCAGAGTGGGAATCACAAAACAGAACCATAGAAAGACTCTTTTTTTTTATATTTTATTTAAGTTACACAAGTTTCATGTATTTCATGTAAACAGATTTAGGAACATTGTGACACACCCCCCCCCCATCCTCCTTCCCACCCACACTGCAACCCTTCCTCTTCACCGCCTCACATTCCTACTCTTAATTTTTACAAAGATCTATTTTCAGGTTACTTAATTATCATATAGTTAACCCTACACAGGGTTCAACAAATAATATGAAGAAAAAAAAACTAAAAATACCATTCTTCAACAGAAAAGACAAGGGCTATAAATAATCATCAAATCTCACAATGTCTATTTCACTCTAATACATTACATTTCAGGTACTGTATTAGTTACCTCAGATCAGGAAAAGCATTTGATATCTGTCTTTTTTGGGACTAATTTCACTAAGTATAATGGTTTCCAGTTATGTCCACCTTGTTGCAAAAGACAAGATTTCATTTTTTTTACAGTTGAATAGTACTCAATAGTGTATATATACCATAATTTCTTTATCCAGTCAACAACTGATGGACATCTGGGTTGATTCCATATATTAGCTATTGTAGATTGTGCTGAAATGAATACAGGGGTCAGATCACTCTTTCATATGCCGATTTCTTTTGGTTTCATTAAATTCCCATGAGTGGGATGGCTGGATCATATTGTGGGTCTATATTCTGATTTCTGAGGTGTCTCCATACTGTCTTCCACAGTGGCTGCACCAGTTTACATTCCCACCAACAGTGGGCGAGGGTACCTTTTCCCCCACATCCTTGATAGCATTTGTTATTTGTTGATTTCTGTATGAGAACCATTCTAAATGGAGTGGGTTGAAACCTCACTATGGTTTTGATTTGCATTTCTCTGATGGCTAGTGATTCTGAGCATTTTCTTAAGTGTCTGTTGGCCATTTTAAATTCCTCTCTTAGAAAATGCCTATCCAAGTCCTTTGCCCATTTCTAAACTGGATTGTTTGTTTTGTTGTTATTGAATTCTTGAGCTCTTTTTAGATTCTGGATGTTACTCCTTTATCAGTTGTGGAGTTTGCGAATATTTTCTCCCGTCAGTTGCGCCTTCACTTTGCTGAGTGTTTCTTTTGCAGTGCAGAAACTTCTCAGCTTGATGTAATCCCATTTGTCAATTTTGGCTTTGATTACCTGTGCTTCTGGGGTCTTTTCCAAGAAGTCTTCACCTATGCCAATGTCTTACAGAGTTTCCCCAATGTTCTCTAGTAATTTGATGGTATCAGGTCTTAGATTTAGGTCTTTGATCCATTGTGAGTGGATTTTTGTGAAAGTGTAAGATGGGGTCTGATTTCATACTTCTGCACGTGGAGATCCAGTTTTCCCAGCACCATTTGTTAAAAAGACTGTCCTTGCTCCAGGACAAATCTATAAATGTGATACATCACTCTAACAAACTGAAGAACAAAAGCCATACAGTTACCTCAATAGATGCAGAGAAAGCATATGATAAAGTACAACACCTTTTATGATGAAAACCTTAAGCAAACTGGATATAGAAGGAACATTCTTCAACAAAGTCAAGGCAATTTATGACAAACCCATGTCCAGCATCCTATTGAATGGGGAAAAACTGGAAGTATTCTTACTAAGATCCAGAACCAGACAAGGATGCCTACTCTAACCACTGCTATTTATTATAGTTCTGGAAGTTTTAACCAGAGCCTTTAGGCAAGAAAAAAAAATCAAAAGGATACTAATTGGAAAGGAGGAAAATCAAGCTATCCCTTTTTGCAGATGACATGATTCTATATATAGGGGATCCAAAAGACTTCACTGAGAGAATGTTGGAACTCATAAAAGAGTTTGGTAAAGTGGTAGGAAATAAAATCAACACGGAAAAATCAATAGTGTTTGAAAATATATGGACAATGTCATGGCTGAAAAAAGAACTTTTAAGATCAGTCCCAATCACAGTAGCTCCAAAAAGAATTAAATACCTTAGAATAAATTTAACCAAGGACATCAAAGATCTCTACAATGAAGATTACCGAACACTAAAGAAAGAAATAGAAGAAGACACTAAAAAATGGGAAAAAAAAATCTTCCAGGTTTATGGATTGGAAGGATCAACACCATCAAAATGTTCATACAAACACAAACAATGTACAGATTCAGTGCAGTCTGAATCAAAACACCAATGACATTCTTTGCAGATCAAGAAAAAAAAAAGCTAAAATTCATATGGAAATACAAGAGGCCCCGAATAGCCAAAGCAATCTTACACAACAAAAACAAATCTGGAGGCATCATAATACCTGATTTCAAGACATGCTACAGGGCAATTATAATCTAAATAGCCTGGAATTGGCACAAAAACAGACTTGTAGACCAATTAAACAGAATAGAAACTCCAGAAATCAATGCATGCATCTACAATGAACTTATCTTTGATAAAGGAGCTAAAATCAATCCCTGCAGCATAGAAGGACTCTTAACACTTCTCCTTGAAAGTGGCATACTAAGGGGGCTGGCGCTGTGGCACATCAGATTAAAAGCCCTGGCCTGAAGCACCAGCATCCCATATGGACGCAGGTTCTAGTCCTGGCTGCTTCTTTTCTAATCCAGCTCTTTGCTGTGGCCTGGGAAAGCAGTAGAAGATGGCCCAAGTCCTTGGGCCCCTTCTAGCCATTGTGGCCATCTGGGGAGTGAACCAGCAGATGGAAGACCTCTCTCTCTGTCTCTACCTCTCTTCTGTAACTCTGTCTTTCAAATAGATAAAATAAATCTTTTTTAAAAAAAAAAGTGGCACACTATTTCCACTCATATTTCTTAGGTGCAATCAGAAGAGATGGAGGAGGGTAATTATATCACAGGGAGGGGCAGTGAAAAACTCTTAAAAATAATTCTACCACACAGGAATGTAAGGTGGCATAAATAGGATTACGATATTATTTTAAAATTATTATTAGAGAAGCAGAAGAAGAGTGAGAAGAAGAAAGAGGTCTCATCTGCTAGTTCACTTCCCAGATATGTGGGAGTCACTCAATCCAGGTTTCCCATGTGGGTGACAGGGACCCCGGTACTTGAGCCATCACCTGGTGCCTACCACAGTGCTTGCTTATTATCAGGAAGCTGGAATGAGGAGCAGAGCTGAGACTGAAACAGAGGTACTCTAACAAGGGATATAAACACTGTGCCAAATACTTGCCCCATTGAAGGAGCCAGTATTATGAACCTCATGGGCCATTTTAGTCTCAGAAGCCTCATAGTAAGAGAAGTTAGAATAATAAATAATAAATGACCACTTTCGTGCCCTTAATAAATAGCAAGTGACTATTTTAGTGCCCTTTTTAAAGAAATTTATAATAATAAGATGTATATGAATAAAATGAGTTCCTCTTGATGCAGAAGGATATTTTACAGTTACACATCTCTAATGGCTGATTCAGTGGTGACTGATACTTGGTGTCCCAATCTTCTTTTTCAGTGGGAAATGCTGCAGGTGAAGATAATGAGCAACCTGATGAATGTGACCTCAATGACAGCTTTCAAGAGGAAGAAGAAGAAGAATGTGATCCAACAGATGAAGATCCTGACTGGGAACCAGGAAGGGAAGATGAGGAGAAGGAAGATGTGGAAGAGCTTTTGAGAGAAGCAAAAAAATTTTTGAGGAGAAAGAAGTGACCCTTTTCTGCAATAATAAATGGTTCACATGTGCTTTTTCTTTATGGAAGAAAATCAATAAGTAGGTACTTCAATGATAACTTTTTCTTTCTTTCGGTAGTTATAACAGCTTTTACTATTGATTCATTGCAAAGGAGACGCTGAAATGTCAGCCTTCAATGTAGTAGATTTTGTTGCCTTTTCTGTCCTATTTAAAGTATCTGGAAATAGGAAGAGGACAGAAGGTAAAGAGTAGTAATTTGATATTTTTCATGTTATTTGTGTGTTGGTAATAAAAAGTGAAAACCATAGGTTGCACAGAATTTTGGTCCTTTTTTCTGGAGCTTCTGTCCTCATAGAGCACGGTGTATGTACAGGTAAATTACATGATGGTGGGAAAGCACACCTCTTTTATTGTTATCAAAGTAATTTTTTAAACAGAACCAAGGTTTTAAAAATGACAGCCATTACATAATGGCTATTATTTTTCTAGCACTGTAGATATGAGCTTTGCAATTTCCTTTATTACTTTTATCCTTTGAAAGTTTGGGAAAATAGCACCTAATGGATACTGAAAGTAGAATCAACTAGGTGATAGTAGAGAAACGCTCACCATGCAGAGAATGCTATGCTATGTCCATATTTGTAATTTACTGTATGTCTGAGTCTGAAGCAGAAAAATTCAAAGACTTTGACAGTTTTTATAAACTGAAATCTCATCTGATTAACTCTCAAAATACTACCTTAATATTATATTAGTTTTTTTTTGTGTTTTTTTTAAAGATTTATTCATTTCTATTTCTTAAAAACTAGCACAGGAAATTTGATAGGGATTGCATTAAATCTGTAGATTACTTTGAGTAATTGATATCTTCACTGTCAATTATATTGTCTATGGCTACCTGTTTGTGACTTTTTTAAAAAATGTATTTATTTGAGAGGCAGAGTTGGAGAGAGAGGGAGAGACAGAGAGAGACAGGACTTCCATTTGCTGGTTCACTCCTCAAATGGCTGTAATCGCTGGAGCTGAGCCAATCAGAAACCAGGGAGCCAAGAGCTTCTTCCAGGTCTCCCCTGTAGGTGCAGGGGCCCAAGTATTTGGGTCATCTTCTGCAGCTTTCCCAGGCCATCAACAGGTAGCTGGATTGGAAGTGGAGCAGCTGGGACTTGAACCAGCACCCATATGGGATGCTGGTGCAACAGGCAGATGCTTAAGCTACTATGCCATAGCCATGGCCCTGGCCCCACATTAGTTATTTTAACCTCAGATAAAAATAGCAAATTGTTGGCCATTCTTCAAGATTTTGGGTGCTTGTATCAAGAATAAGCCACTCATTTTCAAGTTTTATGAAGTATATTTCTTTTTTTCCCCCCAGAGGTCTTATTATTTATTTATTTTTCTTTTTTTAACTTTTATTTAATAAATATAAATTTCCAAAGTACAACTTTTAGATTATAGCAGCTTCCCCCCCCCATAACCTCCCTCCCACCCACAACCATCCCATCTCCCACTTCCTCTCCTATCCCATTCACATCAAGATTCATTTTCAATTATCTTTATATACAGATCAACTTAGTATATACTAAGTAAAGATTTCAACAATTTGTATCCACACAGAAACATAAAGTATAAAGTACTATTTGAGTACTAGTTACACCATTAATTCACATAGTCCAACACATTAAGGACAGAGATTCCACATGGGGAGTAAGTGCAGTGACTATTATTGTTGATTTAACAATTGACACTCTTGTTTATGACATCAGTAATCACCCGGGGCTCTTGTCATGAGCTGCCAAAGCTATGGAAGCCTCTTGAGTTCACTGACTTCGATCTTATTCAGACAAGGTCATAGTCAAAGTGGAAGTTCTCTCCTCCCTTCAGAGAAAGATACCTCCTTCTTTGATGGCCCGTTTTTTCGCTGGAATCTCACTTACAGAGATCTTTCATTTAGGTCTTTTTTTTTTTTTTTTCTTTGTGCCACAGTGTCTTGGCTTTCCATGTCTGAAATACTCTCATGGGCTTTTTAGCCAGATCCAAATGCCTTAAGGGCTGATTCTGAGGCCAGAGCACTGTTTAGGACATCTGCCATTCTATGAGTCTGCTGTGTAAGGCTCCCCTTGGCCATTCTATTTAACATTTCATCATCTCCTGATCCCCTATATTTAGCTTTATTTTTTCCCATAACACATAATTCTTTACATAGTGTGCAATTTATTTGTTTTTTTTTTTCATTATGTGGAATTTTTGTTTATTTTTAACAACATTATATGGGGCTGGCACTGTGGTGCAGTGGGTTAATCCTCCGCCTGTGGCACCGGCATTCTATATGGACACCGGTTCTAGTCCCAGATGCTCCTCTTCCTGTCTGGCTCTCTGCTGTAGCCTGGGAAAGCAGTAGAAGATGGCCCAAGTCCTTGGGCCCCTGCACCGCGTGGGAGACCAGAAAGAAGCACTTGGCTCCTGGCTTCAGATTGGCCCAGCTCTGGCCATTGTGGCCATTTGGGGAGTGAACCAGTGGACAGAACACCTTTGTCTCTGTCTCTCCCTCTCACTGTCTGTGGCTCTACCTCTCAAATAAATAAATAAATAAAATCTTTAAAAAACTTAATATTATTTTGAGATAACAGTTTAAATTTACATTTTAATCAAAGGTGTAATTATCCCACTAAATAAAGAGTTCAACAAATAAAAAGTAAAAAGACTATGCTTAGTTCAGCAGAACAATAGGCAAGGGCTATAAGCAATAATCAAATGTTCAACCTCGTTCATGTAAAGTAAATTTTAACATAGTCACAATTTATATTTGCTTTTCCTTCTCACTCTATTACAATATGAACTCCATCAGGACAGGAATTTTATCCATTTCTTTTCACTGCTAAATCCCCAGTGCCTGGGACATAACTTGTACTCAGTACACAATTCTTGAGTGGATAAATGTCTACTTGGATATTTTTGATCATGGCAAGAAGAGTACCATAGCACAGACAAAAGCAAGATTACAGAGTTTTCAGGAATACATGGTGGAAAGGAGTTAAAGGTATTGATTGCAGTCACTCTGGAGAAATTTAGAGATGAATGTAAATGGTAGAGGTGTGTTTTGTGTTTCTACAGCGAGTACACAGAGTATGTTTTATTGGTGACAAAGAGGAATCTGTGGAGAGGGAATTTCAGAATGTTGTGAATGTTTGAGTCTTAAGGACTGGATAATTACACTACTATTAATATTTTTTAAATTTAACCAAATTTATTATAAAAGTGATTTTCATGTTAGCTGTGGATCAGCAACTCCTGTGAAACTCTTTAAAAAAATAGGTGCTAGGCTCTGTTAGAGACTTACTGAGTCTGTCTCTCAGGTGGGGCTCCCTAGTTAGTTTTAAAACCAGCAAAGAAACACCCACACACTGTACTTTCTGGTATCAAGGATGAGATGCTATTGAAGGAGAGCTTCTGTAACGCAGGTCATATGGACCTACTTCCACATATCTCTAATGAGCACTTCAGTACAGCCCAACAATGCAAACCAAACAGATTCTGGGATATCTGAAATGGAAATTAATTGTTCCAAAGTTTGGGATTACTCCGTGAGACTTATTTTTCATAAGTATGAAAGATGAAAAACCAGGGATAGAAGTAGCTAATATTTCTAAAGCCACAAAATTATAAGTATAGTACTTCCACCAGCATTGTACGATGTTCTTGAGGTTTTAAACTTCATTAGGTGTGAGTTTAGCAGCTCACACTGGTGCTAACTATAATTTCAGAGCACTTCCTCAGTTGACATGCCACAGATAGCATTGGATCTGTGTAGACTGCAGGGAAGTCTTCCTGTGAGGTAAGGGAATTACAAAATGAACAGCCAAAGGACATGGAAAATAAATGTATCCAATTTGAAATTTTAGTCCAACTTTCTGAATAGATTAAAATCATCCTGCTGAAAAAAGTCAATAGTTTGAAATTTCAAACTATTTAGAAATAAGCAATAATGAGAATAATTTTGTTGTTTATCAAGTAGAATGTACTTGAAAGAGAATAACATATAATCTTAAATATGTATATACATATATATGGAAAAACATTAAAAATAAATGAAGTAAGTGTTTCACTCAAAAAGCAAACACAAAGTATCAAATAAACACAACAGAAGTAAAACAGAATAAAATTCAGATAAGATTTCAAAAAACAGTAGTTGGGATCAATAAAACAAATATAGTCTTTGAAATCATCAATAAAATAGACAACTCATAGCAGAATAAAAAAGCAAATATTAGAAATGATAGTGTTCTCAATGCAGATGTTTCTAAAATGTTAAAGGAAAAGAATATATATTACCTTAAAATTTTTTTTAAAACTGAACAGGTCAATAACCACAGAGGAAATGGAAACCATTCAGAGCCCTACAACTAGTATAGTACTAGAACCTTTTATTAAAGTGAATTCTATCAAACATTTATTCAACAAATAATTCTAAGAATTAAGACTACCAAAGTGTTCATATAACTTAAAGCAATCTACAGATATAACACAATACCCATCAAAATACCAATGATATTCTTCACAGAATTAGAAAAAGCTGTTCCAAAATTCATATGGAAGAAAAAAGACCTCAAATAAACAAAAGAATCTTGAACAAAAGGAAAAATTTGTAAGCATCACATTACCTGATTTCAAGGTATTCCTCAGAGCTACTGTAACCAAAACAACGTGGTACTAGCATAAAAACAGACACATAGACCAGTAGAACAGAATGGAGATCCCAGAAATTAATCCACACACCCATAGCCAACTGATGTTTGGCAAACATATCAAAAATACACACTGGGGAAAGGACAGTCTCTTCAATAAATGGCTGAGAAAACTGAATGTCCACATCCAGAAGACTGATCTTCACCTTCCACCATATACAAAACTCAACTCAAATGATTAAAAGATCTAAATGGAAGTCCTGAAACTATGGAGGGTAGAAGTTTGGAGTAGCAGCTAAGACATTGCTTTGAGATGCCTGTATCCCTAGTCAGAGTGCCTAGGTTGGAGTCCTGGTTCTGCTTCCACTCCAGTTTCCTGCTAATGTGCACCATGGGAGGCAATAGGTGATGGTTCAGGTGGTTGTGTCCTTGCCCACCCATGTGGGAAGACCTAGATTGAGTTCCTTGCCCCTGGCATCAGCCTGCCCCGGCCCTGGTTGTTGCAAGCATCTGAGGAGTGAATGAGTTGATGGGAACTCTGTCTCTCCCTCCATCATCTCCCCCTGTCAAATTAAAAAAAAAAAAATTAGGTTCACTGAAAAAGGGAGTTAAAGATAAGTTTATTTTGGTATAAACATTTTTTAAATCCTCGCAAGACTTTTTTAAAAGATTTATTTATTTGAAACACAGAGTTACAGAGAGAGGTAGAGACAGAGAGAGAGGTCTTCCATCCGCTGGTTCACTCCCCAGATAGCCACAGTGGCCAGAGCTGCACCAATCCGAAGCCAGGAACCAGGTGCTTCCTCCCAGTCCCCCACACGAGAGCCATATTCTACTGCTATCCCAGGCCATAGCAGAGAGCTGGATCGGAAGAGGAGCAGCTGGGACTAGAACCAGAGCCCATATGGGATGCTGGTGCTTTGACCAGGGCATTAACCCGCTGTGCCACAGTGCCGGCCCCACAACTTTTTCATGATGCACATTTTCCACAAACCTTTTGAAGACCCCTTATAGATATAAAAATCCTGAAGAACCATTCAGTTGAATCCAACAATACAATAAGATATCCTGACCTAGAAGGATTTATACTGAGATTTCAACAATAGGTCAGTATCAGGAAATCTATTAATGTAATTTATCACTTTAACAAATTAAAGACTACCTTATTATAAAAAGTACTGATGACTCAATATTTGCCACCTTCAAAAAACTAATAATAAATCTTGTGATAAGCTACCAGTAAAATGAAACTGCTTTGACTGGATGGAATTGCTAGAAATCAACAGCAAATATCTGAATTTACAGGGAAACACAGGGTGCATTCTCAGCGAAGTCTGAAGCAAAATGAGAAAGTCCACTATTGACTCTACCATTTCATGTTCTGGAATTTCTCCCTCTAGTGGAAGAAATAAAAGAAATAATCATTTTAATTATTGAATAAGGGAAAAAGCATCGGTACAATATGCAACATATTTGGCTCCTTAGGAAATACAAGAAAGTCAACTGTCAAATTATTAGAGCTAAGTCAAATTATTAGAACTAAGGTGGTTTTAAAAAAATTAAATACAAGATCACCGAAAATTAACAGCTTCCTTATACTTCAGCAATGACTAGTCAGAAAAATGTAATGACTAAATATTTAGAAAATAAACAAAGGTCAAAATGCCTTGTAATAAACCTAACACAAATGTGCATTAAATTGTCAAAACTTTAAAGGGCATGAGGTATTGACATACATGCAGATACATGTCATATTTCCAGAAAAAATGCAGTTTTGAGATAAAAATTCTCCCTAGTCCATAAATGCAATCTCAACATTACAGATGGGTCCTATATAGAATTTTAGACTCTGATTCTAAAGTTCTTAAAAATGCTCTAGACAAATCAATTTTTAAACAAGACCAATGAAAATAGATAGTGTCCTACCCTGTCAGAATGTCTATATCAAAAAAATAGAGCTATCTATACGCTTTTCCTTTCTTTAAAGATTTATTTATTTTATTTGAAAAGCAGAGTTATAGAGAGGCAGAGGCAGACAGAGAAAGAGATGTCTTCCATCTGCTGGTTCACTCCCCAGATGACCACAATGGCCAGGGCTGAGCCAGTCCAAAGCCAGGAGCCACGAGCTTCTTTTAGGTCTCCCACACGAATGCAGGAGCCCAAGAACTTGGGCCATCTTCAATGCTCTTCCAGGCACATTAGCAGGGAGCTGGATCAGATGTTGAGCAGCTGGGACTCAACCGGCACCCATATGGGATGCTGGCACTGCAGATGGTGGCTTTGCCCACTATGCCAGAGTGCTGGCCCCCAACCTACCTATATGCTCTTTTTAAAAAAAGAGTGACTTTGATGCAGGGAATGACAGTTGAACACAACAGAATAAACTCTGGAAACAGATCCAGTTTTATACCAAGGTTCTTCAGAAGGTTTAGGGAAAAACAGTAGCATCAAAAAATAATTTTAGGGGTGGATATTTGGCTCAGCAGTTAAGACACTACTTGGAATGCCAGCATCCCATAGTGAATTGCCTGGGTTCAAGTCCTGGTGCTGCTCCTGATTACAGCTTCTTGCTAATGTATACTCAAGAATGTGGATCCCACCACCCATGTGGGACGCCCAGAGTTCTGGGCTTTGGGGTTCAGCCTGGGCCAGGCCCAGCTGTTACGGGCATTCAAGTGTGAACCATTTGATAGCACATCTCTGCCTGCCTGCCTTTTAAGTAAATAAATAAATACGAATACTAGGAAGACTAGCGTGGTGCCAAAAGATTTTGAAATCCATCCATTCAGTGTTACTTCCTGGTTGAGGCTCCCGTTGAGGCTTCAGCGGTGTGACAGACATGCGTGTGACACACGTAAAGTGCTGAAATGCAGTCCCCTGCTGATCGACGTTCTAGAAAAGTGCATGAACGTGCCAGGGGATGCCCGTATAGTTCTTCCTGGAAGCAGACATGCCTTCTACCCAACCTGCCAGGGGGCACGGGGGGAGGGGATGTGGGGATGTGGCCATAGCTGTGCATCTGGCCACTCCCTAGGGTCCTGGGGTCCTCTCTCCTCACTGGGGGCTGGGTGTCATCATCTTCCTTCCCCCTGTGTAGCCTGAATCTTACGACAAAAATGTCTGCAAGTACCACGTGTGTCCCAAGTAAATCAATCAATCAATAAAATGCTGGGGATACCAGTTGAGGCCAACTGAAAGAAACAGCCTGCTCTCAGAACAACTTAAAGAAGAACTTTTGGAGCCTCCTTGGTGGAGACCCTTACGGAGGCTGCCCTGTTCAATGATCTCCCTCTTTAAGAACAGCCAGTGACGAGAAAGGGCCTCCAGGTGGCTACGAGATCTTACCTCTGTGGCCCCGTTACTGACCCAGGGTGAGCTCTGATCCCCACCAGCGGATCTGGACTGGACAGGGACAGAGATGATAAGCCAAGGCAGGGCAGCCTTCACTGTGGTGCTCTACGAGCAGATCTCCAAGCCCCTTTCATCATTTACCCCAAGATTGTTTAAATGTTTCCTTCGCTAGTCAGAATGGATGCATACAACAAAAAGGAAAAAGAATCCCTTTGAATTATTATACTGAAGAGTAAATGATGATTAAGCTACATGAGAGTACATCAAAAGTTTCATGCCACACTGGACTTAAAAGATAAGTTTAATTTGCTGCAAAATATTTTGAAGTCCATGTGTAACTTTTTTTTTTTTTTGACAGGCAGAGTGGATAGTGAGAGAGAGAGACAGAGAGAAAGGTCTTCCTTTTTGCTGTTGGTTCACCCTCCAATGGCCGCTGCGGTCGGTGCATCGCGCTGATCCAAAGCCAGGAGCCAGGTGCTTCTCCTGGTCTCCCATGCGGGTGCAGGGCCCAAGGACTTGGGCCATCCTCCACTGCATTCCCGGGCCATAGCAGAGAGCTGGACTGGAAGAGGGGCAACCGGGATAGAATCCGGCGCCCTGACCGGGACTAGAACCCGGTGTGCTGGCGCCGCAAGGCGGAGGATTAGCCTGTTCAGCCACGGCGCCGGCCCCATGTGTAACTTTTACATCATGTGCATTTTCCATGAACTTATTGAAGACCCCTCATGCAGTCAACACTATGATGGTCATTTACTTTTGGAAATTGTAGCCGTAATGGTTATGATCTTTCTTTTCCTCTTCTTTCTTCAGAAGTTGGTAATTAGGAGGCAGACTGAGATAGAAATGTTGAAAAGTTAATGTTTGTCTTTTAAAAGATCTGACATAGCTCTGTAACATGAACTTGTGGCATTTTGCCTAGTAATGAGTTTGAAAGTTTATTCAATTGTACAGGTGCTATGTTGATGCTTCCTGAGCTCAAATATGTAGAGACTTCTTAAAGGAAAAAAATTTTCAGATCTTTAGACTCCAGTATGTAAAGTGTTGTAGCAACCTGTATGCAGCTTATTAGCAGAGATTTAAGTGTAGCTTTTAACAGCCACAGGTTGAGGGATAGTCTGTGTTAAAGGTGCATTGCAGATAGCTGGGAAGCAGAGCAACAGCCACACAGGTGGAAGGGCTCTTTACTTTTCTCAAGGTTGTCTTTGTCAGGACCTGGGAAATGTGAGTGGGACAGCTTCAGGCAGAGCAGCCCAGGGCCTTGGAAGTTGGGAGCTTCCTCAGGAGTAGGGGGGCAGGGTGCTCACTTCCCACACCAACGGCATCCAGAACTGAAGTCAAGTTCAGAGGCAGATTTGCAGAGCAGAAGCCATGAACAGGATCTCAGGGTGAGGGTAGAGGGGCAGTCTAACCTACTTCCTTGAAGTGAGGTGAGAGTATCAATTCAATACTCAGGAGCCTCATGTCTGTGTGCCTGTTGGATGGACCAGAACCTCTTCCCCTTCGGACATCATTTTCTAAGTCACTAAATGGCTCCGAATGCTATGAAGGAAGGAAAGCAAAGAGTTGGGGTTTGGGAATTCTGGACGTCACAGAGCCTGTTCAATTTGTGAAGACATTTTCAGCTGAGGAAGTGATCTGTGCTTTTGTGATCAGTGATCTGTAAATACTAATGCTGTAAAATTGTGCTGGGTGTAGGCGTTTGGTATGGCAGTTGAAGATGCCACTTGGCATGCCTGCATCTGATATCAGAGTGCCTGGGTTCAAAGTCACAGCTCTGCTTTGGATTCCAGCATCCTGCTAAGGCAGCAGGTGATGGCTCAAGTATTTGGGTCCCTGCTACTCACATAGAAATTCAGGTTGAGCTCTAGGTTCCTGGCTTTGACCTCACCCAGCCCAGGCTGTTGCAGACATATGCGGAGTGACTGGGCAGATGAAAGATCTCTCTCTCTGTCTCTCTTCCTTTCGAATAACATGAAAATAAGTAAATAAAAATTTAAAAAATAAAGTTGTGTTGGCCTTTGTAACTCTTAGCATTCATTTATTTACTCAGTAAATATTTATTGAGCTTTCACTAGGACCAAGCTCCATACAAGACACTGAGGGGACGGAAATCCTGTATGAATTTGCTCCAAAACAGCGATTGCTTGGTTGGTTCTTAACTGGGGTCTAAACACATATTTTTGGGGTCAGGTGGATAGTTCCTGCTGCCTGGCAACTTCTGTTTTTCAACTGTGCCCCATACACAAATATATTGTCTAACCCCTTGAGCAAACAGCCTAGACTATGATGCCAAGATTGGGCTTTCTTGGAGTAATCAACTCAAGGGCAGGCAGAAATGAAGTTCCCAAGCAGTGGAGATAAATAGCCAGAGAAGACAAGGTCAATGTTCTCTATGAGGAGATGCCAGCTCCTGCCACACCCATCTCTGTTCACCTGCCACAGACTGGTAACACTTGGAGCTGAACTTGGGGGTCAGATCAGAAATATGTAGGCTAAAAAAGACACCAGTAGCTTTTCCTTGCTTCAGATAAATGTCTTCAAAGAGCTATTTGCAGTTACCTGACCCTCATTTTCTATTCTTTGTTTCTCCTTTCCTCAACCTTAAACAGGGAATGGTCTAATTTTTTTTAAGATTTATTTTATTTATTTGAAAGAGTTACAGAGAGAGGTAGAGACAGAGAGAGAGAGGTGTGCCATCTGCTGGTTCACTCCCCAAATGGCTGCAACAGCCAGAGCTGTGCCGGTCTGAAGCCAGGAGCCAGTAGCTTCTTCCCGGTCTCCCACATGGGTGAAGGGGCCCAAGGACTTGGGTCATCTTCTACTGCTTTCCCTAGCTCACAAGCAAGAAGCGGGATCTAAGTGGAGCAGCCAGGACTCAAACCGGTGCCAGTATGGGATGCTGGTCCTGCAGGCAGGGACTTTAACCCACTGTGCCACAGCGCCAGCCTCAGGTTTTAATTCTTATGGAACTCAACTGGAAATTCGATGGGCTCAGGCAAAGCTTGACCAATGCTGGGAGTTGCAGCCAGAATAAGCAAGCTCAAAGCCTTGGTCTCTAATAGAAAAGGCAATTTACATAATTTACAATATATAATTTACAATTTACATAATTTACATTCCCCCCATTCCCTTTAATTTAAAAAATTTAACATATTTCTGTCCTGTCAACAATGGCTATAGACAACATGGTGAAATTCAGTGTGATTTATTGTTGAATACCAGTGGGAATGGCATTTCAGGATCCAGTGTGGTGTGGTGCTTCATGACCTTCAACTCTGATGACTAAACTTTGCAAGGAAGGCAAACATGTCAGCACTCATTAGCATCTCCCTTTGTCTGCACTGTGCACCCTGCTGCTCTCCACAGCCCTCTTTGGATTTACATCCTGCCTCTTTCCATTAAGGACCCAAGGCAGCCTACAGAAATGCGTAAGATGGAAAAGAAATGGGGTCATTAAAGCAGGATAGAAAGCTGAAGCTAAAGATGAAGTTAATGCACAAGGATGCTCAGCAGAAAGCACTTCACAGTTCGGTACAGGCACAGCTCCAGTCCAGCTCTCAGTCTTCCCAAACCAGAGGGCAACAGGTGCAAAATTCATGGCCCATAAGTTTTAAAATGATAAGTAATGGAAAATACAGCTTTCAGCAGCACAAAGGAAGTCAAATTATCCATAATCTATGCCTATAGCAGAGCAAACAGAGAAGGCTGTGAATGGCAACTTACATGGAAGGTGTAATGACCGTATGAGGCCACGAGACAGCATTTGTGCCTAGGACACATCTGAGACACAATGGGAATAATGTGGGAGAAAGGAGAGTGCAACCAGTCCTAGTGGGGGTGAATCACAGATAACTTTCACTGGAGTTCACCTGCACAGACAGCAGGCAGAACCCTTGTCATGAATGTTCAGTGAAATTTAATCATGGTTTTGAATCTAACTTGCAGCACACACAGATAAGAGAGGGAAGGGCAAGTCGAAGAGGCAAACAGACTTATCCTCTCCTGGCAATGTCCCCATACTGTCACATCTCAATATGAGGATAGTCCAGTGTTGGGAGGACACGGAACTATGGCAAAACTGGATTCTGCTGTGCTGAAGGCTCCTGGCACCGGTGTGAGATAAGCTTGGGTGTCACATGGTTTGCCTCCATGCATCTCTTTGACTATCAAATTCTCCCTAGTGGACACCAGCAGATAGAATTTCTCCTTTCTCAAGCCATCTCCAGACTACCAGGAGTAGAGTTTAGCTCTTGGTCTAAGGAAGAAATCAGGAAACTGGAAAGCAGGGAGAGGTTGTCAGTCCCTACCCTAAAATATCCACAGTGGATTTCATCAGTGAACAGCAGCCTTTCCCAAAAGGAATTCTATTTCTATAGGCTGTCCAGAAGTGAGGCTCCTAAAGGGGTACAGTGATGAAATGAATTTGGGAAATGTTGAGTTAAATGAGTTTCAGATTTTGAGCTGTATCAAAGCCTTGCATAGCCAAATTTGTATTGTGAAACTTCTGAATTGGGTTTATAGTATCTACTGTTTCTGAAAACTTTCAGAAACAGTATAATCATGATCTTTTATGGTATATTCTGAAAATCCTGGAATAGTCATTCACTCATTCATCATATAGTTGTTGAGTAGCTAGAATTGTGATTGATATTGCTGTTGGCACTGACAATATGGAGATGAGAAAGACAATGGTCTTTCCAAAATGGAACTTATATTCTTGTGAGATTATAGGAAATAAGATGATAAAATAGGATATTATATTTGTATTATAAGTGCTATAAAAATAAAGCAGGGAAAAATGATAGGGAGGGGGAGCTTGCCATGGGTGTGAGTAGCAGTGGCTGTATTTTTTTAAAAGATTTATTGGAAAAACAGAGAGAGAAAGAGAGAGAGAGAATCTTCTACCTGCTGGTTCACTCCCCAAATGGCTGCAACAGCCAGAACTGGGCCAGGCTGAAGCCAGGCGCCTGGAGCTCCATTTAGGTCTCTATGTGGGTGGCAGGGGCCTAGGGATTTGGACCATTTGCTGCTTCCCCAGGTAGATTAGCAGGGAGCTGGATTGGAAGTGGAGCAGCTGGGACTTGAACCAGTATTCAAATATGATGCTGTCATTGTAGGTATTGGCTTAATCTGCAGAGCCACAATGCCAGTCCTGGTGGCTGGCTTTTTAAAAATTAATTAATTAATTTTATTTGAGAGACAGAGGGGAAGGAGGGATAGAGAGAGTGAGAAAGAGAGAGAGAGAGAGGACCCTTATCTGCTGTTTTATGCCCCCAAATACCCACACAACTGGGGCTAGGCAAGACTGAAGCCAAGAGTCCAGAACTTTATCCCAGTCTCCCACACAAGTGACAGGGACCCACATACTCGAGCCATTACCAGCTGCCTCTCAGGGTGTGAATTAGCAGGAAGTTAGAGTCAGCAGCAGAGCCAAGATTCAAACCCAGGCACTCCAGTATGGAACGTAGGCATTCAAAGTAGCACATTAAATGTTGGACAAAGCAACCATCCCAGCAGTGGGTTCTCACAGTTCTGTGATTAGGGAAGACCTCTCTGAAGAGTGACATTTGAGTAAAGACAAGTGAGGCCACACAGTGGCCATGTGAAGAGCTAGGGGAAGAGTATACCCAGCAGAAGTAACAAGCATAAAGGTCATGGGCAGGAAGGAGCCTGGGGAGTTCCAGAAACATCTGGAAAGCTGAAGTGTTCAAGATGGAGTGGTAGGGAGGAGATATACAGTGATCATCCCAGATTGTGTGGGGTCAGATCATGGGACTGTTCAGAGAAGACGTGAGCATTTAGGGGATTTTGCAGATGACAGGCAGTGAGCTACAGAGGACAAGAGTGTAGGCTTGGGAAGGAGGGAGAAACTGGGTCAGATTTGTATACATTGTGTATCCGTAGGTATAAGACAATAAGTGAGGCACGAGCAACCTGGTATCATGGATTCTGGTGGTGACGGAGCATACAAGGCTGATGGCATATTGGCAGCAATCCTGACAGCCTGCGACTTGGATTGGTCTGTGGGCAGCTGAGGCTTGTGTTGTCCTGAAGGCGGGGAAGCGGAAGACTGGCAGGGGCAGTCAGAGCTCTCTGGGGATCCCTCATTTCTAGGAGAGAGCCCTGGCCAAGCAGAGAAAGGGTGGTCCAACTAGAAGTGTCCCCCAGAGCCCAGTGTTCTGGAGGATGGGAGCTGTGTTCTCTTTCTCTTGCACAATACTTAGCCCAGTGCTGAATGTGGAGCTGATTCTCCATAAATATTTGTCCCAGTGAATTGAATTTAGATCTCATGACTTTGAGAAAATATTCCAGAAGAGAAAGCAAGTTACACTGTCGCCAACAGAATCCAAGTCCATTTCAGCTGAAAGATAAATCTGTAAACAGGAAGCATTATAAACATTTCTATCATAACCACTATTAACTCCCAAATTGTTCAGAGTTTGAAAAAACTTCAAATGGGAATAAGGAAGGTCTTTTGTTCATATTAATGAAATTTGTTTTTGTCATGAATGCTAGTATATGTACAAGGATTCTTCAAAAACTCACAGAAAGTGAATTAAAAGCTGAGTTGGCTGTGCTGGGCAATCTTTAGAAATCATTGTATTTGAAGCAATCATCAAAAAGTTCATGAAAATGTATATTATGAAGAAAACTATGCATGTATTCCAAAATGTTTTTACACCAAAATAAACTTGTCATTTTTTTTTTTTTTTTAGATTTTATTTACTTATTTGACAGGTAGAGTTACAGACAGTGAGAGAGATAGAGACAGAGAGAAAGGTCTTTCTTCCATTGGTTCACTCCCCAAATGGCTGCAATGGCCAGAGCTGCGCCAATCTGAGGCCAGGAGCCAGGAGCCAGGAGCTTCCTCCGGGTCTCCCACGTGGGTGCAGGGACACAAGGATTTCAGCCATCTTCTACTGCTTTCCCAGGCTACAACAGAGAGCTGGACTGGAAGACGAGCAACCAGGATAGAACCAGTGCCCATATGGGATGCCGGTGCCGCAGGCGGAGGATTAACCTAGTGCATCAGGGTGCCAGCCTCAAACTTGTCTTTTAATTTCATTTTCCATGAACTTTTCAAAGTACCCTCAAATAACATAGATGTCTTCTTTCTTTCTTTTTAAAGATTTATTTATTAATTTGAAAGTCAATGTTACAGAGAACACAAAAGACAGAGAGAGAGACGTCTTCTATCTGCTGGTTCACTCTCTAAATGGTCAGAGCTGGACCAGGACACAGCCAGGAGCCAGGAGCCTTATCCAGGTCTCTCATGTGGGTGCAGGGGCCTGAGCACTTGGGCCATCTTCTACTGCCTTCCCTGGCACATTAGCAGATATCTAGATTCAAAGCAGAGCAGCCTGGACTCAAATCCATGTTCTGATATTGGATGCCTGCATTGCAAGTGATGGCTCAACCCACTGCGCCATAATGCTGGTAATGCTGGCCCCCTTTGTTTCTACTTTTTTTTTTTTAAAGAGATTTATTTATTTATTTGAAAGGCAGAGTTACAGAGAGGCAGAGGCAGAGAGAGAGAGAGAGAGAGAAAGTCTTCCATTTGCCGGTTCACTCCTCAGATGGTGTCAATGGTTGGAGCTGCGCTGATCCGAAGCCAGGAGCTTGGAGCCCCCTCTGGGTCTCCCACGTGGGTGCAGGAGCCCAAAGACTTGAGCCATCTTCACTGTTTCCCAGGCCATAGCAGAGAGCCAGATCGGAAGTGGAGCAGCTGGGACTCGAACTGGCACCCATACTGGATGCCTGCACTGCAGGTGGCGGCTTTACTCGCAACACCAAAGCACTGACGCCTCTACTTTTAAAGTTATATCATATTTGTAATTCAAAAAGATCATTTCTTTCTGGCCATCAACATCCTGAAAAAAAAAAAAAAGAAAAAGCTATAGAAAATGTGATTAATCATGCACCCTAAATCTTTGTTCATTTTTAATTTATCTGAGAGACACAGAGAGAGAGATAGAGTTCTCCTATTCTCCAGTTATCCTCCAGATGCCTGCAGTGACAGGAGCTGGGTCAAGTTGAATCCAGGAGCTGTGAGGTCAGTCTAAGTCTTCCATAAAAGTGGCATCTGAGCCATCTGAATCATCACCTGCTGCCTCCCAGGATCTGCATAAGGAAGCTGGAATAGGAAGTGTGTGGTGGAATGAGAAGGCCATGCCAAGATGGCCACTGGCAACAGAGTCTGCCTGGCAACAGGCTGTGATTGGATGGTTTCAGAAACCACATGACAGTGGAGTCTGCCTGGCAATAGGCTGTGATTGGATGGTTTCGGAAACTGCCTGGCAACAGGGTATGATTGGTTAGGGCATAGACTGCCCCATGACCGGATTGGCTGCCTTGGCTATATAAGCTGTTGTAGTAACTGAAATAAACGAGTCTGCAGGCTGCTTGCCTCAGGCCTGCTTTCATCCAACTCCCGGGGTCTGTGTGGTGACTTTGAGCCTCTTACCCCCACCACGCTCCTCGAAGCCAGCCACTCCAATATGGATGTGGGCAGCCAGTGACCAAATGCCCACTCCTAATCATGCCCTTTAAATAAAGTGCATAAGGATGAACACTGTGGCACAGTGAGTTGAACCACTGCTTGGGACACACACACCCCATATTGGGTATGCCTAGTTCAAGTCCAGGTTACTCTGCTTCCAATCTGGCTTCCTGCTAATGTGCATCCTGGGAAGGCAGCAGATGATGGCTCAAGTACTTGAGTCTCTGCTACCCACATGGGAGACCCTTATGGAGTTCCAGGCTCCTGGCTTTGGCCTGACCCAGCCCTGGCTGGGAAATGAACCAGCAGATGGAAGATCTCTCTCTCTCTCTATGTAAATCTGCCTTTCAAATAAATCTTCAAAAATATATTTTAAAAAAATAGGTAATTCCTCAAGGTGGTAACAACATTTAATATTCTTGGGGCCGGCGCCATGGCGCAGTAGGTTAATCCTCTGCCTACGGCGCTGGCATCCCATATAGGCACCAGTTCTAGTCCCGGATGCTCCTCTTCGATCCAGCTCTCTGCTATGGCCTGGGAAAGCAGTGGAAGATGGCCCAAGTCCTTGGGCCCCTGCACCCAGGAAGAAGCACCTGGCTCATGGCTTTGGATCGGCGCAGCTCCAGCCGTTGCGGCCATCTGGGGAGTGAACCATCTGATGGAAGACCCCCCCCCCTTTCTCTTTCTCTCTCTCTCTCCCTGTCACTGTCTTACTCTCTAAGTAAATAAAAAATCTTAAAAAAAAAAAAAAGAAATATCTGTGCAAAAAAAACAGTTAATATTCTTACTTTTCTATATAGTTCATTAACTCTTGGTCAGACATTAACCTCAGAAAGTAAATCTGTTTCATCATGAGGACTGAGGAATATGTATTGGGTGAAAGTAGCTAAGAAAATCATTAATTCTACTGCAGGAAAAAGCTTCAGAACACATTAAGAATCACAGAGACTGTAGGAAAATGTTGGCCATAATTTGAGTCAATCATGGACTTTTCCCCCAGATATGTGTAAAACACCAACAGAAGATACAGAAGACATCAGCAGCTCACCTGTAACATAGGGAACCTTGATGTCTGAAAATCAAAAATATTCTCATTTAATTATATGTTTAAAGTTTTATTTCACAAAAATCTTACAAAACAGACAAGCAGAAAAACTCCATAGCAATCACCTGTAACCACTGCCATCACCAGCAACTTCCTTTTTCTTTTTTTCTTTTTTTTAATCTTTTATTTAATGAATATAAATTTCCAAAGTACAGCTTATGTATTACAATGGCTTCCCCACCCCCATAACTTCCCTCCCACCCACAACCCTCCCCTTTCCCGCTCTCTCTCCCCTTCCATTCACATCGATTCATTTTCAATTCTCTTTATATACAGAAAATCAGTTGAGTATATATAAAGTAAAGATTTCAACAGTAGGAACTTCCTTTTTCAATATTCTATTCGTATTTGGCAATTGGTAAATTAAAGATTAGAGAGGCTAAATGAATTCACCAAAGTTAGGAAAAATGAGTGGTTCTAAGGGAAGATGGCAGGTGATTTTGCCTTTCTCACTCACAACATCAACAGTTCAGGCCCTTTCCAATCTACCCCTCTATATCGCTCCCAAGTCCCTTCCACCTTCTGAAGCTGTCCATAGTTAATGAGGGAGTTCAGGGATAGAATCGTCAGTTCTCCAGCATGGACAAGCCCCTCTCACTCCTAAAAGAAACAAAGTGAAGTGCGGTGAGGTCTGGTTTTTATCTCATACTTTCGTCTTGCTTCAGGGAACTACTTTAGAATGTGTACAATTAGTGACAGATTAATACAGTTATCAACCCTACTGAAATCCATCATCTGAGTCAACCAAGGTCTGTTTGCTACATTTGCGACTTGAAAGAACAAGATACAGTAGAGAACAGAATAGATGCCGACTTGGCATTGTTCTTTCCATGATAAATAAAGTATTTCTGAAAGAGGAGTTCCTGATTAGAGATGCAAGGTCCCCATCATGCTAACAGCAGCTGACTTCCTGCCTTGAAATGTCTTCCTGCCTCTGTCACTGCCAGTGACTGACAGCTGGCTTAATAATCGAATTCAAGCCCTGTTTGCTTTTCCTGACCTTTACTGAGAAACGAATTTTGGAGCTCTGGACATGAATAGAGTGTTTTAATTTGGAGAGAATAATGTGTTTGCATCATTTCCAGCAGCCCGTGGACCTGATTACCTGTGTTATTTCTGCAGCCCACTTCAAAGCAGGCTGTGAGAGGATGGCTGGTTGTTGAAGCCATTCCCCAATCAATTCCCAGTTTTGCATAGCACGCGCGTGTTATCCAAAAGAGGAAGTATTTGTTGCTGGTAGAATTAATAAGGGCGCTAGTACACCACTTCTATCAAGTGACTCCAAACATATTTATTTCGAACGCCTTATTTTTCATATTCTGTTGAAATCTTTGTCCATGCTGGTTTATATGCACAGTTTCCCGAGCCAGGATTTTCTTTCCTTTCTTCGCTTTCCGCTCTTTCGCTTCCTCGCATGCTCTCCACCGCCCTCTACAGGGGGAGACGGGGTGGTGCTGCAGCAGAAAGCTCGCGAACCTGAGTGAGCTGGCACACCGGCCACCAAGAATCCTTGAAAGCATGAGGCAATAAGATGCATGTGGTGGCTACAGGCTGCGGTAGGCTCTGGATCCACGTAACTGTTGCTGTTACTTTCTTAGGTCTTCAAAGTTGTCTTTAGGACCCTTCTGTCCCCTGCTCTGTGGGCTTTGTGGATCATCCTCTCTGAAATTCTAGAACACTTTTTAAAAATCCTTCAAAGAGAGCCAGTGAGAAGATTCCTGCTGCATGTCAGGACTGGTTTATTCTTCCAGAACATGCTGGAGTTCTCTCGAGTCAGTGGAGGACACCATCTCCAAGAACTCAGTTGGCTACAGGAGGCAGCCTCATCTGAGCAAAAAGTCATTTCCAAGCCTGTGACTGAACGGGCATGAGCACCTTCATGGGCAGGCCAAGCTCTGAAGCCATGATTTGTGTGTGTGTGAGAAATGTATTACAAAGTGGCCAAGCAAGGACCCAAGGCAATACTCAAATATTACTCCCTTCTATGGGTTCTGGAGAAAGTTTTATGGGACTAGGAAAGAGAAGTCAGGATGTGGACCCACTGACAGGCCAATTTCCAATTGGATGGCCAGAGGCAGGACTGGTATGGGGAAGAGAACGGTGGACATTGCAGTCTTCAGATCTCTGCTTCGTAGAGTGGTCTGGCTCTCCTGTTTCCACTCATCCTCTGAGTTTTGGGTTCTATGGGAGGTGCACAACATTGGTTCCTGGTGTCACCTGAAGGTCACAGTCCTCCCTTTTGTGCAAGTGTAGCTCAGCGGGTCTGTCTTGATCTGGCTGAGAATGCTTTAGGCCAACTTGACTGTAAACATGTTAAGAAATAGTGATTTAGTAAGCTTATTTGAATGACTGGAACCTATTATTAAGGAAGATAAAGAAGATTATAGATTTTCAAGGAAGAAAGGAGAAGACACCAAAGGGGGCTTTTTACTTCAGGATTGCCAGGAGATCCAAGTAAGGTAGCAACGAGCCAGTGTCAAGTCTAAGGATAAGTCAGGACAAGCCCACAGGCATCAGAAGCCTGCATTTGGGGAACTCAGGATGTCCGTACCCGTTTCCTATAGCCAGAGTGGCTGTTAACTCAGTGCCACACTGGGACACTTCTGACAGTGAAAGAGAACAGCGTTATATTTAGAATTAAATGATTTCAAACATTTATTTATTAACCAACAAATTGGTTTATTGTATTAACAGACCTGTGAATTAGTTTTTAAAATTATTTTTCAATTTAAAGTCTCTTTAATAAATTAAATGTATGGCCTGGCATTGTATGTATGACATCCCATTTGGGTGCTGGTTCATGTCCTGGCTGCTTCCCACTTCTGATCCAGCTCCATGCTAAGGGCCTGGGAAAAGCAGCAGAAGATGGCCCAAGTTTTTGGGCCCCTGATACTCATGTGGGAGACCCATAAAAAGCTCCTGGCTCCTGGCCTCAGCCTGACCCAGTCCTGGCTATTGCAACATCTAGGGAGTGAACCAGTAGATGGAAGATCTCTCGATAGATAGATAGATCGATAGTTATCTTCCCCTATATATATATATATATATGTGTGTGTATGTATACGTATATATATATATGTGTGTATATATATATATATACACCTTCTCTCTCTCTGCATAGATATATATCTTCCTCTCTAAGTCTGACTTTCAAATAAATAAGTAAATCTTAAAAAAAATTTTATATAGAAGCCAACATTCTGTCACAATAGATGAAGCCATGACTTGTGACAGGATGCCAGTTTGAGTCCTGTCTGCTCTGCTTTGGATCCAGCTCCCTGCTAATGTGGCTGGGAAGGTAGTAGAGGATGATGACCCGAGTGCTTGGGCCCCTGCCACCCGTGTGGGAGACCTGGATGGAGTTCCTGCCTCCTGGCTTCAGCCTGGTTCAGACCTGGCTGTTATGGCCATTCAGGGAGTAAATCAGTGGATGGAAGATCTCTCTCCTCTTGTTCTGCTTTTCAATTATGTAAATCCTTAAAAAAAATAGAAAAATTCAGAAAAAGCAACAAAATTAGAAAGGAGAAAGTAAAATTATCTTTGTAAATAATATGAACTTATACATAGGAATCTCACAAAAATCTGTTAGAACTGACAAATTCAGCAAAGTTACAGGAAACCAACGCTCAAAAATAATTTCTATTTTTATATACTAACAATGAACAATCTGCAATAGAAATTAGTAAAACAATTCCATTTACAATAGCATCAAAAATAATAAAACAGGAGTAAATTTAAGGAAAGAAAAGACTTATACACTAAGAACTATAAACCTTGCTGAAAGAAATTAAAGAGGACAACAGTAAGTGGAAAGGTACCCAGTATTATTTCTGAGATCTTAATAGGATTCCAAAAGACCTACAAATTTAATGCGATCCCTATCAAAATCTCAGAAGTGCTTTTTTAAGAAATAGAAAAATCCATTCTAAAATTCAGACAGAATTCATACAGAATCAAGGCATCCCAAGTAACCAAAATAATCTGAAAAGGAATGAAATTCAAAGTCCCACACTTGCTGATTTCAAAACCTATTAAAAACCTACAGTTATCAAAACAGTATGATATTGGCATAATGGCAGACACACAGACCATTGGAATAGAACAGATATGTCAAGAAATAAACTCTAATTTATATGGTGAAATAGTTTCAACAATACTGTTCAAGACCTTTCAAAGGGAAAGATAATTTTTTCAATAAATGGTGTGAGGAAAACTGGATATCCACAGGCGAAAATAAATGAAGTTGGATATTTAATTTGCTATATTTAAAAATTAAAATGGATCAAAGACCTAAACTGGCTGGTGCCGCGGTTCACTTGACTAATCCTCCGCCTCGGTGCCAGCACACCGGGTTCTAGTCCCGGTCGGGGCGCCGGATTCTATCCCGGTTGCTCCTCTTCCAGTCCAGCTCTCTGCTATGGCCCAGGAATGCAGTGGAGGATGGCCCAAGTGCTTGGGCCCTGCCGGCCGTAGTGGCCATTTGGGGGGTGAACCAACGGAAGGAAGACCTTTCTCTCTGTCTCCCTCTCTCTCATTGTCTAACTCTGCCTGTCAAAAAAACAAAAAGCAAGCAAGCAAACAAACAAAAAGACCTAAACTATGAAATTCCTAAATGAACACACAGGGAAAAAATTTAACATTAGATTTGCAAAAAAATTCTTGGATAACACCAAAGAGCAAGCAAAAATACAAGATACAAATAGATAAATAGGACTAGCCAATATTTAAAACTTGAGTAGACAACAGAATAAAAAGACAACTTACAGAAAGGTAGAAAATATTTGCTAATAACCTATCTGATAAGAGGTTAATATCAGGAGTATATAAATAACTCCTTCAACTCAACAATGGAAAAAAAGCAAATAACCTATTCAAAAGTGGTAAAAGGACATGTGTGGGTGTTTCTCCGAGGAAGATACACAATAACCACCAAGCTTATGAAAAGCTGCTCTCCACCACTAGCGTTCAGGGAAGTGCAAATCAGAAACACAATGAGCTCTATCAGCTAACACCTCTTAGCGTGGCTGCTATCAAAACAGAAAACAGTAAGTGTTTATGAGGATGTAGAGAAATTGGAGCCCTTGTGCATTGTTCATGGAAATGGTGTGCCCACTGTGGAAAACAGTATGGCAGTTCCCCAAAGAATTAAATCCAGAATTATCCTGTGATTTAATAGTGCTACTTTTTTTAAAAAGATTTTTTTATTTATTTGAAAGTCAGAGTTACACACAGAGAGAGAAGGAGAGGCAAAGAGAGAGAGAGAGAGAGAGGGAGGGAGAGAGGTCTTCCATCCACTGGTTCACTCCCCAGTTGGCCACAATGGCTGGAACTGAGCCAATCTGAAGCCAGGAGCCAGGAGCTTCTTCTGGGTCTCCCACAAAGACTTGGGCCATCTTCTACTGCTTTCCCAGGCCATAGCAGAGAGCTGGATTGGAAGTGGAGCAGTTGGGACTTGAACTGGTGCCCATATGGGATGCGGCGCTGCAGGCAGAGGCTTTACCCACTACGCCACAGTGCCAGGCCTTAAATTATGATTTCAAAAAGATACTTTTCACAAGTAGAATATTCCGAAGCACTATCAGAGTTAAATCTTTTATTTAATTTTTCAGCTACTCTAGCTTTTATAGGAATAAATTTCAATATTTCTGCTTAGAAGCTTTGTTCCCAATAACTAAAGTTTTCTAAAAGCTTCAATTTTTAAATTGCTTTTACATTATAGTCATTGAAATCTTTATTTGAAGATTTTCGATGCTTTAAATGCAGCCAGAATTTAGAGGAATCATTAAAAATTTTTATACAATTGTAAGACACATTGATTTACAAAGAACTCATCAAAGGCATAAAAATTTCTAAAACCTGATTGAAAGCAGAGGCAAAGTGTGAAGCACCTGCTACCAAGTTAAAGGGCTTTTTGTATTTAATGATATCATTAATTTTAAAATTTGGCATTTATGTTATTCTGTGTGTATATAATATTTATAAATGTTGACAACTGCAGTTTCTAGTTGGTTTTTCAAATATTGAAAATTTGAATATAAAAATGGATTTATAGGTGTTCCTGAGGCCTCCAGAGGCCGGCCTCAGCCTCTAGGTAGGACTTGGGGCCCGTTTGGAGCGCCGGGCTGGCTCTTGTGTGCCCTGGGGCGAGCGAGAGGCAGACGAAGCCCAGCGCAGCCAGGCCTGCTGTCCTGACCGCGGGCCTCTCTCAAGCCGCGGCCTGCATTCTGCCCTGCGTTCGGCCGGGCAAAAAAAAAAAAAAATGGATTTATGGGCAAAACAAGTAATTCTAGATGTATTTCTGTTCTATGAGTTTCTTAATTTAATAAAAATACCGTTTTTACCGTAATAGTGTGTTCCAGTAAGATCTGGATTATCAATACACACATACTCCCCCCACCCCCATGCACCAAATAATTTCATTTTCAATGTTGAACTTACTACTTGAATTTATAATAACATTTACAATAATGCCAAATATTTTCTTTTGCTAAAATGAACATCCAAAAGATTTACTATGATTCTGATTGTTGAAAAAAGAAGTAATCAAACCTTTACTGGAATCAGCTCAACTGACTTTCAGTTAGAATCATTTGATGACAACAATATATAATGTTTCTATAAAATTTTTCTTTTACAGTGTACATTAGTAGGCATTGCTTCATTTGTTTGCACATACCAAAAGGCATAGAATTAAAGCAGAGTTTTAACTTAGAAGAAAGGTTGTTTAACCTAAATGAAAAGTCATGTCATGGAGTATTAACTAGCTGCACATTTTATAGTTGGACATGTCAAGTTGGGCACAGTTTTCTTTTTTTAAAAAAGATTTTATTTATTTATTTGACAGGTAGAGTTACAGACAGTGAGAGAGAGAGACAGAGAGAAAGGTCTTCCTTCCGTTGGTTCACTCCCCAAATGGCCGCAATGGCCAGAGCTGCGCCCATCCGAAGCCAGGAGCCAGGTGCTTCTCCCTGGTCTCCCATGCGGGTACAGGGGCCCAAGCACTTGGGCCTTCTTCTACTGCTATCCCAGGCCACAGCAGAGAGCTGGACTGGAAGAGGAACAACCGGGACCAGAACCAGTGCCCATATGGGATGCTGGCGCCACAGGCGGAGGATTAACCTAGTGCACCACTGGGCCAGCCCCTTGGGCACAGTTTTCTTAAAAACCTTCTCATTCTTGTGGCAGATGCTAATGTTTTTCTAGCAGACTTACATCTTCTTGTTTTCCTGTGGTCAGTGATGTCAGATTGGCTCCAAAGTGGGCAATTACCATCAAGTGCCCTAAGTTGCTTGCAATTTGCTGGCCATAGCATGGATCATGGCCCAGCTGGCTGATTTACCAAGTAGCCAGCATACACACCAACATGAACACTTCTACCCTCACAGGAAGAACTGGAGGAGTTAGATAACCTTCAAGTCTAGTTTTAGCTGCCTCTTATAGTTCCACCTGTTTACATTGCCTTCTGGGCAGACATTTGAGTTTGCAAACACCAGTGTTAAAATATTCTTGCGTTCCAGTTCTATTAAAGTGGATTTCTGTTTTTAAGCCTTGTATTTTTCTCAGTGATTTCAAATAGTTCTTATATGCATCTACTTACTTTCTCAAGTACTTGTGACAGAAGCAAAATGCTGCTCCCCTTCCAGCAGTGGAAAATGAACGTACAACTACTAAGTGACAACACAGGAATTTGGACCTAGATTTGTCTGATTCTAAGACTCATGTTCCGTCCAAGGCTCTATACTGCTTCCTCTGATTTCTAAGCACTGGTGAGGACACAGAAGATGGATGGTAATAGGAGCTGCTGTTTGTTGAGAGCTGCCAGGTCCTGCAGTAAGCAGTTTAGGTTTTGAAGCACTTCAAAGTTTGAGAGTTGTTGTTTGAAGCTACAAAGTTGGAAGAATTTTTATGCAGCAATCAATAATTAATATAAATATAAGCGTTCGTTCCTTCCCTGCAACCTCCCAACCTTTTTCAGCTGCCATTGCTGCCCAAGACACTTACATATGCTGCTGGACAAATTACTAGGCCCTTACTGCTCAATGCTGGATAGTCAATTCACCAAAGATGAGAGTTGGTAAGAGGAAAGGGTTTATTTTAAGAAGCAGGAAGTCTTAGGGAAAGAGTGATCTATGGATCTAAAATGTGCTCTTTCTACCCAGCAAGCCAGCAGAAGGGGTTTTTATAGGTAAGGGGGTAACTGCTGGGGAGGTTAGAAAAATCAATGAGCACTAAGGCCTGCCATTCTAAGTCATCTCCCTTCAGTAGGCTCCAGAAACTCTTAGGCAAGCATTATAAATTAGACAAGTCACAGATACGTCACAACATCAGTAGTTGGTTTTTGTTAGATAAAATATGAAAAGAAGGGAAGGGAAATGCCTTTATTATGATTACAGACAGAGGAGATACGCATCAGTAGGATGTATGACTTCGCTTGTGCTTCTTTGCTGTACTGTTTGTGGCTCCGGTATATGGGAAAGATCCAGTGTATGTTCTCTGTGTATTTTCTCATTTTGGGTCCAAAGATGAAGGGGAAGTCACTCCCAAGGTTGTTCTCCAGCCAAAGCAGGTGCTCAGAACTTCAGGCTAAATCATGCAAGCCCTTGCAGAGTGTATGTTCACTCACTTTCCACTGGCTAAAGGTCTTCACATGATAAATTCCCATGAGTCGGATGGTAAAAATAGCATTTCAGGTACTTAATAATGTGGACCGGGCTAAAGAGGAAAGAGTGCTCCAGTATGGGAAATAGTCAACGCAGCTGGCTTCTAGAATGGCAGTGGCTGTAACTAGTACTCAGCAACCTCAGAATCAGCCCAGGAGGCGTTCTGGTCTGGCTAAACAACCCACAGGAGGAGACTGTCAGGTATGAGAAGCTTAGATGCTGGCACAGGAATGTCATGTCCCTCCATGAAGGACCCCTGTGACCCACGCCCCCAGTCCAAGAGAAGTGGTCATTATAAAGGAGGGAATGCCGCCTCCTCTGAAGAGAGGAGAGAACTTTTGCTCATGTTCTTCTCTGAAGACTGATGGGGTCTGAGGACACAGGAGCCTTCCACAGCCTATGCAACTCATGTCAGGACCTCAGGGTGGTTGCTGACATCATGGGTGGGACTGTTAATTTGTTCAATTGATGCAGGAGTCACTGTGTACTAGCTTCTCATGCAGGACCCCAATCTTCAAAAAACTGTATTATTTTAGCATTTGATGGCAAGTCTCATTCTCAGAGGTTTACTTTACCTTAGTTTGTGAAATAGTGGGTATTCTTATCTACCACCAGTTTGTGGTGATGTCTGAATGTCCAACCCCATGCTTGGGAGAGATTGCTATCAACCCTGGGTTCTGCTCTTAAGTAAATTTCTCCTAAGTCTAAGTCATTTGTATGATGTTAACGAACACTGAGGCAGACCCCAGTTTGGACAATCTTCTTACTGAAATAAAAGGCAGAGTGAATCCTCAAGTTTGGAATCAGGGAATGCTGGGATGGGCTATACAAATTATGCCTGTCTGGATACTCATCTGTGTCGGTAGCAGGTATATTCCAGTAGGCCTGACCTACACGAGAAACCTCTGGAAAATGCAGATGTTGAATGACTTACTGATGGCAGTTTTATGAAGGAAGGCGTTAGAAAGGCAGGCTATGTCATAGTGACGCGTACTCAGGCGATGGAGGCTCAGGCATTGCCATCTAACACTTCAGCTCAAAAGATTGAACTCATGGCTTTGACTAGGTCCTCACAATTAGTTAATGTTTACACAGACTCCAAATATACTTTCCTTGTGTTACAGGCACATGCGGTGATTTGGGAGAAAGAGGCCTCCTGACTGCAAAGAACTCTTCCCATTAAATATGGCGAAAAGATATTCTCTCTCTTTGAAGTCTGGAACCTCTGGGAATGGCTGTCATACACTGCCCAGGACACTGGAGCAAAGATAGTCGTGTTAGCAAAAGAAATACACGAGCAGATAAGGCAGCAAAAGGAGCTGCTGCAGATTTTAGAAACGGTTCTAAAACCTCAGCCTGTGCAAACTGCTAATAATCCTTACTGTGCTGAGTCTTTAGAACGGGCTCAGCAGTGAAGTTACACTAAAGTGCTAATGGGTGGTGGACCCAGTCATCAGGTCATGCTCCCAATGGCCTCTCGGGAAAACGACCTAGGAAATACACCACTCTGCCCACCTGGGAAGAGGAGTTCCAATGCAAATAACCTCTTGGGTATTTGGAGGGAAATGACTGCACTGTCATAAGGAAAGTGACTTGGTCGTGTCCCCTCTGTTTACAAAAAAGCCCTAGTGATCATATCAGGCCACCCACTTTACTCACTCGAGTACCAAAGAGAGGAACATACCCAGATGGAGACTGGCAAATAGACTTCACTAATATGCCCCTAGCAAATAATTACATATATCTACTAGCCTTTATTGATACTTTCACAGGATAGACAGAAGCTTTTCCAACTCAAACAGAAAAGGCACATGAGGGGTCTAGCCCTGCTAAAGGAAATAAATCCTTGGGGCCGATGCTGTGGCATAGCGGGTAAAGCCACAGCCTGCAGTGCCAGCATCCCATATGGGTGCCGGTTCAAGTCCCAGATGCTCCATTTCTGATGCAGCTCTCTGCTATGGCCTGGGGAAAGCAGTGGAAAATGGCGCAGGTCCTTGGGCCCCTGCACTCACATGGGAGGCCTGGAGGAAGCTCCTGGCTCCTGGCTTCGGATCAGTGCAGCTCTGCGCTCTCTCTCTCTCTCTCTCTCTCTCTCTCTCTCTGCATCTACTTCTCTCTCTGTGTAACTCTGACTTTCAAATAAATAAATCCAAAAAAAGCTTTAGTCCAAGGGTTGGTGCTGTGGCATAGCAGCTAAATCATCTACCTGCAGCACCTGCATCCCATATGGGCACCAGTTGAGTCCTGGCTGCTCCAATTTCGATCCAGCTCCCTGCTAATGCACCTAGGAAAGCAGCAGAAGGTGACCCAAGTACTTAGACTCTTGTACCCACATGGGAGACCCCGAGGAAGCTCCTGGCTCCTGGCTTCAGATTGACCCAGCTCTGACTGTTGTGTCCATTTGGTGAGTGAACCAGTGGGTGAAAGATTTCTCTCTCTCTCTCTCTCTCTCTCTCTCTCTCTCTCTGCATTTCAAATAAATAAATACATAAATAAAGCTTAAAAAAAGATTTACTCCATTTGAAATGATACATGGAAGGCCCTTTCTCACCTCTGACATCTTTGATTTTGAAACTCAAGATCAGATAAAGCATATTATCAATCTGGGTCAGGCACAACAAGTTCTGTAGTATTTAGCATGCTGACACAATTCTCTCAGTACCAGATCCCAAAAGTCACAAACAGCCTATCTCCCCCAGGAGACCTAGTTTTATTAAAGACTTGGATAAAAGGCTTTCACTCTGACCAATTAAAACCTAAGTGAAACTGACCCTATCAAGCGCTACTTAGTTGAATGATAGGGCATTTCAAGCTGGGTACATTTGTCAAGAATTGAGGTTTTCCTTCTTGAATCTTTACGGGTGAATGTAGACAATAAGTCTGCCTACTCTTGTGAGCCATTTGCACCTAAAATACCTCTTCAAAAAGCAGAAGATAAGCAAAGTCCTTGCCTTTGTCCTACCAAGGCTGTTGCACTGTATGGCAGATATCTTTTATCCACCTCTTCTCTGGATTCTCTCAGGAAGGTGCTATTGGCAGGAAAACTCCCTAGTCATTTCTTCCATTGTAACAGGAGGACATCTTACTACACCTCATGGAGCCGCTTTTAAAAATCCATCTGTTGCCTGGGGCAACGTAGGCTACACTTCAGGCCAGCCTTAAAAGCACTCTGAGTATATAGATACTCTGGCTAAGGTAGTCATGGTTAACAGACTAACCTTAAGATATGTGATGATATATAACAAGGAGGATCATGTATGGTAATTAATGGAATATGTCACATTTACTCTAATAGCAGTATGTTCACTGAAAAAAGACATTACAAATCTTTATACCCAGGTTAGGTGGCTTTATAACCTGGGCATGGAAAGTCTATCAGCTCCCTCTGGGAAACAATAGAAAATGTTTTCCTGGCCCAACTAGGATCTTATCTATAATTCATATTTTTCCAATTATGTGCATCCTGATACAAATTTGTCCCTTTCAAAGCTTGACAGCTTCTCTGAGTAGCGATGCTCATGTGGAGGACCATGATCATTGGCAGCAACTGATGAAAATCTTCCAGCTGGGAAGATGGATCCAGTAGATGAGATAGGTAGAAGTGTCCACACCCAGCATAGGCAGGGCCCATAACCCTGATCAGCAGGAAGCAGATTCAGAAAATGGAACAGCATCCCTCAGCACCCCTTAAGATTAAGGGTCGAAAATCTCTCTAAGGGGGCAATGACGTTGGAAAAGCAGGTAGGTAGTTTTTGTTTGCTGAGCAGGAAGTTGCTGCAAGCACTTAAATTAATTATATCTTACTTATCTATCCAAATGGCCCTTTTCCCATGATGCAGCTGTTCCATCTGGGACCTAAGGCGAGACATTATGAAAATATGGATATTGAGTTCCATTTGGAACTTGTGGAGGTGCCATAAAATGTGCAGGTGGCTGCACACCTGGGGAGACACTGCCCCATATCTCATAAAGGAGGCCACAACAAGGAGGGGCTCTCTTTCACAGCAGTCATGGCTGGGTGCCCTGCCCTCCCCTGTGCCTTCTGACTTTGGGCAACCTTCTGGCCTACTACCCATTCAAGATGGCCATTTCTCTGTGCGGGGCAACCCCTACTCATGTGTGTTCACTTTCTCACCTTTTGAATGAATTTTGTTATCTTTTGCACCATATACATGGCTGCACTATGTTTGTTTGTTTGCAACGCAAGAGCCTTGAGTAAAAATGAATACACCCCATGCCCACATCACACAAATAACTGATCACATTTATAACGATCGAAATCTTCAGAAGATTTATGAACAATCACTTTGCTTTTGTGTAATGTTAAATAAACTTCCCCCTCTCCTGAGATGCCTTCCCCAGCTCTGTTTCTCCTTTCCTTTACTCAAGACCTACATCGCCTAATGTGGGGAAGTTTTAAATTGTCTCTTTCCCTTCACAATTCCAATAATTTTTGTCAGCAAAATGAACTGTTTGTATACAGATGAACAGGAGAGAACCAAAGAAAAGTTATTATGTGTGAGATCCATGCACAAAAAGAAAGGGCCAGGTGGGTGAAGCTTAAACAGCATTTTGAGTTACGGGAGGAAATAAGGACTTGAGGCTCCTGGTGGACGGTGGCGACAGATTAATGGGAGTGTAAGGGCAAGAGATGTGCTCTGAGGAAAGGCCATTTCCTCATTTATACAGAAAGTTCTGGAAGCAACAGCCTGCAGAAGAATATGAGAATCTCTGGGTGGATCCAGCTAGGCAGATAAGGGGGCTTCAGAGAAAGTCTGTTTGCATCTGTGGTTTATTTATGTGGCTTTCCAGATGCAAATATCTCCTGCAAAAGGACAGCTCTTCAGAGCTATTTCTGTATCTGAAGCACCTCTAGAAATGTGCCAAAGAGGCATATTTTTGGGTGGCTTATTTTACGCTTCTGCATGGGCACAGGGCTTTGTATGTATCAAGTAGTCAATTTTTTTTTTGTTGAATTTTACCTTTTATTCTTGAGGTGACTTTTAAAAGGTAACCTTTCAAATAACAAGCATTCAAAATAATGATTGAATCGAATTGAGGACAAGAAAAAGAACAGATCTTTCAATTTAGCTGCTAATAGAGACCCAGACCACCTTTCTCAATTCAGTGGATTACAAACAAGAAAACAAAATGCCATCCCACCGATAGTTTTTTTTTTTTTTTTTTTACATTTTGAACAGCCAGTAACTTAGCCCTATATTAAGGTCTATTTTTCTATATTCAATACATTTTTAGCTTAATCACCAGTTCATTGAGTCTTCAATATACCATTTCAATGATCTCTACAAGATGAGAAATACATCCTTTGAGGATCGCTAGGGGCCCAACTGGAAATATCAATGTCTCATGTTAGGTAGGAAGTGTGAGAGGAGCCAGAAAAAATAAGGGGGAGTTCATGCAGTTGAATGAGGCAAAAAACATAGAAGTATGTCTGGGTAGCAGCCCAGCACTTATACATCAAGAGTCCCGCCCATGTCCAGTCATCTTTAGCTGAATCCCAGGCCTCCACTGGGCATGTCTCAGGGGCATCTTTCCAGCCTAGCACAGGTGGCCTTTTTGGTCCAATAATACTGCCCTGATAAAGCCCCAGGAGGAAATTTATGAATCCCACAACTGGAAAACCCTTCATCCGACAATATCTCCGAAAGGAGGAAGAAGGTGGAGAAATAGTAGGCTCATACCTATAAAAACTCTGGCCTGAACGCCAACTGGGCTCTCAGTTCTTTGCTGAGATGCCCACCTGGCCTGTCAAGTGAATTCTATTCATTAAACTTTGCTAGCTCACTTACTGCCAATCTCCATCTTATGTCTGAAATTCTTTTCCTATGGAAGACAAAAGCCTCTGTTCCAGCTTGAGAAGTAAACATTTAGTTCATTTTCAAATTAAGGTGGATAGCTGTGAGTAGACAAGTAGCTAGCATCACAGTCAAGTTACACCCACCTGAAAGTTCTTAGGCAAATAGGATGTTCGTGGCCAAAACAGCTGAAGCAAATGCTGGGAAGACTGTAACCCTGTAGTTACTCGGCCAATGAGAAACCAGGAAAGGGGCCTGCATGCTAGGAAATAGCTTGCTGTAAGCCATCCCCGGTGGGTTGGCCCACCAGGCAGCAGGTCTTGGAAGATCATTAACAAAGTCTCAGTTTTGCAGCACTTCCTGAGTCTGATCCGATACTTTGAGTGAACAGGTGTGGCTGTTTCTCACCCAGCCATCTCCTGTAACATCTTTCCACAAGCCAGCCAGGGGATCAAGAGAAGTGGTTAGTCCAAGCAACCTTTCCTATAGGATTGAGGAATGCTCCATGTCCAGTCTACAGCTATCCTTTCTCTTGCCTTGTCTGTCTTGCAGCCATGGTCTCTTTTTGCTACACCCATGCAGGCATGTGCCCAGCAATTAAAGGGTACTTCCTGCACAAAGACATCTGTGGTAGGATAAGCCAGGTGTGGAATGATGAAGATCTGTGCTAGGCACCCCACTAGGCTGATGACAATGTCCACGCCCCTTAGGCACACTGTGAAACCACACACCTGTCCATTCCCCATTGCCAGTCCATCAGAGATGGAGGCCAACTCATGCGCTTTCTTTCAAACTAGGCCCTCTTGGCCTCCCCTTCTTGCTTATAACCTGTTCAGGGTCTGTTTGCTGTCCCATCTCCATCTCAGATGTCAGGTGGGGGGAATGTTGTGTCTGTTCAACATCTTAGGCTCAACACCCGGTCTCAGTGGCCTCTATCACCTTTACCTACTCTCTACTGAAGGACACACGTGCCTTATTTCCCCGGCCTATGTTGCCAGCATTTTAAAAAGCACTGGTAGGAATTGTTCTGAAGATGGTTCATCTTAAACTTCTATTTTTAACACGAACCAGGCTCCCTCCAGGGCTTTTTTTTTTATCCAACTCTCTTAGGTTTTCTTTTCCTAGACAGAAAAGGGAGGCTCGCTGGCCCCTCTGACCCAAAGGGGTCTCATTTTCTCACTTGTTAAATTATGAAAGTTTCTCCACCTTCCTGTCAAGATCTCTCTCTTCTATATTTTGGGGTCAATATAAGGCCTTGTTAAATTTATAGAGCTCTCCAATCATCTCTAGCACCCCTCCCATTATGGGTTCAGAGACCTGAAAGGATGGAATAATCTAACCCTGCTATGCTTTCTAAAATGCTGTAAGCTGCATAGTTGTTGCAATTGTGACCATGATAATTTTAAGTCTTCTCTAATTCTTCTCTGAAAATATTTGCAATTAGATTCATGGAACTATGTTTTTTACTTAAAACATCGTTGACTATATACTTAAATGCTTTGTCTTCTAAGCTTAAAGATTTTATGGAGATCTCTAGTGGTTGCAATACAAAACAGATAAAGTACCTGTTTCCTACTTAATTCTTCAAATTTAAAACCTACTTTAAAGCAACTATAGGTTAAAATTCTGCATGGTATTTTCATTAAAAGATGTTTTTCTCCTAATTTAGGGGTGTTAGGGGGTTGTTTCAGGGTGTGAATTGAAGGAACCAGTAGCTAGGGAAGAGGGGGAGAGAGATGTGGAGGGAGCTACAAGCACAAAAATGTATTCTTAGTGAGGAATGTTAAAGAAAAAAAAATTTTTTTTTTGACAGGCAGAGTGGACAGTGAGAGAGAGATAGAGAGAAAGGTCTTCCTTTTTGCCGTTGGTTCACCCTCCAATGGCCGCCGTGGTTGGTGCGCTGAGGCCGGCGCACCGCGCCGATCCGATGGCAGGAGTCAGGTGCTTCTCCTGGTCTCCCATGGGGTGCAGAGCCCAAGTACCTGGGCCATTCTCCACTGCACTCCCTGGCCACAGCAGAGAGCTGGCCTGGAAGAGGGGCAACCGGGACAGGATCGGTGCCCCGACCGGGACTAGAACCCCGGTGTGCCGGCGCCGCAAGGCGGAGGATTAGCCTATCAAACCACGGCGCCAGCCTAAAATTTTTTGATAAAGGAATGACTTACGTTTTGCAAAGAGAAAGGAGAACTGAGGGAATGTAAGAATGTTGTAAAAGGTTAGTGGAAGTTAAATGTTGAGATTAGGTTGGCTGAGATTAGAAGAAAATTATTTTCATCAGCTCCTATATCTTAGAAGTCCAGGTAACAGGATTATCTGCTTTTCTACTTCTTGATGTATTTAATTGACCTAGGTAATGAGATGATATCCTGTGCCATTTCTTGTAATCAAGACATTTCTTTGTGTTTGTAACTTGTCCTAGGAAACAAGGATCTTTATGTGTCATGTGGATAACTTCTTGTATTTTCTATTGTCTTTATTGAGTTTTGATTGCTTGAATAGAAGTGAGTATTAAAGGAGTTAAGTTATATTCTTACTCTAAAATTCAATATAATATAAAATATCAAATAATATCACATAATATGAACACACTTCTAGCTGACTAACTAGGGTCCATGTCTCTGGTTAAAACATCCTAATTAAGTGAATTATTACTTTTACAATGATCTAAGATCCTATTTTGACCAAATGTTTTAAGCCTCTGACAATTTTTTAGATCCATATTTTAATTGAATCTTCTGGCTTTGAGATTTCCCATTGGACCCCTGGAAATCTCAGAGACTGGGACTCTCATCTAGAGAGACAATAGCTCTTATATAAAAGGCATTGTCAGGTTATGAAATGAGGGTGTTGGGACCTTTTCAAATCTTTAAGTCTGCCCCCACTGACAATGAGGCCTGGGTGCCTGGGCCAACCACTGCTCTTAGAACTGGATGCCAGAGCTGAAACTTTCCCCATAACACATGAGATCAAGCCCATGGGGAAGTGATTTCGGGTGGTCCACATCAGTGCATGTGATAAGAATTAGCTGATTTTGTAAGCCCAGGAGGTTGAATTATGTGGTAAGGACTAGTTAAGTCTGAAAATCCATGAGGAAAATTACCAGTTATTTCCTAAGTTGGAGAACAAACAAGGACTCCTGTTTGCTCCCCCTCCTTGGGAGATGGTCAGGAAACCCTTATTTGTCCCCTCATTCCTCTTCTATTTTCTTCCAGATGGGAAACTGACCTTTTATACCATGTGACTCTTTACTAAGATGTATTCTCAAAATTCGTTGTGGTTTGATCCTCAGACCCAAAAGAAGGGATGAATAATCTTTTTCTGTAACACATCCTGTCCATGATATGAATTAGGAGAGCAGGAAACATGGTCAGGAAATGGGAACTTATAGTACCACCTTACAACTAGAATGGGTAAATGGGCAAAAGCCACTTATGTATAGGCTTTTATTTTAAGAGAAAATTGTGAACTCCAGGAGTTCTAAGTTGCACCCCACCATGCAAGCTTTATTTAACCAATCATCTAGAGTCCACTGTAAGACAGAGCCAGAAGATTTTTCCCATCACAGAAAAATGCCTATGCTAGAAGTAAAGACTCCCCAGCTCACAAGAGAGACCTTGCAGATTCCCCATTCTAATACAGAGGTCACTTCCATGACCCTGAGCATAGATATCATTGGACTGTGATCCCTATAGGAGGCAGCAGAACTAAGAGGGCTCATCAAAATACAAGTCCCCTTTCAACTCAGGATGTTAACCAAATTAAAGAGGAGATGAGATGTTTTACTGATGATCCCCCCTCCAATTTAGAGACAGGTTATATAAGGTGCTCAACCAGTTTGATCTTATCTAGAAGACATAATTCTCATGGGCACCATCTTAACCAATGGGGAAAGACCAACAGTGGCATAACCTGCTTGGCCACCCTTGATACTAGAATAAAGTTCTGGGGCCGGCGCTGTGGCTCACTTGGCTAAGCCTCTGCCTGCAGCGCTGGCATCCCATATGGGCACGAGGTTCTAGTTCTGGTTGCTCCTCTTCTAGTCCAGCTCTCTGCTGTGGCCCGGGAGGGCAGTGGAGGATGGCCCAAGTGTTTGGACTCCTGCACCCACATGGGAGACCAGTAGGAGGCACCTGGCTCCTTGCTTCAGGTCGGCATAGCTCCGGCCATAGTGGCCATTTGGGGAGTGAACCAACGGAAGGAGACCTTTCTGTCTCTTTCTCTCACTGTCTAACTCTATCTGTCAAATAAAAAAAAAATAAAAGAATAAAGCTTCATAAATTAGTGATAGGACCAAGCAACCCCTTTGGCTGACATCCTAAAGGCTGCCTACATGGTCCTTAGGTTAATGAGTCAGTTTTTATAGAAGAACCACAAGTTTTTATAGAAGAACCACAAGCTAAAGAAGATATTTCGGCCCAATAAAGTGACATGAAAGACAATAAGGATAAGAGCTTGGCTTCAGATCCAGAGTTTATTTAGGTTATGGAGGAAGAGAATGCTGTAGAAAAACTTGGATTCTCCACTTTGACAACCAGTCTGCTTCTACATCCAGAAATGCTTGTAAATCTGACCATGCCCTATATTCAAAACCCTTATTATCACAGGCTCTGGACAGGATTTGGCATGTGTGATAGAACTTACATGTTCATTTTCTTAGGATTAAGACTGCAACAAAAGAAATAATAAATTGGTTTAACATGTCGACAATGTCTTCTTTAGCTAGGGCGAGAGGGGTTAAAAACACTTGAATAGTAGTTGGCCCATAGACAAAGGGTCCTGCACAACTATTCCTTATCTTCTCTGTAGCAATTACTAAATAATGGGAATTTGAATACAGCTAAAGAGGGTAACACTTCTTTTTCACAGGAAGGGGAGGAATGTGAAAACTCATGAAGATGGTGGGTATAGTGTTGGAGCATACCAGGTTTCTACACACAGGAGCAACAACATATTCAATAATCTAGACTGAAAGAGATAAGGAAAAGCATCCTCAGACTTTCTTTCTCTTGTGTGTAAACTCAATTTTCATTTGAAACAACTCATTTCTCAAATTATGGGCGAGACTCTAATATTATGGTGACTTTAATTCATATAATATAAAAATAATCATTTGAAAATAAACAGTGCAGCAGCATTTAATACATTTGCAATGTCCTGCAGCCACCAATTGTATCAAATTCCAAAACATTCTTGTTATCCTAAAGGACAGCCCTATTCCCATTAAGTGGTGTTTGAGTCATCCTGGGCTACTATAACAAAATGCCACATAGTGGGTGGCTGAGAAAAACAGGCATTTCCTGCTCTTTCTGGAGTTTGGGGAGTCCAAGATCAGGGTACCGGAATGGTCAGATTCTTGCCAAAGACCCTCTTTTCTGGCTGGCTTCTTGCTGTCAGGGAGGAGCAATAATTTTCTCCTCTACTTTTTGCAAGTTTTTAGCCGTGACTCCATTTGGAGAAGATTAACAAGAGATAAACAGGAGTTTAATCACATGGATACCTACTGTATACATGGACGATAACCCAGAACGATGAGTGACCCTCTAGCGTGGATCTCAGAGAACTATCTTAGACTTCATCTTTCTCTGAAGCAAAGAAAGAGGTGTGGGGAAAGGCCTGATGGAGAGAGAGGCCAGGGAAGGCACCATTGCACAAGGGAGAGGTCCGTGATACAGCCTGAGTGGGCTCCACTGATTAAGAATCTCCAGTGGTTTTGTCATTCTTCTCTGCCTGGTGCAGAGTACTCTTACAAATGCAGATTTTTTTTTAAAATAAATGTGGATTTCTTTCAACAATGAGTAATTTTTCATAACTTACCCAGTGCTTGCCATTTCTCATAGTAACCAGTTCAAAATAATCCTTGTGCCCAGGGTGACATATTCTGGTCTCCTGCAGTCCTATTTTTGAGTGGCATGTCCTGAACTCCACTGTAGCTGTATCCGCACATGATAGAGTGAGCTCCAATGTGTCACTGTTATGCGGACACTAATCCCATCATGAGGCTTGCTCTGCCTTGAATGTTTGTGTCCCTTCCAAGTTCATCTATTGAAACCCTGAGTCTCAATACAGGGACATTTAGAGGTGAGACCTCGGGGAGGTTATTAGGCTGCAAGAGTGGAATCTTCATGAATGGGATAAGTGTCATGTTGAGGGGAGACGTGAGAGATGATCTCCTTCTTCGTCGTGAGGATACCATAAGAAAAGAGCCAACCAAAAACCAGGAATAGGGTCCTTAACAGATTCCAGATCTGTGGGTACCTTCATAATGGACTTTTCAGCCTCCAAAACTGTGGGAGGAAAATAAATGTTTAAGCCACCTAGTCTGTTATAACTTTTAATTACACCCCTAGATTTGATAGGACACCCAAGCCCCATGTCTATGAATTTAACTATTCTAGGAAATTTAATGAAAAATAAGTCAAGAAAAATGTGGCCTTTTGTTTGCCTCCTTTCACTTAGCATAATGTTTTTAAGGTTTATCCATGTTGCCGCATGAATAACACTTCATTCCTTTTTGTAGCTGAAGAACACTCCACTATATGGCTAGAACACATTTTATCCATTTATCACTGGTTGATGGACATTTTAACACATGTGGCTGTTATGAATAATAATGTTGTGAATGCCTTGTACAATTTTGTAAATGAATATATATTTTTTATTCTCTAGGATATATCTAGAAATGGAATTTCTAGACCATACAATTTAAATTGACTTTTTAAGAGCTGCCAAAGCATTTTCCACAGTGGCTACCCCATTTTACCTTCTCACCAACAATTCATTATGCAGGTTCCAGTTTCTCCACATCTTCACCAACAGCTGTTATTTTCTGGTCTTTTCACCACAGCTATACTGGTGTATGCAGAGATATTTTATTGAAGTTTTCCTTTATGTTTTCTTATGACAAATAGTGTTAAGCATATTTTCATGTGTTTAATGAGTATTGTGTATCTTTGGAGAAATGCCTTCAAATCATGTGTCCATTTATTTATTTGAAAGACAGAGTTACAGAGAGTGGGAGAGATAGAGATCTTCTATCCACTGGTTCACTCCCCAAACAGCCACAATGGCTGGGGCTGGGCCAGATTGAAGTCAGGAACTTCATCTGGATCTCCCACATGAGGGTAGGGGCTCAAGTACTTGGGCCATCTTCCACTGTTTTCCCAGGTGCATTAGCAGGGAGCTGGATTGGAAGTGGAGCAGCTGGAAATTGAACTAGTACCCATATGGGATGCTGATGTAACAGGCAACAGCTTAACCTGTTACCGCACAATGCTGGCTGCCTTATTTGTCCTTTTGTTGAAGAATTTTAGATATTAGATTTTGATCAGTTTTGTGATTTATATTTTATACTATTCTGTGGATTATCTTTTATTTTTCCTTATGTCCCTTTATTTCCTGACTAAAAGATTTGTGGACTCCTACAGTATTAGACCTGGAAGTATCCTCAGAGGCTATGTGGGGGTGGGGGTAGGGAGAGGGTGACTCAGGGCTTAGCATCCTGCCCCAAGGTTTAAACAAAAACCAATCCGAGACTCATGCTCCCCTTTACTCACTCCTACTTATTTCACAACTACTGATTGAGCTCCTAATTTGCATTGGACCTGATCATAGGAGCTACATGGAAAGTAATAAAAGGAGAGGTCCTTGACATGAAATATACATTCATTAGGCAGAATAAATAAACACATAATTTCAGGCAGAACACATGCTAAGGACTAAGAGTAAAGCTGAAGAAGGCAGGAAGGTACTTGAGGGACGCAGAGTTAGTTATTTTAGAGGCAGGTGGCAGCGATTCCCCTCGGAGGTGATGCGGGAGTGAAGATACCGCGGAATGAAGGCCAGGCCATCTGCAGATGTGGGCAGTTGGCACGAATGTTTCACGTGGAGGGAGCAGCCACTGCTCAGACCCCGAGCTAGGATGAAATGAGCATGACCCAAGAGGAGGGAGACGTGGCAGGAGGGGGAGGAGCAAGGGCAGAGTTCGGTGGGACAGCGAGCGGGAGGGGAATGCGGTGCAGGTCAAGGGCAGCTGTGTCAGCTTCCACTTGGACGGCTAAAGAACAAACTGGGAAAGCGCTCAGCGTGTACTCAGGGAGCATAGTGACGAGAGAGCTGCTTGCTTCTTTCCTTCCGTCCTGCTTTTCTTTTCCTTCTTCCTTCATTCCTCTTTCTCTGTTCATCTCTTTCTTCCTTTTGTTGTCTTTTTGCTTGCCTTCTCTATCAATAGGGTCTGGACCATGTGTTTCACTTGCGATTAACACAGCGCTTGGCACAGGGAGGATACCCACATGCTATTTTTGAATGAGTGAGGAAGTTAAGACCCAGAGGTAGGTGGCCTTGTCAGTGCTGCACAGACGGTTGCAGAGCCACCGCCAGATCTACTTTCTGTTCATTGTCTGCTACTTTGCCACATCAGTAGCACAGAATCAAAAACAGAGCCAATGAATTTTACAATTAGTGTGTGTGACTTATTACTTCCAGTAACTGGCTCCGAGTATAAGCTACTCACACAACTAAGACAATGGCACAGGAGTATTCATTGCTTCATTCAAGAGGACTTACTATCTCATTGAGATAAGGTGAAAGATTTCACGGCTGGGACCTTTGCTGTGGCGCAGCAGGTTAATGCCCTGGCCTGAAGCGCCGGCATCCCATATGGGCGCCGGTTTGAGACCCGGTTGCTCCGCTTCCGATACAGCTCTCTGCTATGGCCTGGGAATGCAGAGAAAGATGGCCCAAGTCCTTGGGCCCCTGCACCCATATGGGAGACCCAGAGGAAGCTCCTGGCTCCTGGCTTCGAATCAGCACAGCTCTGGCCTTTGAGGCCAATTGGCGAGTCAATCAGTGGATGGAAGACCTCTCTCTCTCTCTCTCTCTCTCTCTCGTCTCTGTGTAACTCTTTCAAGTAAAAAAAAAAAAAATTTCATGGCCACAGTATCAGAGACACACTGGGTTCTAGACAACCCAAAGGTGTGTCGGGGTGGGTTGGAGAGGCTCATCCTTTGGTGTGGTGTCCCACATCAGGGAAAGGTAGTTTGGTGGCAATCCTTCATTAACGATGGGAGGAGAGACAAGGGCAAAATATGGTAAAGAAAATAAGTTTCCAAAGTGGAATACACCAAAGGACAGAAAGCAGAGCTAAGCAGAACACACACAGTCGAGAATGGCTCACATATGAAAGAGAACCTGCATGTGACTGACCAAGGCTTGAAGCATCTCTTCCAGGAAGAGCAGCAGGTGCAGTGGCAGCAAATCCAAGAACTACCCAGGACGAAGAGGGACAGGTTGTCATAGCAGCGGGGACAACCCAGAGGACCCAACGGGAGGTGCTCAAATCAGTAGCAAATCTGGCCAGAAGGTGGCAGTTGTCATACAGCCAAGCCAGCCTAGTTCTCCGTCTGCGCCTAACGCTCCCAGCAGCTCAGCTGTGACGGAGATAGCCTGTGCAGCTGCTGCAGCTGCTGCATGGCAACCAGAAAAGGAAGCAACTGGCAGTGAGCAGCCTTGCTGAGACCTCTAGTGCTGGGGCCACCAAGGCTGGTGGCAGCGTCCACACAGCTCTGTGGGTGGGACACAAGCTGCTCCGGGCACTGCCACTGCTCCCCAGGAGCAGCAGATGCTGCCACAGAGCAGGTCAGGTGATGATGTCGGCAAATGCTGGAAGCCGGCTCCCACTTCAGGCGAGTGCCAGGTTTCCCATAACAAGTGTTCTTTGAGAGGAACCACCACGCATCTGCCCAAACCATCTTTAAACTACAAGACGGACTACAGCACTGTCACTGGGAGTTTGGGGGCAGTGGGATGGAGCAGAATCGGTCTCCAGGGACACACACCGGGGTCTGGGTCTGGGACACAGGGCACTGGCTTCAGTGACAGTGAAGTGTTAAAGGAGAGATTTCTGGCTTCTGGGCCACTCATCTAGTGGCCTCAAAGCCCAGAGAGCCCTCATTGACTTGGAGCAAATTCGGCAGTGCAGATCTCTAACCTGATGTTACAGGAATCGTAGAACCTTAGGGCCTGGAAGAGACCTTAGAGTTTGTGACAAAGCTGCATCCCAGGGAAGGTAGACAAGGTTTTCACCAGGTGTCAATGTGAACCCCATCCTGTAGGTTCCCAGACAGGCACAATGTACACTTGGATGCAGATAATCAGCAGCTGGCATGCTGAGTTGACAGAGCAAAGACTAAGAGTGAAGGGTTGATCCAGAGGATGAATCGGAGCCGCTCCTAGTGCTGAGTACGGCTTTGTGCAAACTAGGAAAGATGCCCCCTCCCTGCATGGGTTCAGGCCACACAAGGTTACCAGTTTAGCTCGCAGCACATGGACTGAGCTCCAGCCCCACATGCCTTCCTGTCTGGGTGCAGGGCATACATAGCCTGTACGGCCTCGCCCGGCATTCTGGCGGAGTGGGAAGTTTCAGGGAAGTCCAGAGCAGATGGACGAGGGTGCAGGGTGCTTCATGCCAGCAGGCAGTTGACTAACTTTCCAATTCTTGTGGTTCCGAGAGGGGTTGGTCTGCACCTAAACTACCTCTCCCACTAGCCATCTGGTTACAAAAATTCTTCTGTTAGATTGTCAATCAAGAGCATCACAGTTTTATCACCATAAATTAAAAAATTCTTTGTGAGAGAACTGGTGATAGGTACTATTTGAGAAGATGAGATGTAGAGGCACAGTTTTTAGTAGTGAAAAGCTAGAAATGAGGTAAAATCTACTAGTAGGGTCTAAAGCAAGAAATTGTTGTATAGCCACAATAAAGCAGACTACAGAATACAACACAAAATGTTTTTGCTTAGTGAAAAATTTGCTCACTTTATTAGATTGGAGGACACAATGAGATCATATTCCTTTTCTTTTAAAGATTGAATTATTTATTCGAAAATCAGAGTTACACAGAGAGAGAAGGAGAGGCAGAGAGAGGTCTTCCAGCCACTGTTTCACTCCCCCAATTGGTCACAATGGCCGGAGCTGCGCAGATATAAAGCCAAGAGCTTCTTCCTGGTCCCCACGTGGGTGCAGGGGCCAAAGATCTTGGGCCATCTTCCACTGCTTTCCCAGGTAATAGCAGAGAACTGGACTGGAAGTGGAGCAGCCGGGACTTGAACCGGTGCGCATATGGGATGCCGCACCACAGGCAGTGGCTTTCCCACTACGCCACAGTGCCAGCCCCCAACACAGAGCATATTCTGACCAGCCATGGACACCATTAGCACACTAGACCTGTGCTCTACACCAAGGCGGGCAAACATCTGTGGCTTTATAGTCTGTGCCATTTGCTAACATTTCCCATTTTTTCAAAATAGACTCTAGTATATGCAAATATCACACTAATTTGAGTTCTGCTTTAGGTTGTTTTGAGACATTCTACGTGTGGAAAAATGTCCATGTCCAACTGCAAATAGTGAAATTAGGGATAAAAGTGAATGTGAGAATCTTTGTTTTCTATACTTGTGGTTTGAACTTTTTTTCCTGCAACACCTGTCCCTTTTGTGACTACATACTTCACATACTAATGAAACATACATAGACACACACACACACACACACAAATGTGTCTCATTGCTCCTAGTATCTAGTGAGGAGAGAGAGAGAGAGAGGTGAGGATATGCAGCCGAGCAGGTGCTGCGCACACCCAGAGCTTAAATAAGGTGGCTCATCAGCAGAGGAACCTGGTGAAGAGGCAGACGCTGAGCCGAGACAGGCAGCTCCCCTGTGCAGAGCGCCATTCTGTCCACACCATTTCAGCCCCTTTCAAATCCTTCTTACGATGCAGTGCCTCCCATTCTACCTCACTGGCTTTGTAGAAAGTCTCTGTCTCACTATTCCCAGCCCTCTCTCTTTCCCCGTGCTCTTTAATTACTTGTTTATGAACATGGAAAGCTGTTTTACTCAGAGCAGTAACACTATCCCTGGCTTTTGGCCACTGATGTGCTGATGGAAGTACTTCTGTGTTGTTTGATTCTAGAATCGAAAACAAAGTCAATTAGGATCTTCAGAAAAAAGTGCTTCCTGGGGCTTTGTCAAGTACAGTTCTCTTCTGTAGCCCCCACACGAACATGCACACAAGCATGAGACTTGAAAACCATCTGAATATAAGGCAGTTTGTGACCGGCTCAATAAACCATGTGACAGATTAATTACACATTTTAAGCTAAAATTTCCCTGGGTATAATTTGAGTTCAACCTTCTCCTGTGCATATTACACACACAGGGAGCCCGGGACAGCAGAGTTCTGACACTTGACTTTGAATGATGTCATCTTCTTGGCCTGGTGCCTCAGGCTGTTCTGGCAGCAGCTCAAGTCAACGTCAGGCAGACCTAACGTCGGAAGAGGGAAAATGGTTGCGTTGGAATCCACCTGTATTTATCACAGAGCGACTCTGCAGAATGCACTAGAGGCTGAAGACACTTCCAAAGTGTTCATTTAAAGGCTCAGGTCGCTAAACCAATGTCCGCTTTTACAGCTTCTGTTCTTGGCTAATCTGATAGATCAAATGGTATCGTGTTGATTTTGACGGCATTTGATTACTGGTGAGGACGAACATTTTCAAATACATTTTAATGTTATTTCTATTTCTTTTTTGTCAACTACCTGTTTGTATACTTTGCCCATTTATTATTCTTTTGAGGTACTGCTGTTTTCTGATTAAAATGTACCAGATTTAATATGTTAAAGCTCTTGCTCCTTTTGCTTTATTTTTCAAAAATATGTTTCCTGGTTTGACATTTATCTTCTAGCCTTTTTTATTATTTTTTCTGACTTTCGAGGGTTTACATTTTAATGCCAAAAGATCTATAAATATTCTGTTTGAATATCATTCACTGTTATTTTTTTTCCTTTCAGTTTTTAACTTAAAAAATGTTTGCTTAATAATCGAAGGGCAGAGTGACAAGGAGAGGCAGCTAAAAAATCTTTCTCTGTTGCATTTTGGAATGTAGTATAAGACAGTGATCTAAATAAATGAACTTCTCTAATAGTCGAGTTTCCTGCATATTGTAATTGATCACTTCACCTTTTTCTCTTTTGTAAAATGTAAAGAATTGTACACACCATGTAGGCTCATTTCAAGAAGCAGCAAGTGCAGACAACCGAAATGAAAGGAAAAACACTTGCATTTTCTTTCCCACTCTGAGCTGAGTGTCAGCCGTTCGCTTTTTCCCCTGCAGACATTTCCTTCTCTGGATACGTGCACGTATTGCCCTTCCAAATGGAATCATGTTGCAGTATTGTTTTCCATTCGGTAATACATCACGATCAGCTTTCCATGTCAATCAATATACTTTTACAGCACTGTGTCCCAATTAACTTTTTATTGAAACATATTGTGCATTCAAACAGTGCATGTGTTATAACTGTGCAGCTGGATGAATTGCTTCCTCTTGAAGACACCCAGGTCACCAGATACAAGGTCAAGGCCCAGAATATAACTGGCACCCAAAAAGCCCCCTGAAATGACTCTTCCCAATCACCTTGCTCCTGCAGGAGAACGCCTCTGCGGGACACTCAAAATCAGGGTGGTCGGGGCAGGCTTGTTCACGGGCCTCCCCTGCCCCTCTTATCTCTCACGGGACACGGCTCCCCTCTGTACCATCCAGGGAGCGCCCAACTCAGGCAGCCAGAAACCTTTCACATTGAGATCTACAGGGAAAAGGAACAACCAAATCTAGTTGTTTTTCCTCTAGGAGGAAATTTATCTATCTATCTATCTATCTATCTATCTATCCATCCATCTATCTATCTATCTATGTATTTTAAAGTCAGAGAGAAAGAGAGAGAGAGAGAGAGAGAGAGATTGTCCAACTGCTGGTTCACTCCCCAGATGGCTACAATGGCCGGAGCTGAGATAATCCGAAGCCAGGAACTTCTTCTGGGTCTCCCATGCGAGTGCAGGGGCCCAAGGACTTGGGCCATCCTCCACTGCTTTCCAAGGCCATAAGCAGAGAGCTGGATCGGAAGTGGAGCAGCTGGGACTCAAAGCTGGGATGCTAGCACTGCAGATGGTGGCTTTACCCACTGTACCACAGCGCTGGCCCCCTTATTCTTTATAGCATTATATTGTATTTCTTTTTTTATGATTTATTTATTTTATTTGAAAGGCAGAGTTACAGAGAGGCAGAGGCAGAAAGAGAGAAAAGTCTTCCATCCACAGGTTTACTCCCCAAATGGCCACAATGGCTGGACCTGCGCCAATCTCAAGCCAGGAGTCGGGAGCTTCTTCTGGCTCTCCCACATGGGTGCAGGGGCCCAAGGACTTGAGGAATCTCCTAATGCCTTCCCAGGCCATAGCAGAGAGCTGGATTGGAAGTGGAGCAGCCGGGACTAGAACTGGCGCCCATACGGGATGCTGGCGCTGCAGATGATGGCTTTACAAGCTACACCACAGCGCCGGCCCCTATATTGTATTTCTTTAATTTTTCTTGTTAGAAGGAAGTATACATTGCAATATATCAAAGAATATTAATAGGAAATATTATCAGTGAAATTATGGATATGAATCGTTAAATAACTTTGTGTGAGAGTTGCACTGTGACATAGGTGACAGGCTGCTTCCTTGGTCATGCATTGTCATAGAACTCCAGTTTCACCAGAATTCTGGGATTCCCCAGCCTGCGGGTATAATGAGTCCATATCAAAGCAAAGCTGTTTCCAGCCTCTTCTACAGAAGGCAGGAACTTCTGGGCCCCCTCCTCAACACTCAACACATGGTTGTAAAGACTCTGGGGGACCTGCCAGTGCCACCTCCCCAAAGACTGTACCATGTCAGTGGCTAGGACCCGCCTACCTCCTCAGAAGCTGTGACCACAAGGTTTCAGGGCACTGTGGCATCCACGTGGCCCTCCCTGTGTGACCACCAGGCCACATTCTCTAACACACAGAGAAGGCCTTTCTTCCCACTGTGCACGGTGAGCTCCAGTCAAGCACGGCTCTGTGTCCTGTCTCCGGGTGTCCCCCTGCTGATGGCACCATAGGGCTTCATCAGGGAGAGAATCCGAGGCGGACACCCACGTGAGCTCTCACCTTCTCCTTCACTTCTCCCCAAGTAAAATAGCCCGAACGGTGGCTCCATCCAGTCATCAGATCCCACGCCCAGGCGTATCCAGATCTCAAACTCATTATCTTCTGGAATCGTCATAACGTTTTGATATCAATGGAGCAAATATTCCCCACCCCTCCTTTTTCAAAAAAATTCTTGCATGCTATTATCTGTTTATTCTTCCAAATAAACATGGGAATAGTTTTGTCAGCTTCTAAAATAATCCCATTAAGAACTGATTTTGCCTTAATTCATTTGGGCTAGGGGAAGGACCTAATGAGAGCTGGCATTCTTGAAGTACTTGGGCTTCCATCAGGAATGAGAACACGTCTCTGTGCCGTCTGAATTTTCCTGTGCAGCCCCTCTGCAGGGTTGGGGAGGTGAGGAGCAATGGCAAGGAGTAGTCCAAATGCACTATGGAGTGGGCTTTGGGAGGCTGTCAGCCATCTCTGGCTCGAATGCTGGAGAAGTAATTGGAGAGGAAGCAGGATGAATTCTGAGCCAACTCTGATATCTTCCAGGAATCCTTGTTGTTGTTTTTTTTTTTTTTTTTTTTTTCATGGCACTGGCTGAGAGTGTATGCTGAGAGAACAAATTTGATGAAAGCAGAAAATAAGCTGATTTAATAAATTTTCCAGACAGGACAAATTGTGGCTAGGCCCTAGAGCCGTGGATCATGGGCTGACGGGCAGATGGAGCACATGTAGATACATTTTGTGAGTGTGCATGGCCGGAGATGTAGACAGAGGGATCGGCTAAGAGTCAGGAGGCCGCGGATTGGAGCAGGAGCTCTGGTAGCAGCAGCCTTCCCTTTGGAGCATTTGTCGGCTTCTTTCTCAGCATCAGTGTTCACCAAATGACCTCCAGGGCCCACCATGAGTCATGTTTCTGTGTGGCATTTTCTAAAATACCACAGTGTTTGAACAGGTGAAGAAAACTCTCAGATGTTAAAGAAGTCCATGTCTGAGCCCAGAGAACATAATTATAGGATAAAATGATGAAGAAATGAGAATTCAAAGGGCTTTGGGATGAATCTTGTGCATGGAATAAGACAGAAAGAAGCAGAATAGCCCAAGGAAGGACACCGGTCACCGGTGGGCAGAGGTCTCCGAAGAAGGCATTTCTTCCCAAGCAGGTTTTCCCTGGCTTGTTTGCCAAGGACTCCCTGTGAAGGCAAATGCCTGACTAACAATGTGGATCTGTTTGCAGACAAGATGAGGCAAGGCCCCTCAGCCCTTCATGTGTCGGGACTGTCATCAAAGGCAAAATTTCCCCAGGTTGTTGGTGTCTTTGGGGCTATAAGTTGTTCTTTTTAAAATAATATTTATTTTGGGCCAGTGCTGTGGCTCACTAGGCTAATCCTCTGCCTGCGGCGCTGGCACCCCAGGTTCTAGTCCCAGTGGGGGTGCCGGTTCTGTCCCGGTTGCTCCTCTTCCAGTCCAGCTCTCTGCTGTGGCCAGGGAGGGCAGTGGAGGATGGCCCAAGTGCTTGGGCCCTGCACCCACATGGGAGACCAGGAGGAAGCACCTGGCTCCTGGCTTTGGATCTGTGTGGCGCACCAGCCGTAGTGGCCATTTTGGGGGTGAACCAGCAGAAGGAAGACCTTTCTCTCTCTCTCTCTCTCTCTCTCTCTAACTCTGCCTGTCAAAAAAAAAATTATTTTGGAAAGGCAGAGTGACTGAGAGGGAGAGACAAAGAGAGAAAGAGATCTCCATCTGCTGGTTCACCCCCAAATGCCCACAGCAGCCAAGGCTGAAGCCAAGAGCCAGAAACTCCTGGTTTCCCAAGTAGGTGGCTGGAACCCAAGTGCTTGGGCCATCATCTGCTGACTCCCCAGGTGTATTATCAAGAGGCTGAATTGAAAGCACAGAGTAGCGGGAATTTGAACCAGGCATTCTCATATGGGATTAGGCATCCCAGGTGGAAGCTTAACCCATTGCACCACATGTCTACCCCCCGGGGCTATAAGTTTGGGGAAAAAAAACTACAAATAAATTTCAGATTTTGTTTGTAATTAATTTCCTTTGATTCCTTAAATTTTTTTTTTTTTTTTTTTTTTTTTTTTTTTTTTTTAGTTCCAGATGTTGCTTTAAACCAAGGAAGCCCTGTGAGAGATATTAAACTCCAGTTGAATGAACACCTCATAGGGCCCCCGACGGTTGTCAGCTTCCCGAACGAGGGGAGGGGAAGCAGAAACTGCTGGGCAGGAACTCCAGCCCTCCAGAGGAGGCCCCGGTAGGGTCTGTGGTGCAGCGGCTGCCAGACTGCCTCACTCCCCTTACTTCATTTCCTCTAAAGGGAGCCCTGGCCAGTAAATCATCCCAATCACACCCTCCTGACTCCGTCACTACAAGTTATCTGCTCCAAAGTTCAAGAAGTCTCCACTGTGTAACCTCACTCTTAGCGTTAACTGCCATTTCCTGCCTGGACCTGGAAGGGGAGAGGGAAAATTCCACATTCTGTGGCGTGGCCGGCCTCCAAGATGGCCTCCATGTTGATTTCCAGTCATCGCTACCTCTTGGTTTGCACCATGTGTGGCTCCCCTTCCACACGGTACCCAGGTTTGTTTTGCGATGCACAGCTTCTGGCAGACGTAAGGGTGCTCAGCTGCCAGGTTGTGAGATCACTCGGGCAGCACAGAACTACCACCACGAGATGAGGAACTGAAGGCCCTGGCCACAGCCACTGGGAAATGGAGGCTTGGCAATGCTGTGAGTGAGCCTGGAGGTGCATCCTCCACCTGCAGAGCCTTCAGATGAGACCACAGCCCTGGCACGCATCTTGATGCAAATCTCCTGACAGACCTTGAGCCCGGAATCACTCAACTCACTACTCCAAGATCTCTGATACTCAGAAACTCGGTGAGGTAATACAAGTTCATTTGAAGTTGCTACGTTTTGGGGGTAATTTGTTATGCACCAATAGATGATTAATGCATCCTGTGTTTGGACTTTCATTTTGGGGTAGGGATAAATATAGTTAGGAAGACATATGCTACATGGAACGATGATGGCCTATCCTATCCCAGGGTCTGTTTTAGGCCCTAGATTCCCAAATTCATTTGGGGTGGTGGTTAAACACACAGATTGTAGGCCTGTTTCCTTGCACTGTGGGGTGGAGGAACCAGGGGTCAATAAGTTCAGCTAACAGTCCAGATAGTTCTTACTATCAGGCAAGTTTGAGAAACATTGCAGAATCGGATGCAAAACAGAATGAGACATAGCCCTTCCTCAGGGAACAGTGCAAGAGAGAAAACAAACTGGTGCACAGAGCTGCATTTACAGAGAGGCATCAAGTGTAAAGGAAGATGTGAAAGTCATTGGGGTAATTAAAAAATGCTTCCTGGGGCCAGTGCCATGGCTCAATAGGCTAATCCTCCACCTTGCGGCACCAGCACACCGGGTTCTAGTCCCAGTCGGGGTGCCGGATTCTGTCCCGGTTGCCCCTCTTCCAGGCCAGCTCTCTGCTGTGGCCCGGGAGTGCAGTGGAGGATGGCCCAAGTGCTTGGGCCCTACACCCACATGGGAGACCAGGAGAAACACCTGGCTCCTGGCTTCGGATCAGTGCGGTGTGCTGGCCGCGGCATGCTGGCCGCAGCGGCCATTGGAGGGTGAACCGATGGTAAAGGAAGACCTTTCTCTCTGTCTCTCTCTGTCCACTCTGCCTGTCAAAAAAAAAAAAAAATGCTTCCTGGAAGAAATGACAAAAGAGCAAAGTCTGGAAGATGGGTTAGGATCTCTTAGAGCAAGGCAGGAACAGAACCAGAGAGACAGAAATAGTTGGCATTTCTCAGGTGCCTGCTGAGTACCTTCCCCGCCTTACTTTATTTAAGCATCACAACAACCTTATCGAGTAGAGCCTTTGCCTTCTCTGGTTTCCATATGAGGAAAGCTAGGCTTTGGTTAGCACACTGCCCAAGGTCACATAGCTCACATGGGTTGAGCTGCAGAGAGAGGATGCAGCTGACTCCATATCCCATGCTCTTTAGCGCCCTTCCATTCCACAACACAAGTGTGAACGTGCTGTGACATTTCTGGGATTGGCAGGAGTTCTGTGCAAATGACAGGAGACATCCCGGGGAGGAAATGGACTGGGGAAGATACCATTTAAATGTTGGAACCTGGCCAGCGCCGCGGCTCACTAGGCTAATCCTCTGCCTGCGGTGACGGCACCCTGGGTTCTACTCCTGGTTGGGCCGCCAGATTCTGTCCCAGTTGCTCCTCTTCCAGTCCAGCTCTCTGCTGTGGCCCGGGAGTGCAGTGGAGGATGGCCCAGGTCCCTGGGCCCTGCACCCGCATGGGAAACCAGGAGAGGCACCTGGCTCCTGGCTTCGGATCAGTGCGGTGCACCGGCCGCAGCACATCGGCCGCAGCAGCCATTGGGGGGTGAACCAACGAAAGGAAGACCTTTCTCTCTGTCTCTCTCTGTCCACTCTGCCTGTCAAAAAAAAAAAAAAAATGTTGGAACCTGGTAGCGACTTCCTAGTCCAGGCTCAGCTCACTCATTTTGTAAATAAGGAAAGGAGACCCAGAGAGGTTATGTGACTTGTCTAAAGTCAGCCAGCTTAACAGTCAAACATAACAAAGGCCAAGATCCTGGCAGCATGCATTGCATATGGAGAGCTGGCAGCCAATGTCAACCTGGATGGATGCCTAGCTAAGAAGCCTTGCTAAGAAGATACATGAAGATAGTTCAAAAAGTTCATGGATAGGCGGGCGCTTGGTGCTGTGGTTAAGACACTGTTTGGAACACCCATTCTGTACTGGGGTTCAAGTCCCGGCTCTGCTTCTGATCCCAGCAGCCTGTGATGTGCATTCTGCAAGGCAGCAGATCATGACCCAAATACTCAGGTCCTGTCACTCATGCGGGAAACCCATATTGAGTTCTGGCCCAGCCCTGCTGCTAGTGATGGGCATTTGGGGAGTGAAGCAATGGATGGAAGATCTCTGTCTCTGCCTCTCTCTGTTCCTCTGCCTTTCAAATAATACAATTAATTTTCTTTAACAAATCGTGGGAAATAGAATTAAAAGGTAAGTATTTTGGTGCAAAAATTTTTGAAATCCATGCACATTTTTCAGTACATGCATTATCTGTGAACTTTTTGAAAGTCCTTCAAAAATGCAAAATACACATAATATAACACTCGCTATTTAAGTGCACGATACAGCGGCATTAAGTGTTCACAATGTTGTGCAGCCATCACCAACATCTATTTTCTGGTCCACCTTCTTTTTTTTTTTTTTTTATTTGATAGAGTTAGACAGTGAGAGAGAGAGAGAGAGAGAGAGAGAGAGAGAGAGAGAAAGGTCTTCCTTCCATTGGTTCACTCCCCAAATGGCCACTACAGCCGGTGCTGCGCCTATCTGAAGCCAGGAGCCAGGTGCTTCCTCCTGGTCTCCCATGCAGGTGCAGGGCCCAAGCACTTGGGCCATCCTCCACTGTACTCCCGGGCCACAGCAGAGAGCTGGACTGGAAGAGGAGCAACTGGGACTAGAACCCGGCAGCCATATGGGATGCCGGTGCCGCAGGCGGAGGATTAACCAAGTGAGCCACGGCGCCGGCCCTACCTGGCCCTTTTTAATCATCCCAAATAGAAACTCTGAACCCATTTAACAATAGCTTCCCATGCCCCACCTCTCAGCCCTGATACTCACCAATCTGCTTCCTGACCTTCTGAATCTACCCATTCTAGGAACCTCACATATGTGGAATCATACTATATTTGTCTCTGTGTGACTGACTTATCACACTCAGTGTGACGTTTTCAAGATGTACCCATGTCTGCTGCTTTCCCAGGCACATTAACAGGGAGCTGGATCAGAAGTGCAGCAGTGGGACTCAAACCTGCATCCGTATGGGATATCAGCACGGCAGGCAGCGAGGTAAGCCACAGCGCCAGCCCCTATTTTTCCACGTTTTACTTGTGATAAAATACACATAACACAGTACATTTTACCCATTTTTAAGTGTACAACTCGGGGGTATAAAGCACATGCACGTGCAATCATCACCAGCGTCCATCTCCAGAATTCTTTGGATTTTGCAAATCTGAAACTTTCTCTTTGAACAGAAATTCAATTCCTCCTTCTGTCAGGTGCCGGCAAAGACAACTCCACTTTCCATCTCCATGAATTTGACTACTTTTGCCAATTTAAAAAAAAATTATTCATTTATTTGAAGTCAGAGTTACACAGAGAGAAGGAGAGGCAGAAAGAGAGAGAGAGAGAGAGGTCTTCCATCCGCTGGTTCACTCCCCAACTGGCTACAATGGCTGGAGCTGGGCCAGTCCAAAGCCAGCAGCCAGGAGTCTCCCACATGGGTGCAGGGGTCCAAGGACTTGGGCCATCTTCCACTGCTTTCCCAGGCCATAGCAGAGAGCTGGATTGGAAGAGGAGCAGCCGGGACTAGAACCAGCGCCCATATGGAATCTGGCACTGCAGGTGGTGGCTTTACCTGCTACACCACAGCACCAGCCCCTCCATGAACTTTCTGAAGAGTCCTCATTTCCACCACATTTGATTTATCCATTCATCGGTCGGTGGAGACTGGAGTGGCTTCCAGGTTTTAGTTGTTGTGAATAATGCTGCCATGAGCATAGACATGCAAATCTCCCAGATCCTGCTTTCAGTTCTTTGGGGCTATATCCAGAAGTGAGCATCCTGGATCATATGGTACTTCTATTGTCTAGATTTCTTGAGGAAACATGCTATTTACAAGGTGGCACCATTTTAGGTTCCCACTAACGGCACATGGGGATTCCAGTTTCTCCACATCCTCACCAACACTTGTTATTTCATCCCCTTTGAAGGCTGAAAAACGCAGTGTGCCTCCGAAGCATTTTATTTATCCATTCATTGGCTGATGCACATGTGAGTTGTCAGCACGTCATGACTGTGAACAGTCTGTTGGGGTACAGGTGTTCAAATCCCTGCTTTCAGTTCTTCGAGTTGTACACCTGTGACGACGTAGTAGTCGTGCTGCCTAACTTCCTGAGAAGTTTGCAGGCTACCGTACCGAAGGAGTTCTGTGCTCCGTAAGGCAGCTCTGGTCATCCCAGTCTGCTGAACCCAGGCAGGGGTCCTTCCTCTTTCCAACGTGCGCGCCCTGCCCACTTCACTGCTCTCCAGATAGCTCTTCTCCCAGCGCCTCTCACCAGGCAGGGCCGGCAGCCAAAGATGAAGATGTCCCGGGGTCCCGCTGAGATCGCCCTAGGGGTCAAGGTTTGGGCCGGTCCCCGCGGGTGCCGTGAGGGCGGGGCTGTGGGCAGCAGAGGACGCCCCTCTGGGTCCTTTGATGGCTGACAGCCGAGCTGGGCGTGTCCGCCCACTCAGGCGGCGCTGGGCTGCCAGGTGCCCTGCGGGAGCGAAGACACCGCCTGCGCAGGGTGGGCGCACGGCCCCGCTTACAGCCCCGAGGCGGCCGTTCGGGAGCCTGAGATCGCAGCGGGCTGCCCGCGTGGCCAGCTCCCTTCGGCGAGGACACGCCTGGAGCTGCCGGCTCTGCGACCGGGACACTCCGGCCTGGGGGCGCTCTCCGGTCCCCCAGCCTCGCGTGTGCGCCTGGGCGAGTCCCACCTCCCGAATCCCTGCTTCGAGCCCCGGACCCTGGCGCCACCGGGAGCATCGTAGATCGGCCCGAGCCAGCCTCCGGTGAGCTCCGGGCGCCGCGCGGCCACTGCGGGGGCGGGGACAGTGAGTTGGGGGTGGCCGGGCTGCTGATCCGCGGCGAGAACGCCCCGGCAGAGCAGCAAGAGAGCGGGACCAGTCCGCTGCTTGGGAGCATCTGAGAGCAGCGGCTCCTGTCCGGCGCCGTAGTGAACACACCGGAGCTTGAGCGCTGGGTGCAGGACGCTCAGGTATGGCGCGCGCCCTCGGGGTTGCACCAGGTACCCCGAGGGGGGGCTTTAAGATGGGGGCGGGGGTTCAAGGAACTCGACCCCTGTGCATTTCTTCAGGGGATCCAGCTGCCGCTCGGGCTCCTCGGGCTCGTAGGTGTAGCCGCTCTGGTTCCCAGGAGAAAGTTGGGAGCAGGAGCGGGCTTATCAGCAGTGGCTGCAGGGAAGGGCTTCCAGCCGGTCCACGAGACACCAGAAGGGAACCAGGTTCCTCCCTGGGAAGAGAGAACGAAGGCGAAAAGACCACTGCACAATTTCTTCCCAAACCTTAACTTCCTAATGCCCCACCGGCACCCCCACCAGGAAGTTTCTGTCACTCCGGAGCCTGGGTTGTGTGGTTGTAAGGGACCCCTGCAGAGAACACGCACCTCTGAGCCCCGGGGCCAGCGGGGAGCCAGGCTGGTCTCACCCCATTTGCAGCCGCCACCTGCCTGGGCTCCAAGCCTGGCCCCCTCTGGCTTTTCAGTTCTGGATTGCGCTTCTCTCGCCTGACAAATGCAAAGGGCAGAGGCCATGCTGAACAGCCTGAGCTCAGAGGAAGGGACGAAATCCGGGTGAGGAATTGGGAGGGGAGGGCAGCAGAGGGCTGAGGGACTTGAACCCTTGGCCCCCAAAGATGGACCCAGATGTTTTGGGTTTGGGGAGTGTGGGTAACAGGCTTTCCTGGGGAGTCCTTGGGGGGGGGGAGTGTCTTCCCAGTGTCTCCCTCTCCCTGGAACCGCAGGTTTGTGGTTCTGTAGCCTTGGGCTCTCTTCACTGCCTCAGCTCCCCGGGGACTCTCACTTTCTCTCCGTCCCTAGCAGTGCAGTTGAACCCCACCCCTCACTGCCCCCAGGCCTCAGCCCCCAACCCCAGCAGGTGGTGTGGTGGGCTCTGTGTCAGGATTTCCCTCCCTCTCCTTCCTTGCAGCTGAGTGAGGAGCGCTTAGTCCACAGTGATTCCTTGCCTTGCAGCGTGAGGGTGGAGCACGCTCCATCTCCAGGGAGTCCTGGGTTTTACAGACAGTATTGATCTCCTGCTGGGTGGATGGTGAAACCCTGAGTGTTTAAGCCTTTTGCTTTGGGAGCCATACCAGCCAAGGAAGGATGATGCTCTAGGATCCCTCTTGGTGACCCACTGAGTGAGTGACGGCTGTGCCTGTGCAGCCACTGCCGGCAGACAGATCTCGGTGATGGCTGTGCCCTCCTGCTAGGCTGTGGGATCAGTTCAGCCTGGTGGGGAGAGGGGAAGGTGGCTGCTGCCTGGCTCTGTGACCGTAGGGCTGTGTTTTGCCGGAACAGAGCAGGTAGGTTGTTCAAGCCCTGGAAAGCTGTTGCTAACCACAGAGTGGGGCTATGCCGCAGGACACAGTGCAGGCTGTCAGAACAGTGCGTAGAGTTTTGAGAGGTCTTGTGCGTAGTTTTGAGAGTCTTGCATTCCCTTCAGCCCTCCTCTGCTCCTCCTTCCTAGCTCCTACCCTTGAGAAAAGCTGTGACATTTCTGATTCTTCGGTGGAACGCAAAGAAACGGACTCTGGCCTGATGGCCTGTATAACAATCCAGCCTTGCCTAACAGAGTGATGAGATGGAGGTCATTCATTTGTTCTCTCTAAGGGCTCCTTTGTTTCCACTCCATCACTGGACGCCACTCAGAGCTTGTGGCGAATGGGTCTGCCTAGGTTACAGGGTGATTTCCAGTTTGGCCGGGTTCACTCCACCATGTAGCCAACTGTTTGTGTCTTTCAAAGGCTTAGAATGGAGCTCGGCTGCTGTACCCCAGGGATGCCGGCAGGGATGCTGTGACTCACCAAGGGAGAGCTGGGTGTCAGGAGAGAGGGGAGCCATCAGCCTTGCAGACAGCACCCCAAAGGATTCCCTGCAGTGCTGCGCACAACATTTCCTGGCCAGAAGGAGAGCACCATGCGGGTCATGGATGAAAATGCCACCAACACATCCACCACCCTCCAGTCTACCTTTGACCCACAGGGAGCCCACACTGCTTCCTTCCCTTTCAACTTCAGCTATGGAGACTATGATATGCCCCTGGGGGAAGATGAGGATGTGACCAATTCCCGAACTTTCTTTGCTGCCAAGATAGTCATCGGCATGGCCCTCGTGGGTATCATGCTGGTCTGTGGCATTGGCAACTTCATCTTTATCGTTGCCCTTGCTCGCTACAAGAAGCTGCGCAACCTCACCAACCTGCTCATTGCCAACCTGGCCATCTCTGACTTCCTGGTGGCCATCATCTGCTGTCCCTTTGAAATGGACTACTATGTAGTACGCCAGCTCTCCTGGGAGCACGGCCACATCCTGTGTGCCTCTGTCAACTACCTGCGCACTGTCTCTCTCTACGTCTCCACCAATGCCCTCCTGGCCATTGCCATTGACAGGTGAGCCAGGGGCAGTAGGGGTGCAAAGGTTGGGGAGGAGGGGGAAGGGGCATTGGAATAGTCTCTTCCTTTCCTGTGGTTATAGATCGATAGGAGTGATCTAAATGTATTCCTAATAGAGGGGGATGCATGGGGACTGAAAAGTTTTCCCATTGATGGAGCAGGGAGAAGAGATCTAGTTTTCCAGCTGTGGGCAAGGCAGGAGGCAGCAGAGCCCCCTTGAGTTGGGCAGGAGCAAGGCTTTTGATCCTCCTGACAAGGCGCTGCTCCTGGGAGTTGTACCTGTGCCTGGTCTAGAGCAGACAGGTAAGAGGAGGTGCTGAGGGATAAGGTTCAAGTTCCAGGCAGTTCCCTCTCCGGGTAACTTCAAATTTGGGGGGAGAGTCCTATCTCAAGACTTCTTTGTTTTCTGCTTTTTAAGTAAGATTGAGCGATTTGCTTTGGAAAGAACAGAAAACGAGGAGCACACTGCTTAGTTACTTCGTTGTTGTTGTTCCATTGGCTACTTGGCGTCTTTTCACCCATTTTCATGCACCAGTGCAGAAGACCTGTTTTCAAGGATGGCACAGAACAGCAGCAGCAGCAGCCTCTGCAAACCTCTTCTATTTGGTCTTTTCATTCAGAGTAAACCTGGACTAATGGGCTGCTGTGGTCACCTTTGTTTCCTGGGGAACAGCCTTGCAAGCTCCAGTGCCTGCAGTTGGATGCTCATTACCAAGTTTCTCCTTACAGGTCCGGGCAGTGGCGGTGAGGGTCCAGTCAGACTTCTGTGTGCTTACACCTGACCAGCTTGTCTCCCTCTTAACCCAGACAGCACGAGGCACACACATTCTCCATGGGCCACAGCCACAGCTTCTGGGTTCCTGGGCGGGGTTGAGGGGGGTCCACCTGACTCCCACAGGGGACACTAGGGCAGGGTTCCAGGGAAGAGCCTAGCTAATAGGGTGTGTTTTCTGAAGCCGCAGGCAGGACAGTCAGGGGTAGGACAACCTGGAAGAGGACCATACCCAGGGAAAGGGAACTACCAAGGAGCCTGGTTTTTTTGTTTGTTTGTTTGTTTGTTTTAATTTAAAAAAAAAATTTTTTTTTGACAGGCAGAGTGACAGTGAGAGAGAGAGAGACAGAGAGAAAGGTCTTCCTTTTGCCGTTGGTTCACCCTCCAATGGCCGCCGCGGTAGGCACGCTGCGGCCGGCGCACCGTGCTGATCCGATGGCAGGAGCCAGGTGCTTCTCCTGGTCTCCCATGGGGTGCAGGGCCCAAGGACTTGGGCCATCCTCCACTGCACTCCCTGGCCACAGCAGAGAGCTGGCCTGGAAGAGGGGCAACCGGGATAGGATCGGTACCCCGACTGGGACTAGAACCCGGTGTGCCGGCGCCGCAAGGCGGAGGATTAGCCTAGTGAGCCGCGGCGCCGGCCAGGAGCCTGGTTTTAAAGCCACTGAGGGGTGTGAGTTTAGCCACTTAAAAGGACCCAAAGAAAATGCTCTGGGCGGTTATCCCTACACAGAGCTGCTTCCCCTGGGCTGAGGTCCTTCCAGAGCCTCAAGGCATTTTATCCACCCAGGCAGGGACTCTGTGTGGACCCCCTGGGGCAGCAGGAGGGGAGCAGTGGAGCAGAGGATTTGCCCCCCACATCCTCTCCAGAGCAGCCAAGGAGGAGCTCCAGGGAGTCTGTCTGGGACCTTTCCTGCAAACAGAAGCTGCCACCTTTTGTCTTAGTGCACGAGGAGGATGAAGCAGACAGGGTCATTTCCTGAGGTCTTCTCCGGGTTGGGCGGGGTGTGCTCTCAGGACTGCAAGGGACTTGCCTGGGGGATGCTCCGTGGGTGAGATCCCCTGCACGCAAGGGGCCTGCTTGTCAAAGGGCTAGCGGCTGTGGGAGTGCTGGGGGGGTGAGGGGGAGTAGGAAGCCTGGAGAAAAGAGGGGGCATGGGGTGAGTTTCCAGCGTGTAAGAGGGAAGATCTATGTCAGCCAATCCATCAATGCCGACCCGCTGCACTGCTTCAAGCTGACATGCGACTCTCCTGTCGCGCTCAGCTCGCCCGAGGCATTGCAGACGTTTCTCTGGCAGTGTGAGTTTACATGATACAGATTTGACACAACAAGAAAGTGAGTTGGGAAACATGCTTTGTATCTTCAGGCTGGCTACTGTGCGGAGTGGGGTTGTCTTTGGAAATCCGCACCCAGACACTGGAGGAGAGCAGCAGGTGCCTACACAGGGCGTCCGGTGGCTTTGGCTGACAACCTGGCTGCTCCAGTGCATTAAGTTCTTTTATTGATGCGTGCGACCTTTGCTTCAAGTTATTTCTTTATTTTCATGTGTTGTTATCTAATTTCAATTTTGTGGTTTAGGGATCATTGATTTCTGTCTGGTTTTATGTGTTCAGAAGTTTATCAGTGATTTTCAGGTTTGATTTGCTTAGCTTGGAACCACTAATCTGTATCTTGGCATAACATACACGTACAGTTGTAAACACATCTTCACTTTTGTTTAATGAAATCCGTATGGGAATGGTATGAGCAGATAATCTGCCTGGATGTCAATTCCTGCTCTATCACCTACCCACTGTTCTTTGTTCCTCCATTTTCTCTCCAGAAAACAGGAATAATAAGAAATTATACTGCATTGGGTTGCTTTGAGCATAAAATGAAAGACTATCTCTAATTGCTTAGAACACTGTTGAACTCAGAGTAAGCACTAAACAGTAAGTATTTCAATTCTCAAATTCACCCTCAATGGAAAGACAACCACAAAAACCCAGATATACTCATGAGTGTTTCCCATCTGCTAGCCACTTTGGTTTCACTGAAATGATTGTCTATATGATGTGATTTTTGAAAACCTGAAGTTTCTAAGAACTAGCAGAACAGAACCATTTGTCCTGTGCCCGCTCAGATGTCTGTTCTTATGGTAGCTTCCCCTGTTCTCCCAGGCATCTACACGAGGAAGACTCTGTCCTGGCTGCTCTCGCCCTCAGCACCTTCTCCAGCATTCATCCCACTTCCAGGGCCCTGCCCCGACCTTGCTGACGGCTGGAGTGTCAGAGTCTCCCCTTGATCTTCCTTGTCTCTTGGTTCAGCCTGTCTGCTAGCCCTACACCCCTCATAATCCGTTCTAAACTTTTATTCACTCATTCATTCGTACACACATGCGTTCATTCAAACGTTGCACTTTCACTGAGTGAAGTGACTGCATTGTGACAGATACTCTTGCCGGCAGGGAATACGAAAACAAGCTGCAGGTGCTTATGGAAGTTGTATGCAAGGGGCGGAGGAAGGTAGTTTCAGAAGAGAAAAATACACTGAACAGAAGCACACACCAAGAAAGAGAGGGTGCCTGAGGGTGGGATCTGTCCAGGGTGCAGTGTCAGGCAAGAGTCTCTGAGGAGCAGACAGCTTAACTGACCCCCGAGTGATGGGGGTGGGGGAAGGTCTATCTGGTGGAGATTAGGGGACAGCAAGCATTCCAGCCAGTGGAAATTGTAAGTGCAAAGGCCCTGAGGCAGGAACAAACCTGCCGGGTTCTGGGAACTCTGGAAGGCTTCTGTGGCCGCGGGAATAAGCAGGGCTACAGCCAACTTAATCTGCTTTGTCCCTGAATCCCCTTTCTTGCTTAGAGGATCACTGATAGCTCCATTGTCTGCCAAGCACTGCCCAGACCCCTTCTCCCATTCCTCCAGCCACTTGTCACCCAGCCCCAGACAGCCTCTCCGTCTCCTGCTGGATAAACACATTTATGTCCTTTGTAAAGAAGAGAGCAACCTTTTGGGAGAACTGTCACCATGGCCTTTCACATTTCTGTTCGCCCAGTGCCAGGCATTTGATGAGGGTGAAGCTTTTTGAAGATCCTATTAGGTGGCCAGAATTCACAGAGGTTGTGAAAGAAGCAAGATATGATGATGAGAGGGGAGATGACTTACGTGTATGAAGCAGTTAATGAATACGTAAAGGACACGTTTTAACTAGAGTTTAGAGAGAGATCATGGTGCACAGGAGTAGTCAGAGGAAGCTTCGTGCAGGAAGTGGGCTTTTAAGTGGCCTTCAACAAATGAACATCAGCAGAGGAGAGGAGAGGTTTTCCAAGAGGGTAGAGGTGTTTGCCAAAGCCTGGAGAGGGGAATGCCTGAGGCGTGCGTGAGGACTGGGGCTGTGGGTCTGTGGGGGAGGGGCAAGAAACATAAGGAGAGTAGTGATAAGAAAGGATGATCTTTTTTTTTTTTTTTTTTTTTTTTTTTTTGACAGGCAGAGTTAGACAGTGAGAGAGAGAGACAGAGAGAAAGGTCTTCCTTCCGTTGGTTCACCCCCCCAAATGGCTGCTACGGCCAGCGCGCTGCGCCGATCCAAAGCCAGGAGCCAGGTTCTTCCTCTTGGTTTCCCATGTGGGTGCAGGGCCCAAGGACTTGGGCCATCCTCCACTGCACTCCCGGGCCACAGCAGAGAGCTGGACTGGAAGAGGAGCAACCGGGACAGAACCGGCGCCCCCACCGGGACTAGAACCCAGGGTGCTGGTGCCACAGGCAGAGGATTAGCCTAGTGAACTGCAGTGCTGGCCAAGAAAGGATGATCTTAACATGGAGGCACAGGGCATGGGAGCTGATGGCAGAAGAGGGCTGAAAAAGACCACGGGAGGGCTTTGTCTGCTCAGGCCTGGCTTTCCTCTTTACCGAGGAGATACCTGCGCTGTCCTCAAGGTGTTCCCCTAAGTCCCACAGCACATGGGCACTGGGGACCCTCCTTTCTCTTACCCAGAATCTGGAGCAAACCCACTGTGCACCTTCCAGGAGGCTCTCCAACCCTGTTTGGGTGAGGCCAGCTAAGGCCCAAGTCACCTCACCCAGCCTAAGGAAGCACAAACCACTCTACTCCCACCCCTGGTGAGCTCACTGCTATGCAGGGTACCCTGAGGGCCAGGGCACGCACTTGCTGCCCATCCCAGGACTGGCCCAGCAGCTGCTGGGACTGCCATTACCACGGCTGGACCTGGGGTCCAGCCTGGGGTCAGAGAGGGAGCCCAAGTTCTCTCTGCTTAATCACCCAGCCCACCACCATCACACAGTTACTGCCCGGATGATTCTTGGTCCAGCAGCTTTTATCCCTTGCTCTCTGGAAACTGTTGGCTCAAGATGGACCTGGAGCTACGCCACTGTAGTGTTAGACGTGCAGGGCAGGCCAAGGGCATAGTCAGAAGCAGAGAAAAGTGGCTGCCAATAGTCTGACTCCTTCTTGGAACAGCAATAGCCTAGACATCAACTGCGACAGAGGGAAAAGCGGGGAAGGGCTGCTAGGCTGCCAGGGAGGAGGAGGCAGGGGCACTGCTTGCTGTTGCTAGAAAGGGGTGGGGGTGGGGCACACGGCGGATCTGAGCGTTCCCAGGATTTGCAGCAAGGTAGAGATCCGAGTCCTGGCCCTGTCCGCTTCTAGCAGTGTGGCTTTGTGCAGGTTGTGAAACCTCTCCAAGCCTTCAGTGACTTACCTGTGAAGTGAGCTTCTTCACTTCCTCGCCTATTTAATAGTGCTGGGATGAGCTAATGAAAAAGTGGATTTGAAGCTGCTTTGCTTTGTGAACTGCGAGCTTCTTTGCAAACATCAGGCGCCATTGCCAACATTCGCGTCCTGCACTTCTGATCCTAGCATAGCCAAGGCTGATGGACATCCTGGAGACCGTTTTCTTCTGTACTTATTAATAAATGAGTCAGGGGGGCCGCTGGTGCAGCTCCTGGCACTAGCTCTGGGGGCACAGAGCGGGGTGATGTCAGAGAGAGCCTGGATGAAGCAACCTTGATGATTAGTTTTGTTGTAAAGAATTGGGTTCAACAAAAGGGAAAGGAGGAGGGGGATTGCCAGTTATAGATCAAGGGAAATTGCTGTGTATACAGAACAGCAGTGTCTCACTGGAGGCTCACCAATATCCCCATCTTACAGATGAGGAAACCGAACCTGCAGGTAGGAAGTATGACTGAAATTCACATAGCAGCTTTGTGGCAAAGCCGGGATTCTTCATCTTCTGAGTCCAAGATTCGTATTAAAAACAGACTCTAATTTTGAGACATCATGAAGACTTCAGAAATTACTATTGGGAAAAGGAGGACAAGAGCCAAGCTGTCTAGTGAAAATCCTTGTCGTGAGCACATACGAAGGCAGACATTCTCTGTGACGGAGTGATCCGAAGAACGTGGCGGAGTCTTAACCAGCAAATGAGCCAGTGAAGGCAAAAGCTCTAAGCGCTTAGATGCTGTGGGGAGTCAGAGCACGTTTGATGCACTCGTGACGTGAAAGCACAGTGGCCCTTGGGTAGCTGCTCCCCTCCCCCCAACACACACACACTGACAACAGCATCGCCAAACCCTGCCGACAGTCCCGTTCCAGGGAGCATACTCCCTGGCTGGCTAGAGAGCCTGGGATGGCTGCTGGTAGCCAAGCCAGGCAGCCAGTGGAGTGTTCCAGGGGTGGATTCAATGCATGCAACTTCGTGTCACCTCTTGTGGGAGCTGGGAGAGAGTGCGCCTCTCCCTCTGCTGAACACTCCGGGTACCCTCAGGGACTTTGGCTGCCTGTGCTGTGGGGGACGGACACAGCAGCAGAAATACAGCCGGAGACATAAAGATGAATCCCTCTTCAAGTCCAGACTCCAGAAAAGATCACCTCCAAGGCCGTGGTTTCAAAGGAAACGGCCTTGGGCTGGCTTCCCTTCAGGGCCCCGCCACATTAGCACAGGGCTGTTCCTGGGCTGAGCTGTGGCCCCAGGAGGATGTGTTTATCTCTGGTGCAGATCCCGCGGTGCCCTCCACATCGCTCCCCATCTCTGTCCTCCACCCCCACGCTCTGCTGGCTGTGGAAAGCCTTCCAGGGAACCAGAGCTCTGTACAGGTGTGCGCGCTCTCGGCGACGGACGCGGCAGCGCCACGTATGTGACTTGCACCCCTGTCAGTGCTCACTCTCCTTGGACCACTCTGGTGACAGCAGTGTGGGTTCTTTGAGAAAGAGCAAAAGCCGTCTCTTACTGTCGCTTTGTGGTTACACACACACACACACACATTCATGCATGTTCAGTTGATTTTTGCTTCAACCCTGTGAGGCAGGATTACATGTTTTCTGTCCAGAGCTTTGTGGTACATGAACTTGAGAAAGTCACCGCCTCTTAGCAGTGTCTGTTTCCACTTGGAAAATGAGATAAATGGCTACCTGCTTTCTCTCCACCTCTGTATCCTGAGTACTTTGTCCACTGCTTCCCTTGGAAAGGACAAATCGTCCCAGCTACTCCTGGGCATTAGCAGGCCCATGCAGAGGTCATCTGAGAACAGTGCCAGGCTAAAAATCAATGAGAAGCGTCATTACATTTAATAGTAATTGTCATCACTTTTTGAGTGCATATGATGTTTAAAACTGCCAGGAATACTGCATATGCTATCACTTGGAGTCTTCTCTTTAAGATTGATTTGAAAGGCAGAGTTAGAGAGGGAGACACACACACACACACACACACAATATCTTCTATCTGCTGATTCACTCCCCAAATGGCCACAACGACCAGGGCTGGGCCAGGCGAAGCCAGGAGGCTGAAACTCCATCCCGGTCTCCTATGTGAGTTGCAGGTGCCCAGATACTTGGGCCATCTTCCGCTGTTTTCCCAGGAGCATTAGCAGGGAGCTGGACTGGAAGTGGAGCAGGTGGGACTCGATCTGTGGCCCACAGAGGATACCAGCACTGCAGGCAGCAGCTTAGTCTGTTCTGTTTGTGTCTCCAGTCTCTGCAGTCTTTAAAACAAATCAACAAAACCTCTTGCAGGTAAGGAAGCTGAGACAGAGAGATTCAATAAAACTTGCCCGAGGTTCACAGCTAATTGGAGGTGGAGCTGGGGTTTGCAACAAGTCTGTGTTTTTGCGGAAGCCTATTTGGGTTTTCCTGCCACACATGTGCGAGAAATGGAGTTCGCATCCAGTGCTTGCTCTTCCTGGCGGCCGGCCATTGTCACTCCTTGTGTGTTCTTGTCGCAGGTACCTGGCCATTGTCCACCCGCTGAGGCCGCGGATGAAGTGCCAGACAGCCACCGGCCTGATCGCCTTGGTGTGGGCCGTGTCCGTCCTCATTGCCATCCCCTCCGCCTACTTCACCACCGAAACCGCGCTCCTCACTGTCGAGAGCCGGGAGAAGATCTTCTGCGGCCAGATCTGGCCGGTGGACCAGCAGCTCTACTACAAGGCCTACTTCCTCTTCCTTTTCGGCCTGGAGTTCGTGGGCCCCGTGCTCACCATGACCCTGTGCTACGCCAGGGTCTCCCGGGAGCTCTGGTTCAAGGCCGTGCCTGGCTTCCAGACGGAGCAGATCCGCAAGCGGCTGCGCTGCCGCCGGAAGACGGTGCTGGTGCTCATGGGCATCCTCACGGCCTACGTGCTGTGCTGGGCGCCCTTCTACGGCTTCACCCTCGTGCGCGACTTCTTCCCCGCCGTGTTCGTGCGGGAGAAGCACTACCTCACCGCCTTCTACATGGTCGAGTGCATCGCCATGAGCAACAGCATGATCAACACCCTGTGCTTCGTGAGCGTCAAGAACAGCACCATCAGATACTGCAGGAAGATGCTGCTGCCCCGCTGGAGGGCTTCCTACAGCGGCAACAAGTCGAGCGCCGACCTCGATCTCAAGACGACGGGGATGCCTGCCACCGAAGAGGTGGACTGCGTCAGGCTGAAATGACCCCCTGGCCCTCGCAAAGATCTGTGGGACACTGGCCAGGGCGCCTGGATACACAGCCTCAACAAGGAACCCTTGGTTTGCTGCGGAGGCCAGAGTAAATGGGCAGCTCTGTGACCATGGTGTGCAAGGAGAGCTGGATCTCCCTCCTTGGACCCCAGGCTCATTCATGGCTGCTATTCACTGAATGTCTAATGTGTAGAAAGGGTGGGCTCTGGTTTAACCTGTATGTGCTGTTGACATTTAGTTGGCAAAATAAAATAGAGATTAAACCAGGGACAATGTATTGGTGTAGGTGGTCTGGAATAGAAGGGAACCAGAGTAGATGTCTGGGACTTCAGGACATGTGTTTGTGCCATGAAGCTTTCTGTGCACTGTCCCAGCTACTTGTCAGACACCAGTCTAGCCTCTTCCTGGCAACGCTCTTTAGCTTGACTTCACTCCTGACATCGGCAAGGCTGGAGCAACAATACGAGAGACTTCAGGCTCTTTCTGCAGCCCCTCTCCTCTCGCCTCTGATTCTGACCTTCACTGTGACAAGCCTTGCATGCGTGCACGTGCATACCCTAGTATTCATGGCCAAGCTCTATGCAAACTCTGTCCCCACTCACTGCCCCCCTCAAACCTGGGAGTTTGCACACACATGGAGAGGCTCAAAACCATGAAGATGGACTTGGGGAAGGAGCCACGCAGACCCTGGACACCACTGACAATGACATGATGGGTTCAGGGTACCTGGATCAAATCTAGAGGGGAAAGCCAGGGCTCAGGGTGGGCATGTCCTCGTGGCTCCTTGGGCTTCCTGCTGCAGGAGAGCGGAGGCACAGGTGCAGGAGAGTGGAAATCGGACCTCTGACAGCACGCGGGGCTCAGGCAGGGGCTCAGGCTCTCCAGGTGCAAGGATGATATGCTCTCCCCATGTAGGTGCCCTGGCTTGGACCAGGCAGTCTCCCCTTAGATCCTTCCCTTCCTTGTCATGTCTCCAGGCTTGGGAAGCAAGGCGTAATAGACACACACCTCATGGATGGGGCCATAAATTAATTGTCCACTGTCTCTCAAACATGAGCGAGGAAGAAATCCCTCCTAACCAGCCGGCCTGGTAAGGGACCCTCATTGGTGTTCTGGAAGACCGAGACGCCTTGGTGACTGGTGCCTGAAGCCCGCTCGCGATTCCTCTTTTAAAGTGGAGGGACAAACCAGCTCATTTCTGCTGCTCAGTGTCAGGGAGCCCATGTGACCCAGTGGCAGGAAAAGCACCTGGGAGAGGGTGACCTAGAGCGGGAAGGGTGGCCCCAGCAGTGAGCTGTGGTGACTCTAGGAGCTGTGGTGATCCCACGGGCTTACTAAAAGCTTGTCCCGTTCTTGAACCTGTCTCCTTTGTTTTGTGTTTGGAATTTTGGAACAAGAAGATCTGATACCCAGCCTTGGCTCTGTCATCTATGTGGTGGGGAAAAGCTCCAACCACACAGAAGAATGAACTAATACCTGTGTGTGTGTGTGTGTGTGTGTGAAGGAAACGTCTCCAGATAGGAGGTGAGCATAGAATGAGACCTTAATGTTGAGATCATGAACATATTGACCGTCTTCCCTTGCGTGTTCCTGGTCAGCATGAGTCTGGGCCACGTGCCAGTTGTTTCTCAGTTTGCTGTTATTCTTACAAGTGTGCAGAACTGGCCGGCGCCACGGTTCATTTGGCTAATCCTCCGCCTGCGGCGCCAGCACCCCAGGGTTCTAGTCCCGGTTGGGGCGCTTGATTCTGTCCCGGTTGCCCCTCTTCCAGGCCAGCTCTCTGCTGTGGCCTGGGAAGGCAGTGGAGGATGGCCCAAGTCCTTGGGCCCTGCACCCCATGGGAGACCAGGAGAAGCACCTGGCTCCTGGCTTTGTATCAGCACAGCACACCGGCCATACCAGCCACATGGGGAGTGAACCAATGGAAGAAAGACCTTTCTCTCTCTCTCTCACTGTCTCACTGTCTAAATCTGCCTGTCAAAAAAAAAAAAAAGAAGGAAAAAAATAAAACAAAAAAACAAGTGTGCAGAACTATGGAGTGAATTGTCCTTTTCTTCCCATTTAATCTGAGAGTAGTGCAATTGCAAGGCTAAATGATACGTGTGTGTCATTCCTTCCTTCAAATATAGTCAACTCTGTTTCTGGCAGCAAAATGTATCTTTTATAGTTATGTTATTTCCTTGGAAGATACAATTCAAAGACGTCTTTGTTTCTTCCCAACTTGTTAACCAACAGACTTACCCTACGGTTTAATCAGAATGCTCACTGAGAACAAAAATGAGTTAAAATATTAGCTTAGGGGCCAGTGTTGTGGCTGCTGCCTGTGACATCAGCATCCTAAACGAGAGCCGGTTCAAATCCTGGCTGCTCCATTTCCAATCCAGCTCCCTGCTAATGTGCCTGGGAAAGCAGCGGAGGATGGCCCAAGTGTTTGGGCTCCTGCAACCCAAGTGGGAGTTCCAGGCTCCTGGCTTCAGCCTGGCCCAGCCCTGGCCATTGCATCCATTTGGGGAATGAACCAGTGAATGGAAGAGCTCTCTCTGTATCTCTTTGTGCCTCCTTAACTCTGCCTTTCAAATAAATAAATAAAATCTCGAAAATGAAAAATACATTGGAAAGTAATTCTTATCCTTCTATAAAGTCATATATTGGATTCTAAACCAGGAAAGTTAATTTTGGATTAAAAATAATGAAATTATACAATTCCTTGTCATTATGCTCTCCATTTCCATTAGAAACGCTAAATCAGAGTTGACTATACTGAACAGGAGCTTTTTGTATAAGACAACCAACTCCCTTCTGCTTTTCAGCTTAAAATGTATCAATTTTCAGTCATTTGATAATTTGTAAAGTATCTGAATATTAGTGTCTGCTTGTGATTTTATAGTGAGTAAAGTGTTGTGTTGTTAACGAGTGAAATAAATAAATAAGAAATCGTCGACTGTAGTGTTTCTATAATTGCCTTCCTTCTCACCCATCCTTTTCCTAGCTAGCGTGCTACAGCTTGTTGAGAGAACACTGTGCAGATTCCATGACCCCGTGAACTGGGAGAACAGGGCTAACTCATGCTCTTGTTACCTACAGACTTCCCCGCTCTGCGCTGGAGAGATGGAACTGATTTGTGTGCCCTCTTCCTCTAAGTCTGCTCTGGTAAAATTATGAATACTTCTTTAGCATTTGTGTGCCAAGACTTGAAATCTGAGGATCCATCCAAGCCCCTTACGGAAGCAAAGGCAAAACCTTTGAACAGGCCTTTGAACATCCTGACATGTGAAATGAGGTCCATGCTTCTTAGGGAAAAGACTTCCTGAGATGACCAGAAAATTATAAATAGGAGCCCTGGTTTCTGAAAACTATGATACATTTTGGAATGTAGTCACAAAGAATGAGTCCAGTCCTAATCCCTAGCATGCGAGAATATCCAATTCAAGACATGCTTTTTACAGTTGATGAAGCTGAAGACCAGGCTGAGAGAGAGATACATTCAAGGCCACACAGCTGGTCCTTGTGAGAGCCAAGGTTAGATCCCAGGTTCCTGGAGATTAGCCCAGGGTTCTTCTGTTGCAGCGCTCCTGAGTGTGGGGAGCTCCTTTCCAAGAATCGTTGAGGGACTGTTCAACTTCAGGCTGGCCTTCTCTGGAGACCCTTGAGGAGTTCAGCAGGGACATTCCTGGCTCCTTTGCAAGCCAGGGTGAGCTCATTCTTCCCCCAGGGTCCCCCAGCACAGACACAGGCTGGGAGGTTGTAGGAGAGACCTACCGAAGCCGGTCTACAGCTGTTCTCTCTTTACCTCGCCTAGCTGGGGCTCTCTGGGAAGATAAATCAAAGACACCAGGGCCCTGCCGATGACCCTGTGCTAGGAAAGCAAAGAGAGAGGAGGCGCACTTGGCCGAACGTGCAGACCAGGGCAGGCCCCATGGGCTCAGAGTCCAGAAGCGCTGGAAGACTCCTCTTGCTCCGCAGGGAGGAGGAGAGAGGCGCATACGGCTGTTTGGATGAGGTGGGACTTGCACTGAACCAATAGGGTACAGAGAAGCAAAAGGGCGAGTGTTTCATGGGAGCAAAGACTTTTCACACAACGGCAGGATTCTCCTCCCTGGGAGAGGTAACCAAACGCAGGAAGACACAGAGGTAAGTACGGGATGCCAGAGGCTTATCTGAGTGGGGTCTGACAGGACAGAGAGAGAGAAACTGACTTATGGAAAGGACTGAATGATGGGGTGATGGCGACACCTCAGGAAAGAGGAATAGGCGGAGTGGAGGCTGAGAACCAGTTTGGCTGATTCAATCCCGGCAGGGAGGGGCACCAGCCGTGCGTGAGGCCGAGCTTGGCGTGCTGTGGGAATGGCCTCTCGGTCTTCGCACAGCCCTCTAACTCAGGAGCTAGCAGCACTCCCATTTCACAGATGAGGAAATCGAGTCTCAGCTCTGAGAGGCTGCTCCAGGTCACACACGTTGTGAGATCTGAGGCCCGGCACTTGCATTCCGGGGCTCATGCCTCAAGTGGCTCCATGCCACAGCCTTTGAAAGGCCTAGCTTCCCTAAGCCTTCTTTGGACTTTCCAGCAAACCAAATGCGTGCCTCTCCCTTTAAGTCCAATCATTAAGTGGTAAATCATCTCCTAAATTAAGCAGATTCTCTAAAACGGAAAATAGTACAACTTCCGTCTGTATTTTTCCTTCCCTAGAAAGCTTTGTTCACCTTGAACGCTGACCTAAGGCAGAGGTCTTTGAAGCTTTGTGACCCTAGAGTGACCTGTGTAGCCTCTTCCCAAAATAATGGTTTCTGCTTTACCCAGTAAGATGCATCGGAACAGGGCCAGTGCCGCGGCTCACTAGGCTAATCCTCTGCCTGCGGCGCTGGCACACAGGGTTCTAGTCCCGGTCGGGGCACCGGATTCTGTCCCGGTTGCCCCTCTTCCAGGCCAGCTCTCTGCTATGGCCCGGGAAGGCAGTGGAGGATGACCCAAGTCCTTGGGCCCTGCACCCCATGGGAGACCAGGAGGAAGAACCTGGCTCCTGGCTTCGGATCAGCGCAGTGCGCTGGCCACAGCGCTCTGGCTGCGGTGGCCATTGCGGGGTGAACCAACGGAAGGAAGAACTTTCTCTCTGTCTCTCTCTCTCTCACTGTCCACTCTGCCTGTCAAAAAAAAAAAAAAAAAAAAAGATGCATAGGAACAGGAAAGAAAGTCACTATATTGAAATGCAGTACCAAAATGGTTTCCAAGTGTGGGTTACAGTTAGATAAATCATTTGTAGTACATATCTTGGCATTAAATGTTTATCTAGTGCCTTTAAAAATGTAATTTATCATCAGGACCAATAGTTACACCAATCTGAAGTAGTGATGAATGTGACTGAGGGTTTGAACTCTCTCCCCAAGCTGTGATGTGATGTGAAATACTGCCTCTCCCAGAGGCAGTCTGAAGGACTGCTAACATTGGTTGGTTTGGTGCCTACCTCAAAATGGCAGGAAATGTACAAGTTCAGTTGCTGGTTATAGAGAATCCACAATGATTTTGTTGATTTGAAAGGAAGAGAGAGAGAGTCCATCCACTAGTTCACTCCCCAAATGTACACAATGACTGGGGTTGGATAAGCCTGAAGCCAGAAGCCCAGAACTCAGTCCAGGTTTCGCATATGAGTGGCAAGAACCTAATTACTTGAACCATTAGCACCTGCTGCCTCCCAGGGGACACACTAGCAGGGACCTAGAAATGGGAGCACAGCCAGGACTAGGCATTCTAACAAGTTAGCAGCTAAACCACTAGGCCCACTGCTCCCTCCATGACTTTTTCCCCTAATCTAAGTTCTGAAACCCCTGAACTGGCTAAGAATGCCTGCCCCAGAAAGAGGCCAAAACAAGCTAACTGGAATGGGCATTGGTAGGGATGGACATGGCTGAAAGGTGGAAGCGCACGTATTTAAATAGAATTCTGCAGGTCGATCTTCACCAAACATTTGTCTCCTGAACATACCTCAGTGTCCATCGTGGGTCACTGACTTTCTGTCCCCCACCTCCTCGGTGCCCCAATTCTGACCTGTATGTCTGAGATTCATCAGCGCAGCCAGGGAGAGCTCCCTGACTAAGCAGGATTCCAGGACTCTCACACAATTGGTTAACAAACATTTCTTTTATATATATAAAAAAGATTTTATTTATTTATTTGAGAGGTAGAGTTACAGATAGTGAGAGGGAGAGACAGAGAGAGAGGTCTTCCATCCACTGGTTCACTCCCCAAATGTCTGCAGTGGCTGCAGCTGTGCCAATCTGAAGCCAGGAGCCAGGAGCTTCTTCTGGGTCTCCCACACAGGTGCAGGGGCCCAAGGTCTTGGACCATCTTCCACTGCTTTCCCAGGCCATAGCAGAGAGCTGGATCAGAAGTAGAGCAGCCGGGACTAGAACCAGTGCTCATAAGGGATGCTGGTGCTGTAGGTGGAGGATTAACCTACTGCGCCACAGCGCTGGCCCCCAAACATTTCTTGTCTTGGACTCTGGTGCTACAAAGATGAGTAAAACACAGTTCCAGCTCATGTCCCTTCCTGCAAGTCCGAAGGAGAGCAGGAATTTCGGTTGCTAGGAAGCAGGAGGAAGCATCCTATAAGAAGCAGCTCTGCCGATTTGCATAGCATATCAGTTACTTGACCGTCTTCATGACTTACTTTATCTCTGCTTTTCTCATCTTAATTTTGATGGCCATTGCTTCTCGGCCTTTTGGCTAAGATCAAGTGCCATTTTGGTGGCCTATTTGGCCCTTGAATGGAACGTATATGCACGTTAAATTCTTTCTTGGATCTTAAGCACTTAAGGAAGTGAGTTTTCCTTTGAGTAGAGTTTTACTTTCTGTTGGACGTGTAAGAATTTCTTTAGCTCTGAAATATCCCTGCTGGTTTTCATTATGTTTGATACACACTTTCCACATTCTTATTATATATTTAAGGTAAAGAATTTGCTACAGTTATTTCCTGAGACATGTTTTTTTCTTCCAGAGTAGCTAGTAGACTGTTTTTCTTTTGCAGATTTTATTCCTTTGTTTTCCTCTTCTCTCTCCCTCATCCTGCCCTTTGCTTTTCTTTTCTCTTCTCTTCTTTTCTTTATAATTGTCTATAACTTTTCTATAGCCTATTTTTATTTAATTCATTTTGGACAGAACGAACTCTATGACTGAGTGTTTCACCCAAATATAAAACGGGTAAGCCCTCTTTATCCTACACCTATTTGTTCCCTTTCTTCATTCATGACTCTGACCAGATGGTTTGTGCTCCAAGACCTGCTTTATGGAGATGGGAATGAGAGCACTGTCTGTACCTATGATTGACAGGCTGGGTCTTTTCTTCCCTTGCTATTTTATTAAAAGTTTTATCCTGGGATTCAGTCTTGCTAGACAATTGTATGAGTATAATTTAAAAAGTTCACAGAAAATGTAGTTAGGAGAATTTATCTTGGGTGCGGGCATTTGTCTGGGGTTAAGATGCCTACATCCCACATTGGAGTGCCTGCATTCAATTCTCTTATTTTCTCTTCCTAACAGTGCACAACCTAGGAGGCAGGAGGTGATTGCTCAAGTGGTTGGGTCCCTTCCAGGGTTGGGTCCCAAAACTCCCAGGTTTGGCTCCAACCCAGTTTCAGCCATTGTGGACATTTGGGTGTGAACTAGTGGATAGGAATTCTCTCTCTCTCTGCTTATCAAATAAAAGAGAAAAAGTTTATTTCGGTGAAAGAGATATTGTGAGTCCATATGAGAAGATATTAAAAAATATCATGAAATTGCATATTATGAAAAACTATACATGGATTTCAGCATTTGTACCAAAATAAATTTGTTCTTTAATTCCATTTTCCAGGGAGTGTTGAGATACTGTCAAATATCTTGTCACTGGGGGTGGTGCCCTGAGTTTTGGATATTTCCTCAATTTAAAGAAAACAACCAAGTCTTCACTTTCATCAGTGATAATTTGCCCTAGATTAGTTATTCCCAGTTTCATCTGATTTTTTTCCATCTACCCCTGTTTGTACTGTCCTGGTCATTTGGTGGGAAAATAGAGGAAATCTGAAGGCCTTCGTGCAGGTTATTTTCCATTCGTCTGTCTAGATGCTCTCTCTCCCCTGCTCCATAACCTGAGACTGACCTCTTGGGCTGCATCACTGAGAAACATTTCCTTGTAGTTTCCTGTTGGATTAGGTCAATGGCACACATCAACAGGATGTCAGAGGATAAACCAGAGTGGGGACTGATTCAGCTGCTTTCCAGCTTTCCAGGTCATGAGGGCTGCCTTGCCTCCTGCCCCTGCTGTCAGGCAGCTGTCTTTCACAGCTGGTGGTCTCTTTGTTCCGGAAACTGCTCCTCCTCTTTGCCTTCAGGCCCAGGGGAGATCTTAGCTCACTTTGTTGCTGACCTTGGGCACTCCTCCATCCCTTCTTGGTTCCTGTTAGAGCTGTCCAGCCCATTCCAAACCCATCCTTCATTGTGCTCTCTCCATGAGGTCACTAAGTTGCAATGATTTTGTAAGATTCTAGGGTCTCTTCCACTTTTGTATTTAAAGAGACAAAGCCAAGGATTGGGAGGGAATCCTCTGAATGATGTTGAGAGCGAGCCGTACTATCTGGTCTTTCCTTATATGATCCTCTATGTCTTCAATGTACAGAGAGGATTTGAGGACAAGGAGTCCATCTTTTAATTACACAATCATAACAAAAATTCAATCTAAGCATGCAAAGTTTTCACGTTTTTGCCCTTGTTTCTAAAGCTAAATGGCAACAGCTAGGGCGGATGGAGCCAATGGAGTTGCCTATTTCCATGTGCTGATAACCTGAAAAGATCCCAAACTGGTCATCAAGATCGGAGCTTGGAGCCTATGGGTAGTAGAGAAGGGAGCACCTGAGACTGTTTCAAAACCGAGCTCTCTGAAATGTTTGCAATAGAAGTCTCATTGCTTCATAAGCAGCATCTCTCAGGCATTTTGTAATAGTGACAAAAAAGCTAACTCATACACCCAGCGGGTCTAATTGCTTCATCCCTCATGGGGTAAGGAACTTTTGGCCTTAATGTGACCTTGATAATGTAAACCTCAGTGTGTAAATGCTTGGGTGGAAACATGCACACACAAATAACTGAAAGTAAACATCTGTTTTTCAGGGATCATTTCCTATCTGTATTTTAGTTGTGTCTGTTTGACATAGTCTCATTAAAAAATAGTCAATTATATTATGAAAACCAAATTAATCTTGGTCTGAAGAATCAGCAGTCAGATATTGGGGTTTTCTCCAAGAACGAACAATTGCGGGGCATTATATATATACATATATAGGTATATATATGATATATACATGCACAGACATATACAAATACATGTGTATACACACATATGAGGGATTTCAAAAAAACTGGGGAAAATAGAATTCTGTAAGCTGAATCAACTGAGATGTCTGTGTTGTTGGCTATTGCTTCTGCCATTAATCATTGGTCCTTTTAAAATAAGGCATGAATGAGATTAATTTTTTTTCTTGGCAAATTGATGCAGAGGTCTGCCATCATGGCTTTCTCTTCAACATCATCTCACTCCTTCTTAAATTAGTTATCCATTTTTTTAAGAGTTTATTTATTTGAGTGGTAGAGTTATAGACAGTGAGAGAGAGAGAGACAGAGAGAAAGATCTGCCTTCCATTGGTTCACTCCCCAAATGGCCCCAACAGCTGAAGCTGCACTGATCCGAAGCCAGGAGCAAGGAGCCAGGTGCTTCTTCCCAGTCTCCCATGTGGGTGCAGGAACCCAAGGACTTGGGCCATCTTCCACTGCTTTCCCAGGCCATAGCAGAGAGCTGGATTGGAAGAGGAGCAACCAGGACTAGAACTGGCATCCATATGGTATGCTGGCACTGCAGGTGGAGGATTAATCTACTGCTCCACGGCACCAGCCCCAAGTTATCCATTTGTAAACTAATGATTTCTTTGGGGCATTGACCCCATAGACCTTTCACAAAGTATCAATGATTTAACCGTTCTTTCACCCAAGCACTGCCAGAAATTTATTATTTGTTCTTGCTTTAATTTTAGCAGAATTCATGTTGCTCTGATTGGGGCTCTTTCCCAACTGATATCTCATCCTGAAAGCCTCAAACTAGATCCTGCTCATACATGTTACAGCAAATTGTATGAATTTGCTTTTGTTTCAGAGCCATGTATAGATTTTTCATAATATTCCTTTTCCATGAATGATTTGTGAAGGTACCTTGTATATGTGTGTGTATACACAAATAATTTACTCTTTAATCTTTAATGGGCTGAGCAATGGCCTCAAAGATACCTGGATCCTAATACTCAGAACTTCTGAGTGCTAGCTTATGTAGAAAAATGGGTGTGCCAGATACGATCAGGTCAAGGATCTTGAGGTCTTGAGATGGGGAGATTATGCTAGATTATCCAGGTGGGCCCTAAATGTCGTCACCAATGTCTTGATAAAGTGGGGAATACAAGGAGATTTGACTGCAGAGAGAAGGTAGCGATGTGACATGGAAGCAGAGACTGGACTGATGTGCTTTGTAGATGGAGGAGGGGTTCACAAGGCAATGCCACCAGAAACTGAAGAGAGCAAGGAAGTGGAGCCTCCCTTCAGAGACTTTAGGAGGAAACCGCCCTGCCAATACTGACTTTAGCCCAGTATAACTGACTGCTGACCTACAGAACTATCAGATGCCTAAACACTGGTGTCCACTCTGGAGAACTTAAGTTTCTGTCCTCACATCACATCTGCTTCTGGAAGTGGCTTGTAGGTTTGGCACCTCTCAACACCAGGCTCTCTACTCTGGACTCCCTTTGTTGTTGGGTTGTAAATTCCAGTTGCCAACTTGCACTGTTATGCTGAAGCCATCAGCCTAGTTTTTTTCTTGAAGGCCAAGGTGATTTGAGGGAGTGAGGTTATTATTTATGGGGAGATCGGTTACTCAATTACCTCTGACGTTCTCCTTGTTGTTCTCTCTATAACTCCTAATACAATGGAGATATTTCATGGGGTTGACAGTCTAGATGTTTCTTCACAGAAAATCCTCCTTCATAATTTAATGAAAACTCATCCTCCCCAGTGATGACCTCAGATCTTGGAGCGGAAAGCAACCTGCACAGCTGTGGAAAGGCCAATGATGCTGAACTTTTCTTCCCCCAGAGAATTTTCTTTGAGCCCTTGGCCAGGAATCACTCTCAGGGTGAACTGAGCTCACTGAGAACTGAGAATGCTTCTCCCTTCTTGGGTGCCCCAGTGAAGCATTTTATCCCTGCAGATAACAAGCAGGGGCAGCCCGCTGGTTTGTTGACACGTTTAGCTGATGCAAGTGCTGTGCCCTTCCCAGCTGTGCCCAAGGCTCTGCCAGAGGGAGCCATCTCTGGGGCTCAGAGTAGAAATGTCAGAGCATCCTGTTCAGTCCAGACATTATCTTGGAAGTTACCCCCTCCAGAGCTTATGGGCATAAGAAAAATAATACTAGTTTCTTTTTGCTTTATATAAACTTTTTTAATTTATTGTTTTGCAAACCAAAAACTTAAGAATAAAATGGTCATTGTAGTTAGTGTCATGTTTTTTAACCCTCCAATGTTACTCACTTGTTATTTATGTAACAAATATCTATTCATTGCTTACTAAGTACCAGGGCCATCTTTATGCTGGGAATTCAGCAATGAACAAGACAGAGTTCCAGACCTCATGGAACTTATAGTCCAGATCAATCGATCAGACTAAAATACAAAGGGGAAAACATGCAACAGCATACAATTCCTGATAATGTGAAAAGTCCGGGGAAAAGGGGAGCAGAGTACAAAGGCGGGGGAGCACTCATTCAAGGAAGGAGCTAGGAAGGAACTGGAGGTGGCTCAGACTGAGAGACTCTTGACTTTTGGAGGTTGAGATGAAGGAGCCAGCCCTACAAAAGTCTAATCGAAGTTTCCAGGTACTGGAATTTGCAAGTGCAAAGGCCCAGAAGGAGGAGCAAGCTTGGTATCAGGAGCAGCAAGAGGTGAGTGTGGCAGGAATAAGTCAGGAGGAAGTGGGGTAAGGCTGACGTTGGGGAGGAGGCCACATACCACTGCGCCCAGGCCATCGCCAGGCAAGGTGAAGAATGCAATGTTCCCCCAAAATGTGAGGGGAGCTAGCAGTGCTGGAGAACCTGAGTTGCCTCTCAATTGAGATTTAAATTTCAGCATTCTGCTCATTGCAATGAGAGAAGTTGTGGGGGCAGGGGGACAGTGTTGAGGGGGGAGTGGACCAAGTGTGGATGCTGGGAAACCAGCTATGAAGCTATGGCTTGCTTTGTCTTCTGGAAGATTTCCATATTATTGAATTTTTCACTTTTGTTTCTGTTACTGAAAGCTTGAGTCCTGTCCCCAGGGCCAAATCACAGTAACACGGGCGAGGTTGGAGGGTGAAGGAAAGAGAAATTTCAATCTGTCGACGGCTGAAGGGGTAGCAGACCACTGGGTCTCGAGATCCACCGCCCTCCTGAATGAGGGCGTTTTGGGTTTTTCACGGAGGCTGCCAAGAAGAGGGAGCTGGTCTGGTTGAAATCAGACTCGCCACAGCCTCTGGTGTATCCTCCTTTGTTTCACCATGGTGACCCTTGTGCACAGACGCTGACGCTGGCCCCCGCCTGACCAGGTCATCGTTCTCTGGAACAAGGCAATGTGCACCTTCAGACCTGCACGAGCAGGAAGCCAACAGTCCTGCCCCGAAGCATCACCAGGACGCTCCGCATGAGCTGCCCGCACACCATCAGCTGCTGGTGTCACGGTCGAGTGGGCTGCAGGCAGCCTGCGGGCTTTGTGCAGGTGGCAGTTACTTGGTGCCCAGTACCTGGGATTCCCCTGTCCAGACCTGGAGTTCCCCTAATGAAACCCCTCAGGACAATACTGGCCACAAAGTGTTACCTACTGGAGCAGCAAATGACCTCGTGAGTCTGGTGATTAGTTGCTTGTACGGCTGGCTGTACCACTGCTTCGGTTCAGTGAGTTAAGCTAAAGCTGGTGGCTAGGAGATGAGGGCCTGAGGGTCCCTACCCTCTGCATTCAAGGTGGTGTGTGTGTGGGCTCAGGTTCACTTCCATATAGTTGATGGCTAAAATTCTATTGGTTCTTGAATATTCCATTTTTCTAGATTCTTGTTTCTTAGATGTAATTTCTTCCCTTATTCTTCTGAGGGTTTTGTCTTATTTTGCCCTTCTCTTTTCTTCGAGCTATCTGTATTGCCAACCAGTGGTTTTAAATGAATTCATGAATTGTCATTTTTTAGGGGTGGTGGTTAAAAACAGAAACTCAAGCTACATTGCCTAGTTAGAGTAACAGCTTCCCTGACTACGAAGAGTGTGACTTTGGGCAAGTTCCTTAATGTCTCCATGCTTTAGTTTATCTTAGCATTAATCTAAACAGTGGTTGTTGTGAGGATTAAATGAGTAACTTCATAAAAAGTACTTAGAATAGTGTCTAGCTTACAGTACAGGTTCAGTAAAGACTGGCTGTTATTTTTTCCTACCTGCTTTGGCCTGTCTCTTACATTAAATTCATCCCTCAGATGCCTGAGGATTCCTGACCCTTTGTTCATATTTATGAATGGGACACAGGGGCCAGCACTGTGGCGCAGCAGGTTAAAGCCCTGGCCTGAAGCACAGGGATCCCATGTGGGCACCAGTTCTAGTCCCGGCTGCTCCTCTTCCAATCCAGCTCTCTGCTATGGCCTGGGAAAGCAGAAGATGGCCCAAGTGCTTGGGCTCCTGTATCCACGTGGGAGACCCGGAAGAAATTCCTGGCTCCTGGCTCCTGGCTCCTGGCTTCGGATCAGTGCATCTCTGGCTGTTACGCCCATCTGGAGAGTGAACCAGTGGATAGAAGACCTCTCTGTCTCTACCTCTCTCTGTAACTCTTTCAAATTAAAAAAAAAAAAAGAAGAAGAAGAATGGGGCACAAATTGGGTGCATTGGAGCTCTGGGCATTATAGGAAAACCTGTTCACTGTGTTCACAACTCTAGGGTTCCTGTCTGGGATGCCATCCTTTGAGAACAAGACTTTTTTTTTTTTTTTTTTTTTTCAGTTATTTTCTCTTGGGCTTTTCAGATTCACAGCAAAGGATCTGCAAGTCTCCTGTGTGAATGCTATAAGCTAGACTGCAGGATCTCAAGGAAAGAGGCCGTGACTCAACCTTCAGGCTATAAGCCTTAGTATTCCCCCACCGCATTTGCCAGTGGGGGGATAAGGGTGACTCTTCCATCAATTGGGCATTATCCTCCGAACATACCATCCTCCCGTTCGATCCTCTCCAAGGAACGGCCTTCTAGACTTCTCTCGAGGAGGGGGGAACAGACACCCAGCACAGCACGGATGAGAGCATTGGAGGCCGGCTTCTCTCCTCAACAGACTTCCTTTTCTTATCTTTACCTTTATTCCCAAAGACACCAAGCCCTCCTGATTGCCCGGCTTTTTAGAGGTGCAGCAGTACACCTGACTGCTTCTCAGCCTCCCTTGCTAATTTGGGGGGTTTTGTTTTCTTATTCCATGAAATCCATCTGCTTTCTGGCTTCCACATAGTCTTATCATTTTTCCTCGCCTGCTTTATTTTGTTTGTTTGTAAAGCTCTTTGCAGCTGTTCTCATGGGGTCTAGGAAGGATCGGCGGTACATGTGAGCAACGCGTCATCTGGAGCTGGAGGATCAGTCACGCACTTCAAGGATTTGCAGTCTGCGACCCAGGGCTGCTGCCCAGCTGGGCGGAGACAACGTGGAGAGGAGACAAGCCTCTCCGATTTGTGACTAAGTGTTCTTCCCACTACTTACCCTGACTCACAGTAGCCTTGGGAGACTCACTTTGGTAAAATTGAGATTTCTTTGTAATCTCAATTTCCAAGAGCAAAAAAATCCGCTCTGGCCCCCAGCCTGGTGCTGAGGCCCCAGAGAGACCATGAAGTTGGGATCCTTCATTTTCCTCAAATCCACATTCGAGAAGCTGTCATCTGTACTCGGAGAGCAACTAGACGTTCTTGTCCCCCACATGGCTAACGCCTCAGGGGTCTCCTCGTCCTGCCAGGGACATTTTCAGAAGGACAGCCAAGTTCTTTGAATTTTTCAGTAGTGAATGGACATTTCCTTCCAGGAAAACCACAGCAAGACTGCGAGGCTCTGAGCATCGGACAAAGCAGTGGGTTAATATATAGGGGGTGTGGTGGGGTAGCAGCATCCAGGAAAACCGAACCAGAGCCAGGACAAGGTAACCCCAGTGAGCAGGAAAAGGTGACGGCTTCCATAAAATGGGCTCAGAGAAAGAATTTGGAAGGTTTTCTGTGCTGTCAGCTTTTACAGCTTTTGGTGGGGAATATCCTATGGAAGAAAGGGCCTTGCAATAATGTGTGTCAGAAGTCTCCCTCTTGGTCCTGCTGTAACTCACAACCACCGATACCTACAAGGTTTGGCAGGTTACCTGTATCTACCTGTCAGCCCAAGAACACCAGGAAGTGGCCCTGGCCAAAGCCGCTGCAGGTACCTGATGAACTACACAAAATCACCCGTTCAGTGGCGCTGGGCCTCCGTTTTAGCAGCAGCTGAGCCTTCCCAAGTCCTGGTTTCACCCTTACTATCTGGTCTTGTATAGATGCTCCCGCTTGAAGAACATTTCTACAGAACTTTAAGGCTTATAAGGAGACCATGCTTGAGCTAGAAGACCCCTCAGCAATTCCTTAATCTAAACTGTCTGTTGTACAGAGGAGAGAATTTGGCCCCAGGCATTGTTTCAGGTTGCATAACTAACCAGTAGTAAACCTCTGAGGAAGCTGTATTCCCATTCAGAAAGAATTTCGGTAGGGAATCAAAGTCATTCATTCATGTGTCTGTTCAACCAATAGTTATTACAGGCCTGCTACATGTCAGGCACTTGGAATATATTTGGTGGCAAATCAGGCAGAGCATGTGTGGAAAGACAGGGAGTAAACAGTAAACAAATCAATAAAGCAGAACATGAAGAGAAATAAAGGTCAACAGTGACTGAGGCTGAGGGCTATTGTGGGTTGATGGTCCGGGAATTCTTCTTTGACGAGGCGGCCTGTGAGCTGACCCTCTGACAGAGGATGCCAGCGTTGCATGCAGGGGCTTAGCCCACTGTGCAGCAATGCTTCCCCATCCAGGATATTTAAAGAAATTTAAAAGTTAACAATAAATAACAACCCAATTTAAACATGCAATAGACTTGAATATACATTTCACAAGAAAAATCTACATGTGGCTTATCAGCATGTGAAAAGGTTTGCAGATCATTTGTTATTAGAAATGTGTAAAATAAAATCATAATCAGGTGACAATTCATATCATTTAGGATGTCTAAAATTAAAAAAAAAATGACACAATATCACTTAGAATGCAGAGAAGTCAGCAACTTCCATACATTGCGAGTAGGAATGGAAAACGCTGCAACCTCACCGACAAAGCGCTGGCTTCTGCGACCCTTTACAGTTTTCCACAGATATGATCCCTTACATATATCCAATGTCCCATCTAGGTCAACAAACATGCATGGACACACCTGCGTGCTCCACCCGCTCCTGCCTCACCACACACACACACACAGGAAAAATGTCTTTGTTATTGTGCATTTGCAAGAAAAATGTGCAATTTCCATTAAAATATAACCAAGTTAATGGTAGCAGTTTTATTATTATTTTTTATTTATTTGAAAGTCAGAGTTACACAGAGAGAGGAGGAGAGGCAGAGAGAGAGAGGTCTTCTATCCACTGGTTCACTCCCCAATTGGCTGTAATGGCCGGAGCTGTGCTGATCCGAAGCCAGGAGCTCGGGTGCAGGACCCAAGGACTTGGGCCATCTTCCACTGCTTTCCCAGGCCATTAGCAGAGCACTGAATTGGAAGTGGAGCAGCCGGGACTTGAACGAGCGCCCACATGGGATGCCGGCACTGCAGGCGGTGGCTTTACCCGCTACACCACTGAGCCGTCCCTAGTGGTAGCATTTTTAAAGTCAAGCTTTCTATGACAATATTACCTTTCCCCGTTTACTCTATTTTCTTTCTTTTCAAACTAGATTGGAATATTTTCATTTCTTTATCTCCAGAATCTAGTATTATAGTTTTGAAACTATAATGAGGCACATGTGGAACTCAGATAAGTTCAGGAAATAATTAGAAAATAATATGTATTCATATTTTTTTATTCCAATGTCCTTCTGAGCTCTTATTTTCTACTCATTAATTTAATAAAGCCTCAGGCTGTTGAAGGGAAGATCACATATTCATTTATCTCCTAGCTACTCAGCAGAGCAGAAATCTGTAATTAGAAGAAATGTGTTTTACATGAAATTTTATACTCAAGTCAATATCATCAGTGGAGCTGAAATTGGCATCATGTTTTAAATAAGGGCCAGGTAATTCCTGTAGGAAATGTGAGTCTGACATGAAAATTAAGGGCTTATTAATAACACTTCCAGGCAGCGATTTCCATCTGAGGGACGTTCTGGTTTGCGTGCTGGCTTACTGCCTAGTGCAAGGTCTCCGAACCTTCTGTCATGAAAATGTCTCTATTCCATGGGCCTCACGTAGCTGAGTTCTAGAGTTGGAAGGAACCCTGGGGAGCACCTGCTCCAGCTTCCTCATTTTCAGCTGAGGAGACACCCTAGGGAAGGCAGCCACCTGGGCGAAGATCACGGTCAGTTGAGATTTGGAGTAAGAATCTGGTCTTGCAACTCTTGGCCATTGCTTTTCCCCTCTATAAGTAGGTGAGAAGACAAGGCATGGGTGTGCGGTATCCTGAGTCCTGGGGCTGGGAGGCAGCATTCTCCCTGTTGGGAAGAGCACAATAATTGCAGAACTTGCCAGAGGCCGTGTTCATCAGAAGCCAAACTACGCATCGTCTTCCCTTCCGCCACCAACCACTGCCTCCTGTGCAGGTTTAGGTCATTCCGGTGCGAAGTGGGCTGGCCTGGGAAGGGCCTAGAGAAAAGGGGGCTGAGTAACTCACTAACACAGAACCAGGATGGAAGCCAGGAGGGTTAAGCAAGACTTTCCATCTTCCTCGTAGTGAAAGAGACAAAGGCTCTAGAAGCCCACGTGGAGTTTGGTTCTGTTGCAGTTGATTTGGAACACTGCGTCTAATTACGCCCTGTGGGTTGTGGGCTGCGGGCCTCAGTGCTAGGAGGCTCTCATCTTCCTGATGGACAAAGCGGGAAAACCAAGAAGCGCTGTGCTGTGCTGAGAGAGCGCTGGCAGGAAGTGATCTGGCCGTTGCCACCCGGGCTCTCCTGCTTCTCTCTGCAATGCTCCCTCGGAAACCTCCCCGCACGCCGGCCCTTTCTGAGTAATTCATTTAAGCTGCGCTCATTTGCATTCAAGCGCCTATTGAAGAAGTGTGCTCCTAACTGAGCTAAAATAAAGCCTGTGGTTATTGTGTGCCTTTGGGGCTGTCTCCATGCTCTTGGGCCTGAATCCATTCTCGGTATTGAGATACAAGGAGGAGCAGACCACAGATTAAAAGAAATGAAGTAATATGGGCCTACCACACAGGAAATAGTCAATGTTTGCTAGCTCCCAGGATTGTGATATTCATATGGAGCAGGATATAGTGTATCTTTTCCTTCAAGGAATCTAATAGTCAATTCCATGAGTTCCTGTTTTAGTTTGTGTTTTTGTTTTAAAATCTGAATAGTGCATGTTAATTCCAAATAGAACATTGATCATTTGTAGGAATAAGTCCTGTTTGGAGTTGACCTCCATGTGTCTAAAATGAAAAGCTCTTGGGGCCGGTGCTGTGGCTCAGCGGGTTAATGCCCAGGCCTGAAGCGCCAGCATCACATATGGGCGCTGGTTCTAGTCCCGGCTGCTCCTCTTCTGATCCAGCTCTCTGCTATGGCCTGGGAAAGCAGTAGAAGGTGGCCCAAGTCCTTGGGCCCCTGCACCCACGTAGGAGACCTGGAAGAAGCTCCTGGTTCCTGGCTTCAGATCAGCGCAGCTCCAACCATTGCGGCCATCAGGGGAGTGAACCAGTGGATGGAAGACCTCTCTCTCTCTGTCTCTACCTCTCTCTGTGACTCTGCCTGTCAAATAAATAAAACAAAATCTTTAAAAAAAAAAAAAGAAAGAAAGAAAAGCTCTTTGGGTCATGCATCCCAGCATTCAGCTGGTGATTCCCAGATGAAGTTCAGCCACACACGCCCCTTGCCTGCAGGTGGAGGTACAGTAAGATGCCGGCAGGGGTGTCTTGTTCCCAACACAGCTCGCATGGTTCCTGCTGTGTGGGAAGAGGCTTGTTCACTGTACTGAGACTCCCAGGGGCAGAGTTTGGGGATAGGGGCCAGTTCTCCAGCGTCACTAGTTTGCAGAAGGCCTGCCATTGGTTCAGGTGCTCAGCTAAGAACCATCTTTCCAGAAAGCGTGCGGCTGAGATGAGCTCTCTGTGCCTGGCCTCAGAGCCCTTTCCAAAGCTCCAGCCAGCAGGAGTGCATTAGTGAGTCCAGCTCCTCGCCAATAACCGGGGCAGGAGGGCCCCACCCTAGTTTTTCGCAGCTACCTGGCCTGGAGAATTCCTCTCCATTGGGCTGATAGTTCTGGACAGTTGCATCAATATGCTGCTAACATGTGAGAGGCCAGAGCAAATAGCAGAGGGAGCCAGACCCCTCCCCCGGGCCAGTACGGGTGGCTCAGGCCACTCCAGGTCCCTGAACACCTTGCTCAGTGATCTCACATCTGTCTTCACAGGTCCAAGAATTCTCCTGCCATCACATCGGGCCTCCAGAGGGTGGTGTCTTCCAGCAGAAAGAGCCTGCCTGAACAGCCCTAGTGCCTGGACAGCCCTAGTGGACAGGGGCCATGGGCAACCGTCAGTGCCAGCCTCAGAAAATCTCACCCCAAGCTTCTGTTTCATAGTTTTTAGCTTTTTTCAATGGACCTCCTTACCTGAGTATAAAACCAGTGAAGTATTGATTCTTTTTTTAAAATTCCATTTTTCCTTGAGCAATGCAGACAAAAGCAAACAAGGCACAGACACTCATACTCTCTGACCCTCCCCTTGCCACGTGGAACATCGTGGTTTCTCTCTTTTATTTCCAGTATAAATTCTCTCGCTAATACTTTTCCTGCTGCTTGATAAGCTAGACCTTGTGATAGAAATGACCACTGTGGGGAAGGGAGAAGTGAGGGAAGAGAGGGGGGAAGGAGAGTAGGGGTGAAAACACTGTCAAAGGGAAAGAACAAAATCAATGACCGAATTTCCAGAATGTTCCTACTGCTCCAGGAATGAGGTGGAGAATTTGCAAGAACCCAGTAGGCTGGATTTTGAGGTTGGGAGAGAGGCTGTTCTCAGAAGAGCTGAGAGAGAGGAGGCTTCAGCCGTTTGACTACGTGATAAGAAGGTGGGCCCTTAAGAGATGGAGCATAGTTGAGTCATCTTGCATTGTTTTTAATGACTTTTTTGGTTGTCTGATTGCTTTTCTCTGACTTAGGAGGCATTGTTTAGAGTTTGAACCATGCAGTACAGGTAACTAAATTCATATTTTTCAAAAAATGAAAACACAGTGAAGCTATTTTTGCACCTTATGCAGAAACCCTGCTTTCACAGAGAAGCAACATGTCATCCAATCCACATCTTAAGCCCCGCCAGTGCCAGTGCGTGCCAACTCCTTATCCCCGAAGCCTCTTGTTGAGGGGGGAGTGGAGAGAGAGAGAGAGAGAGAGAGAGAGAGAGAGAGAGAGAACTGGTTCACTCCTCAAATTCCTGCAACAACCAGAGTTGGGTCAGGCCAAATCCAAGAGCAGGGAATTCAAACTGGGTCTCCCATGCAGGTGGCAGGGTCGCAAGGACTTGAGCCATCATTGCCACCTCCCAGGGTGCACATTAGCAAGAAGCTGGAATTGGGAGCAAAGCCAGACTCAAACCCAGGCCCTCTGATACAGGATGTGCGCATACCAAGTGGCGTCTGCGCTGCTGGGCCCAATGCCTGCCCCCAAAGCCTGTTTCCTTGGTTAATTGTCTGTGCTACCTGCTCGTCCCTGTGCAGTCACATGTCCTCAGTGCGGCTGGAAACGCTTTGCTAAGTGTGCCGAGGTACAGTCCTTTCCCTTTGGCGTGGCCACTGTTGCCCTTCCTCATCCAGTCCCTCTCCCCGTGGTGCCCCACAGAAGGCTGACCCATGGTCTGTTCTGAACTACCAAAGCTGGTTGTCTTCCAGCCGCCTTTTTAACTCCTTTCAGAACCACCTTACATACGGGCAAAAGAACATCTTCTCTTCAGAATCCCATCATCTTCCAGGGAAGGTAAGTCCTGGTGAACAGTTCCACTGCCTGCCTCAGAGTTGCAGTCTGTGAGTTTTGGAGGAGAGTCTGTAAGAGAGAGAAAATGCTCTCCATAATAGCAAAGGAAGAATCTGGGGCTCACAGGGTATATTCAGAGAAAAGAAGGACAAAGGTAGAATGGACATGTGAGATGGGAGAGGGAACTGTGCTGTCTGGTGTTTCTCCAAATTTCCAGCAAATCCTACCCAACTCAAAAAACAGTGCTGACTTCCAAGTCCAAGTTGATAGGCAACAGAAAATACACAGAGACTTGGAATCCACTGGCAAGGAACACCAGGGCTTGGGATTGCAAGGCTGTGGAATCATGGGTTTTCGTGTTTCCCTGTACCTCCCAGACAGTGGATATTAGATTTTCATTAAAAAGAAAAGTTTCAGTACACAGTTAGAGATGAAGTTTCAGAAGTCAAACGTCCTTGAAAGAGATGACTCATTGACATCAATGCACACAGAGGTAGAAAGAAATGAGGTCATTCAAAAGACTTCCACTTTTTCAAAGATTTTTTTTTTTCTTATTTGAAAGGCAGAGTTACAGAGAGAGGAGTAAGAGGAGGAGGAGAGAGATCTTCCATGTACTGGTTCACTTCCCAAATGGCCACAATGATTGGGGCTGGGCCAGGCCAAGCCAGGAACCAGGAGCTTCTTCTAGGTCTCCCATGTGGGTTACAGGGACCCAGGGACTTGGGCCATCTTCTACTGCTTTCCCAGGCCATTAGCAGGGAGCTGGATTGCAAGTGGAGCAGCCGGGTTTCGAACCAGTGCCCATATGGGATGCCAGCTTCACAAGTGGGGACTTAACCTGCTATGCCATGATGCAGGCCTCCACAAGACTTTTCTAAAAGTATACGTGGAAGGGCAGTAGGAAGCAGAGGCAGAAGACAGAAGAGATGCGAGCCTGGGAAGGGAGGTGGTGTGGCGAGAAGGAGGGCAAGTCTGCATCCGGGCTAATTCAATTGTGGCGCTTGGATGGGAAGAACTGATCTGATCAAATGACAAATGAGGATTCATTGTTCTGTATCAATGGTCAATTTCAGAGAACAAATTTGAAAAGGTCTCGGTTTCTATCTTTAAATCTCAGTGACGTGAAATAATAGATGTATATGCCTGTGTCTTTTTTAATGACCTAGAGACCAAGTGGGAGAACTTGAAATTTTATGGCCTTTTCTACTAGGCACGTTCTGAAGTTAACACTTGCATTCACGTTGAAGTGTCTTTGTTGTTTATTTTGAATGGTATACCCTTTAAACATGAACACATTTTTGTTGTAAAAATGTTCCTATTTTCTCTTTACGTTCACTAAAGTACTTCCAAGAAATGATGATGTCTTGCTTAATGGTTGGATCTTTTCTGTTCTTGACATTGGACACACATGCCCTTCCCCCATCTCACCACTCCCAAAGATAAAAACCTATGAATGTCGATTAGTGTGATCAAAACACAGTCATTCCAGTTGCACTGTGAGTATGTGAAGGTGTTTTTCCTTTGAGGCAAAGCACCTTTTCCAATGAAAAGCATATTTTCTGTATGGAGATTGCAACTGGAGAGCAGCCTATGGCGAAGCATTCAGACTGATTTGCTTAACCTGTGAACAGACTTCACAGATGGCCGCTTGCATTGTGGGTAAAGGTATCTTCTGATGGGTGCCGTGTTGTCACTGCACATCCTGCTGGGGCTCAGACATCACTGGGTATTTCTGGTGACCCAGTGGGATGGCCTGGAATGAACTGGCTGTGTGAGGTTGTGATCTGGGGCAGGAAAGAACCAAACAAGGGGAGCTTGGACCAGTAACAAAGATGTGCTTCCTTGGGTGAGTGGAACTTCAGAGGCCACGGTTGCCATTACAGAAGTCTGCCTTTAGCTTAGATGACCACATATCTAGGCGGAAGGGAAAACGGAAAATTCTGTAGTACCACAGACTCAAGCAGTCCTGCTGTAGGATCCCTTATTCAGTACACAACACTCAGACTCTCTCATTCCCCTTGAGAGCATTGCACGACTCTGTGCCGCAGGGCTCACTGTTTGCAGCAGGGCAGTGGCACTAATAGCCATCCTTGGGTGAGCTGCATTGGAGCAGGGACAGGATCTGCCTGCCAGAGTGTGGTAACCACAAGCCAGGAAATTTCTGTGTGCATGAATATCTAAAGAGAGACCATAGTGCTCAACCAAGGGCAATGCCATAGAGCTGCGTGGATACCACAGGAGTAAGGCTCTCTCCCCTAGGCACACAGCTCCCGGGGCCTACCAGAGATATGTGGGCTGGAGTAACCAAACTAATACAAAAAAACCCAGACACCAAAACGTGATATATGTCATTAGAGGTATAGATGGGATGTGTATTTTAGAATACCATTCCCTGAGACCGGCGCTGTGGCACAGCACGTTAACGCCCTGGCCTGAAGTGCCGGCTGCTCCATTTCCCATCCAGCTCTCTGCTATGGCCTGGGAAAGCAGTAGAAGATGGCCCAAGTCCTTGGGCCCCAGCACCCGCTTGGGAGACCAGGAAGAAGCTCCTGGATCCTGGCTTCAGATCAGTGCAGCTCCAACTGTTGCAGCCAACTGAGGAGTGAAACAATGGATAGAAGACTTCTCTCTTGGCCTCTCCTCTCTCTGTGTAACCCTGGCTTTCAAATAAATAAATAAATCTTTTAAAAAAATACAGTTTACTGAGTTTTATTTTTAGGTAGCAGGTTACCTTCATTGAAGTCCTCAGGGAATTCAGGATGTAATAACAGTAAAACATAACCTTGGCTAGGCCAAGGTCATGGATATAGCCTGGAGCCTTGAAACTATTTTTTCTTGGTGCACCTTGAACTGGAATCTGAGTGTAATTGTGCCCTGGTCAGTGAGAACCAGTCTCCAGTGGCTGGGCTGACCTGGTGCCATCTCTTCTCTTGCCAGGGATAGATTTGATCTATAACCCTCAGGACTGTGGACCTGGTGTGCAGAGCGTGTCACTCAGCATTGTGCCCTTGCTTCCCTGCCACTCTGCATGCCAAATGGTCATGGACAGATTGAGGGCTGTGACCCTTCTGACATTGGGCGGCTCTGTAGTTGGCAGCTCACAGGCCTGATTGGAATGTGATGACACAGGAGATGAAATGAGAAAAGTGAGACAAGATAGCAGCAAAGCCTTTGGAAACCCAGATGCAATGTCTCCGAATGGCTCTTTTTTTTTTTTTTTTTTTAATAGGCAGAGTGGACAGTGAGAGAGAGAGACAGAGAGAAAGGTCTTCCTTTGCCATTGGTTCACCCTCCAATGGCCGCCACGGCCTGTGTGCTGCGGCTGGCGTACAGTGCTGATCCGAAGGCAGGAGCCAGGTGCTTCTCCTGATCTCCCATAGGATGCAGGGCCCAAGCACTTGGGCCATCCTCCACTGCACTCCCGGGCCACAGCAGAGAGCTGGCCTGGAAGAGGAGCAACCGGGACAGAATCTGGCGCCCCGACCGGGACTAGAACCTGGTGTGCCGGCGCCGCAAGGCGGAGGATTAGCCTATTGAGCCGCGGCGCCGGCTCCCAAATGGCTCTTATTGGTACCTGAGAATCTTTCAGCAGGATAGGAACTGTGATTAAATAATAAGAGAATTAATAGCTTTTTTTAGTCAAAAGAAGCAAGGCTGTAGATGCCATTTCAGTAGTCAAACATGTCGAGTCAGGTTAGTGATTAGCTATTTCTCCATTTTTTACCCAACTAGGCCTACAAAAGACATTTTTAAACTGTGGCAACTGGGATCTTTATTAAGCGTAAAACTGAAAATAAATAAATACCTTCAGGACCTGTGGCTCCTCACCTCGGATTCTTTTTCAGAATAAACTTTCCTGGGATTGCACTTCAGGCTTACTTCTTGCGGAGAATACTGGAGAAGCTGCATTTTAATTTGGACTTGCATTGGGAAAGACTCCTTCCATTTTCATATTTTGGGACATTGGTTCCTTGAGAAACCAAGGCCTGCCTTGCCAGGTTGATGTGGACTTGACTTCCCCATCAGCTCACTCTGGGCGGGAACATGGTCCTCTGTGTACAAAGCTCCAGAGCTCGGAGAAGGGGACTGGTTTTTTGAAAGGCCAGCAGAGGGAGCTAAGAAACAAGGGTTTTTCCTCTTGACAAACACTTGTATTCCCAATGGTAATGGATGTAGAAAAACTGACAAATTTTCTCTACCAGGTTATCATTTGGAGCAGGTTAAACCAAGCTCCAAATGTCCTGTAATTTGGCCAGTGTGTCTGGTATTTCAGTTCCACTTTGCCTCCCTGGGTCTGGCATGAGTGCTCTCCCTGAGGTCTGAGAGGACCCGGTTAACATGGGTCAGCCAGCGTGGACATCTGCACTGCCCCTTGTGGTCCTTGCTTAGAGAGGAGGCAAAGAGACCAGAATGCAATGGGTTTTGGATTACTGAGACTAAATTCACATTTACATATATTTCTCCTCAAGTTTTTTTTTCCTTTATTTTCTAATAAGTTAAAGAATGCCTTTCCGTAAGATAATAGTGTTATCCTCTCTGAGAGATGCTTTATGACCATCACTTCCACTCACTCCATAGAGGAAGCAGCCAATTACCCAGGGCAGATTGCGTGATGTTTTTTAATGTTAGGTCAGCAAATGGGTCAAATAGGTAATTTATAAAGGAAAAGAAGAATTGGCCATAGAAAAGGAAAAAAAAAAATCAACATGGCCTTGCAATTGTGAAGAGAAATGGAAATGCTTTTTAAAAAAGGCACAAACATGAATTTTCAAAGAATTTTAAAAGAAAAGAGATTGATGAACAGAACCCATTAAGTTCCCAGGAAAATGGAATAATAACAATGATTTTGTACTAATGGCAGAACTTCAGATTATTTCCTGGGTATTAGGGAGGAACCCGAACCAAATGGAACATAAGTACCATTTGAACCAGAGTCTCTGTTTCTCAGATGGTGAATGAAATAATGATTATGGAGGGAACTAGACTGATAACTGTAGGCTTTTGATGGGTCTGCTGAGAGCATCCCTGTGGTGGCCAAGACTTGGTTTTCTGGCCTCCCCCATTGATAAACACTAGCCTAGGAGCTCTGAGTTGCTCCAGCTGGAGCACCCACTCGGCTTTTGGTCCACCATGACTTCTAGCCCAGGGGACACAGGACACTGCTGGACACCCCCCACCCTACCCCACCCGCACCCACAAACTTCCCTGAAGAGGTCTCTGTACAGGTGACAGCCCCTTCTCAGGAGGTCAGAGTCCTCCGTCATCTGACAGTTTCACCAGGCTGAAATCTTGCTCTTTTTCTAGCTTGTCTGTAGCAGGGAGTCAGCTCTGGACGCTGAGCTGCCCCTTGTGCTATAGGTGAAGTTGCCTTCAACCCTCTAGTAACGGGGCCCATGGAAAGTGAAACCCAGGTCTCTTCTCCATCTCTCTCGTGTGGACAAACCTGCTGTAGACCTGAGTCTCTTCTGCCTTCTTGGCCTTCCACTTCCTCCTGCGTTGTCTAGGTTACTCCATGTCAAGCTTGCAGCTTGACCTCTTGTGTGGGTGTTTCACCACGTGAAATCACTGATGCGGAATGCAGTCTCCTCGCTCACCCCTCTTCTTGCTTCCTCTGCTCCCCGCTACAATCCTCAAGGTGCCCCAAGGGCTTCTGGCTTTGGGTGAGAACATTCAGCTCTTTGATCTCCCTGCCCTTGGTGCTGGCCCTCAGGGGGTCCCTGGTGCTGGTGCTGGTGCCAGCGGCTTGAGGAGAAAGGGAGATCAATTTGGCCAAGGTCTTTCTCAAAATATTTGTCCTAAGGGAGAAGAGTGTCTTTCCCAAGATGAATGTGTGTCCAAGACATAGGTTAATAGTTTTTCAACCTCATTATGTTGATTTTATTTATTTATTATTATTTTTAACTTTTATTTAATGAATATAAATTTCCAGTGTACAGCTTATGGATTACAATGGCTTCCCCCTCCCATAACTTCCCTCCCACCCGCAACCCTCCCCTCTCCTGCTCCCTCTCCCCTTCCATTTGCATCAAGATTCATTTTCAATTCTCTTTATATACAGAAGATCAATTTAGTATAAAGATTTTAACAGTTTGCACCCACATAGAAACACAAAGTGAAACATACTGTTTGAGTACTAGTTATAGCATTAAATCACAATGTACAGCACATTAAGGACAGAGATCCCACATGAGGAGCAAGTGCACAGTGGCTCCTGTTGTTGACCCAACAAATTGACACTCTAGTTTATGGCGCCAGTAACCATCCTAGGCTGTCGTCATGAGTTGCCAAGGCTATGGAAGCCTTCCAAGTTTGCCGACTCTGATCATATTTAGACAAGGTCATAAAAGACAGAGTGAGGATAGTAAGCAATGATCCTAAGAGTGGCATTTACCAGGTTTGAACAATTATACAGCATTATGTTGATTTTAACTCAATTATTGGCATCCTTGAAAGAATAGTTATTCCAATTTATATCAAGCTCCATTCATAACCTTGATCTTGATATATGGAAATGCATATTCGGAGGCAAGATGAAAGTTTACTAGGAAAACAAAATGCATGCACCACAAAAGTATTCTTATTACAGCAATAACACAGAGGAAGAAAAAGTCCCAACCGTTTACATGAGCATACAGCAACAGAAAGATGTTCCTGCCTCCCCTGCTCTCCCACCTGCTCCCCAAAGGAGCCACTTTTGAATATTTCTGCTTTTAGCTCTTCTGTTGGTTACAATCATAACTTCCCTAATCGAGAGGAATGACTAAGCTCTGAGCGTGAGGATGCAGCAGGTGCTCTGGGCGGCTTCACTTGAAACACGAGGGCAGGAAGTCAGGTTAGAACCACTCTTAAAATGTCAGAAGACTCCGTGCCCCTTCACTGGTGACCGCCTCCTCAGATCCAGGGGGTCTCCAGACATCACCCTCGACACCACCTGGGAATTTGGTAGACATGCAAATCCAACCCCACAGCTGAGGCTGACGTACTGAATTAGAATGTGTGGGGGCCGCGCCCAGCAAGGGACAGGGGGTTGACAAGATGTCTGAGTAATTTTGATGATGATGACTGAGTCTGGTTTAGCAGTTGAATACCCCAATAAAGGACTTTTCTGGGGCCCTAGCCCCCCTAGACATGCAGATAAGTGGCTGCAAAGTCCAGCTCCCTGGTTCAGGACTGGGGCCTAAGAACCAAGGATATCTGAAAGGGGGTGGGGGGGTTACAGAATGAACCTACTCCATTGTCTGTTTCCTAGGTGTTTGTTCAGTCATTGTCCTACCTGCCATTTCTGAGTCCAGGGCTCCTCCTGGCTCCCTGCTCTGCGTTGGGCTTCTCTAGATTGTGTTCTGAGTGTTGTTGCTTCTGTGGCTTTCGGTGTAATTCCACCCATGGACTGGTTTCCAGAGATTCATGAAAATCCTTAGCGTATGTGTCCTTCCTCCTTGTCTATCCTGATTACTATTTAGCTGGGATCTTGGGAGAGCAGAAAGAAAAAGAGATATGCCTGGCTTGCCAGCTCAAATCAGAAGGCCCTGTTTTCTGTCTGTTTGCTTTTACTGAGACTTGGTACTGTTGTTCCTTATAACCCATTGCAAAAGAAGAAGGAGAGGAGAAGTTATGGAAAAAGGAGGGGAGCTCCTGGGGGTCCCCTCCAGAAATCTATGTGACCCCTTTGGAATACAGTTGTTGAAGTAACACCTTGACAGTAGGGACTCCATTTTGGAGAACCTGAGACTCCATTCTGGGAAGGTGACCCCCACACCGTGAGACTCTGGTCTGAAACTAGGATCTAAGGCAGTTAAACAATAGCAGTCCACTACATCACACTTGGCAAAGCATAGACACCCCCTAGCATGATCGCTCAAGCTTGGAAGTGGATAGGCTGCACCTGGGTTAATGATAAAAATGTAATTTGTCTATGTCCTACACATGATTAAAACCAATACTTGAATTAATGTCAAGATTATAATTGGAATTGTTAAGATTGTAACTGGTATTGTCAAGATTGTAATTGATACTAGTTTCGCACAGGTTTTAGGTCAGCTTGACCCCAATAAGCATGTATTCCCCCCGCCTCGATCCTAGCAACCATGTATTCCCCTCCCAATTTTGTGGTTTTTTCCTTTATAAACCCTGTTGCTTTGGGCTTCAGGGTTGAGAGTTCTTTAGGGCATGTGCCCACTCTCCACCGCCAGCAATAAAGGACCACCAAACTTTATCAATGTGTGGTGCTCCTTTGTTTACACTTGCTCAGGTACAACATTGTCCTGTAGTTCTCTTTATCTGTGGTTTCAGATACCTGCACTCAATCTTGGTCCTAAAATATTAAATGGAAAATTCTAGAAAGAAATAGTTCTTAACTTTGAAATAACTTCCATTACAGTACGTTGTTATAATTATTCTGTTATTTAGTTACTGTTAATTTCATGCTGTGCCTAATTTATAAATTAAGCATTATATAAATTTGTATAGGACAAAAAGCAGTATATATAAGATTCCGTACTTTTGGAAGTTTCAAGCGTCTCCTGGGTGTCTTGGAATGTATCTCCCAAAGGTAAAGGTGAACCACGGCACTCCGATGCTATGGAAATGTTTATTTTCTTTTTAATTTTGATTTCTTTATGAGAAAGCGAGAGAGTGTGCTCCCATTCGCTGGTTCACTTTTCAAATACTTGCAGTGATTGGGAATGGGATGAAGTCAAAACTGGGTGGCAGGAATCCAACTACTTGAGTCATCACCAATTCCTCTCTGGGTCTGCATTAGCAGGAAGCTGGAGCCAGAGGTGGACCCAAGCACTCCAGGTGGGACACAGGTGTCTAAATTAGCACTTCCCTGCCAGGCCAAATGGAAATGATGGATAACTGTTTACACTCTGTGGCTCACTCCTCCCATATGTAGACCTTTCAAGATAGGCAGGGACACTACAATGAATCAGCTTGACAGAGGAGAGACCCATAGGGTTCCTAAGTTGGCCTTAAACTACTTCTCTCCTTGCCTGGAGCTGGGATGAACTTTCTTCCCTCTCGGAAAACATGAAACATGAGCCTGTTTGCCTCCACAATCTAATGAAATGGAAGTTTGATTGTCAAGCACAAAAACATTGAGAATGGCCGTACTGTAAATAGTTTTATTTAAATCCTCAGCCACACAACACTTTCTTGGGTAGCACTCACACTGGTGATAAACCAACATGGGAATCCTGGGGTTATCTCAGAGAGGTATCCTTATTCCACTGCATAGAATTTTCTGCCCAAACTTCCTTCGAGTTGGTATGGCTTTGCCACAGCCCATCTTTCTCTTTATTCTTTGATCCTAGTGGAACAGTAAGTACAGATCTCTCTTAAATGTCAGAAAGTGACATTCCATATGTCTAGCAGCATCTGTTTCATGCGAATTGCTTAACATTCCTGTGAGAGTTAAGCACACGTTAAACCACTAAGGACCCCCCTCCAAAAGGGCAAAGTGTGGCAGAACCATTGCCTGCACCGGCCACGGGGTCAGGATGTTGCGGTTTTTACAGGTTCCAAACCTGTGTCAATTTGCTGCTTTCTTTTGACCTTCAGCCTCTTCCCCTGCACAAGATGAGAGATGAACCACAGCCTCCCACAGGTCTGTGGTGCTGACAAGGCTCCAGTGTTGCCAACGTGGACTCAGAGGCCTGGAATGTAAACAAACGCGCCATCCCCCCATGGCGTGTGCCCTTTCACACTTACCTATAAAGCAGATACATATGGATAACTTCATCCAGAAAGCACTGACAAAGTTCTGGTTCCTTCAGAATGAGAGTGAAAGCCTAGGCATGGTGGCAGTCATGCCAAGTGCAGAGATTTGGACGATTTCTCCCTCCACTTACCCACACACAAATGTACATGTTTTCTAGTGGTATTCACGCTCCTCCTTTTTTAAAGCTGTTAGCCTACTTTTCATAGATAGAATTCTGTTGTTCCTTTGCACTCATATTTCACTGGCTTAAATAACCTACTTCATATCATTGTGATTCTATAATAAGACTGTATTAGCTTAGGGTGCAGTCATCGGGTGGGGAAGCAGACACCTGAGTTCATCCACATGATGGCCTTGGTGGGAGCAGAAGTGAATGGCGTGCTACCAGCTGTGAGCACGCAGTAGGTAACTGGGTGCCCCTCAAGGAGACTGACAAAGCGCTGGAGAGAAGTGGGAACTTAGTTAAAGGCAGATCCATTAAGGGAGTAGGCAATGCCAATCAGATGTGTCCCCTGAAACTCGTGCTCTAGAGCCTGGCTCATCAGAATACAGCCTGAGGACCAGCAGCATTACGTCATGTGGGGTGTGTGTGTGTGTGTGTGTTAGAAATGCTGTTTTACAGGGCTGGCGCCGCGGTGTCATAGATTAAGCCTCTGCCTGAAGTGCCTGCATCCCATATGGACGCCAGATCGGCCCAGTTCTGGCCATTGCGCTCCTCTGGGGAGTGAACCAGCTGATGGAAGACGTCTCTTCTCTCTCTGTCTCTCCCTCCCTCTCTCTCTCTCTCTCTGTAATCCTGCCTCCCGAATAAATAAAATCTTTAAAAAGAAAAAAAAGAAATGCTGTCTCAGGCCAGCCTCCAGGCTTCTTGAATCTGAATCTTCATTTGAATGAATACTCAGGCAACTCAGATGCACAAGGAAGGCAGAGAACCGCTGGCGATGGTTCTGTGGTCTGGCCTCTGTTCTCCCTGCTGTAAGCATTTTCCCGAGGTAGGCTTGCCCACTTTTGAGTCTGGTACAAAATAAGTGCACCATTCATGGGTGAGCATCTCGTTCTGAAAAGATAGGAAACACGCTTTGGTTGAAACACGCCTCCAGGGGCAGCTTATGGGCCACACAGGCAAAGGGTTCCACAGCCTTTGAGTTTCCCCTTGCTACTGCAACAAATGATCACCAACTCCACAGCCTCAAAGAATACAGATTTAGTCTCTGACAGCTCTGGGGTTCAGAATCAGACTCACATGGCCAAAGTCAAGGTGTCAGCCAATAGGTTCTCTCCGAAACATCTCAGGGGGGAGGGGGTCTGTTTCCTTAGCTTTTCCCGGTCCTGGAGGCAGCCTGCACTCCGTGCCTCCTGGCCCCTTCCTGGCGTTCCTTTGACCCCGCTTCTGCATCTCCGGTAGCTGTGGTCAGATCTTCTCCTGCCTCCCTGTGATTCCAACCTGGGCCCACCTGAGTCACCCAGGAAGAGCGTCCCCGTCGTAAGCTCCTTGACGGAATCACATCTGCCCCAGATCCCTTTACCTTTGTGAAATAATCAGAAATCGGCATACTGATCTCCGTCTCTGGCTTCTGACACAGAGTGCCTAAAACCCTCATGTGTTCCTGCAGGTCCGAGGTACTAGGAGAGGAGCAGCCTCTGTTCCGATCTGTCATCTTTGTCTCCAGGTCCCGACACGGAGCTCCGAAGTCTCTCGGCGGTCCCTGGGGGACAGGAGTATCTTTTGTCCTAGAGGGGGCAACTCTTGACTGGGCTCCTGGATGGCTTCATGATGGGCGTTGGCCACGAGGACGATGAAGCCACTTGGAGCTTTCGAAGCACCCCACGCTCTGGGGTGGTGGTAGAAACTGGAGATCGAGATAAGAGCTGGCTAGGCCTACGTGGTGAAACTAAAAAAGCAACCCCTGAAGTTTGGGGTTTTGATAGCTTCCAGGTTGGTGACCATGTCCACGTGCCAGAGGACAGCGTCCCCCACCTCCACAGGGACAGGATGCGCTCAGCATCCTCCCAGAACTGATCCCACATACTCTCCCTCTAGCTGTTTCGCCATATCTTTTATTACATTATAAGCTGGTAAACCCAAGTGTTTCCCTCAGGTCTGTGGGCCATTCTAGCAAATTGTGGAGGCAACAAGGAGAAGATCGTGGGAATCCCAATATATGGCTGATCCTTTAGAAGTACATGCGGCAGCTCTGTGCTTGGTGTCTGAGGTGGGGGCAGTCTCATGGGACTGAGGCCTTAACCTCCAGGGCCAGATGCTGCCTCCAGGTGGATAGTGTCACAACTGATTTGAATTCTAGTACACCCAACTGGTGCTGGAAAAAGGGTGGGCAATGAGCCAACACACACACACACACACAGACACACACACACTTGTGGTGACCAGAGTGACGTGAAATGTTGAGAATACAGAAGAGAAAGAAACTTTTCATATTTATCCACAGGGATATGTTCTCAAGTTCGAGGGAAAGACAGAACCTGCATATCTTTGGAGGAGTATTTTTCAGCTTATGATCTTGTTGTCAGACACAGTTTTGAAGAATTTAACAATTACTACCACCACTATTTAGCAATGTCTCATATGAGCCAGGTACTTTACGTCCCAGGGAACTTCAAAACATCTGTGGAAATGAAATGGAAAGATAAATTTATTTGGTGCCAAAATTTTGCAGTGCATGTAGTTTTCCCATAATATGCACTTCCTCTGAACTTTTTGAAGACCCCTCATATTCAAGAACCCCAATTCTTACAAGAATACCCCATGGCATTGCGGTGTGCTGGGCAGTCACTCTTTGTGACACCGGCTTATAGATTTGAGTCTCGGCTGCTCTGCTTCCTATCCAGCTCCCTGATAATGCATTTGGGGAGAGCAGTGGAAGATGGCCCAAGTGTTTGGGCCCCTGCCACCCTTCTGGAGGACCCATATGAAACTACAGGTTCCTGGTTTCCACCTGGCCATTGTGGCCATCTGGGGAATGAAACAGGGGATGTAAGATCTCTCTCTCTCTCTCTCTCTCCCTGTTTCTCTCTGTCCTTCCCTCTTTCTGTAACTCTGACTTTCAAGTAAATAAATCTTTGAAAAAAATACCCCACTGTAGATGGTATCATCCTGCCATTGCAGGTGAGAAATCTGGGGCTCAGAAACCACAATGAGTGATGATGGCAGAGACTGGCACCCAGACAGAGCTGAAGGAGCTGCTCTTAATCTCCGGCCTTGTCCCAAACTCAGCATGAGTGATATTTGACATTTACGGCTTGCCCACTGACCTGTGTGTCCCCTGATCTAAAACTTAAGGCTACTTTAAGAAGGAACTTTTAAATGTAATGCAAAGATCAGATAGATGGCGTTGGTGAAGAACTCTAGCAACTTCCTGTGCACCAACAGCTTTTCTAGAAATCACACAGACAGGGCAGGTCCCCAGGCTGAGCGCACAGGCGTCAGAGAGAAATGCTGCCCCTTGGCTCGGCGGTCTCGAGAGAGTCACTCTAATGAGTGCAGCTCAAAGGATTAGCAGGGCAGAGGAGTGAAACCGGGACAGAGCAGAGATCTTAGACTGGGGAACATGTCAGATGTACCCTGCTCTGTGCAAAGGCCAAATTCCTCTGAACCCTGTGGCCATACTCATGTTGTTACTGGCATTGTCTGGAAAGGCATGCTTTTGGTGCCATAGCCTGCTTTCAGCCTTTTGCCCATTTCCCTGTCCCCAAAGTCGCATCGTGAGGTGGACTCTGCAGTTTTGCAGCTTGTCAGCTATTTTTTGAAACGCTCTCCTACCCTGGATGTGTTGGGATAGTTGAATGTGATTCCAAAGACCGACTTGACCAATATAATCGTTCACAACTGAAATGGGTTTGTAGAGATGCCAGCTAAGCTCACAGAGGTGACTGAATTGCACAGAGACTTCAGGCATCCCCAGATCCAGGCTCTTACTGTGTATGAACATCCTCATTGCCCAAGGTACCAGGAACCCCCAGAGAAATTGCCGGGGGACAATCCCAACTACTAGCCACTCTAGATTAACATTGGAAATAGTTATGTTTCAAATGAAAATGTGTGCAAGGTTTAATTGCACTGGCTACTTCCAATTTCTTTCTTTCTTTCTTTCTTTTTTTTTTTTTTTTTTTTTGGACAGGCAGAGTTAGACAGTGAGAGAGAGACAGACAGAGAGAAAGGCCTTCCTTTTTCCGTTGGTTCACTCCCCAAGTGGCCACTACGGCTGGCGCATTGCAGCTGGTGCGCTGTGCCGACCTGAAGCCAGGAGCTAGGTGCTTCCTCCTGGTCTCCCATGAGGGTGCAGGGCCCAAGGACCTGGGCCATCCTCCACTGCACTCCCGGGCCAGAGCAGAGAGCTGGACTGGAAGAGGAGCAACCGAGACAGAATCCGGCGCCCCGACCAGGATTAGAACTGGGTGTGCGGGCGCCGCAGGCAAAGGATTAGCCTATTGAGCTGTGGCGCCGGCCTGGCTACTTCCAATTTCATAAACAAAGTTATTTTGCTTAACGGTTAAAGTACGATGACTCCTTTTATGAGATTGGCCCAAACTTGCTTCCTCTTTCTGACATCAGAACTCATCATCAGAGACTCATTTCTTTATTTTGAATTTTATACTTTATCTTAAAGATCACACTGTGCATTTTCTGACCACTACAGCTTGCAACAACTCATGGACAAAATATGAATTTCTAGCCTGACCAGTATACAAGTTATCCACCCATTCCATGCTTCTTGGATATATAACATGGAATGAATGAGTATCTGCCCTCTTCACCAAAAAGGTCATGGTGAGAATCATGAGGGGAGAATGGATTAGCATTGGCTCTGAGGGTCATGGTGCTGTCTTGGCCAATGTGCACACTCACTGTAAAGCGAAGGTACGTGTGCCCATGACCCTTTCCTTCTCCTGGCAGGATCGGGTGTTCTGTGTGTAATCAGTTACTCAACGTGAACTGTGAGTTTCATATCAGCAGCTGCCTTTGTCACTTCCTGTTCTGACAGTTCCCTGCTGACATCTCGTGATCTCAGGGGAGTGGAAGCTGACCAGCCCAGAAGTAGGGTTTGGCTCAGAAACAGAGTTCTCCAACTGTGGCATTGGATTTCCTGTTAGTGAAACGCCAGGTAGACAGAAGAGACAAGTTCACCTTTCTGCCACGTGGATCCCTCGTGGGATTAGAACTCTCCCCTTTCCTACCTGCGTCTTCCCCTCCCCAGGATACCACTTCCTCCTACCCAGTATGTCCAAGCCATCAAATCGGGTGTGTCGTTATTTGCCCATGTGCTGGGCTACTGAGCTGGCGAGGAGGAGCTCCTGAAACCACATCAGTGGTTTGTGGTCCAGAAGTTAGCCTCCTCCCTGTGCACCTCGGCTCTGCAGTGCTCTGTGGACAGACAGCACCCATCCTCTCCCCTCCCCGTACGCCTCTCCAGGTGCCCCCGGTGGCTCTGCAGCCCGGTAAGCCTTTCAAACAAGGGAGGACACTTCTCACGTCCCCCAGGTTGGCACAGATGCAGCACATTTTAGCTTCTCACCGCCCCAGCTCGCTTTCTGAGAAAGCCATGTGAAATGCAGCATCAAGGGCTCTTGAGGACTCGTAACTTCATCACTGGAACCTCTTTCCCCACTCTTACAAATTATTAAGAATTGCTCTGTGCCAGGCACCAGACTGGCTACTTTTTATGTGTTATCTCATTTGATCTTTTCATCAGCTCTGCAGGATAGATGTAATGATTACCTGCATTTTGCATATGAGAGAAGTAAAGCTTAGTGCTCTTAACCAACAGGCCCACAGTCACACAGGTAGTAAGCTGAGGACTGGAAACCAGAATGGCTCCTGGGCTCTTGGGCTCCTGGGCTCCTGGGCCTTGCCTTCCTTCTCACCCTAGCCCAGGTTCCTGAACTCCCTGGCCTTGCCAGGTCTCTTGCAGGCACTGGGGCACTCAAGAACAGCTGAGTCAGGTGTTGTACCCACATGAGCCAGTGTCACTCAGTGCACACGCCCTCAGTAGGCACGCAGGCCCCCAGTCTCCAAACTGGGGAGAGAGGAGCTTGATTTGGGGCTCCACTGGAGACACTGGGCTGGTGCTTTGGCAGAGGGGTGCCACCACATCTTGGCGTTTATTTATTTATTAAGTTTGAGAGCAGGAAAGAGGGAAAGAAACAGAGAAAGAGAGACAGAGACAGAGACAGACAGACAAAGAGAGACTTCCCATCTGCTGGTTCACTCCCTAGATGCCTATAAACATCCAGGGCTGGGCCAGGCCAAAGCCTGTGAGTGGCCGGGATCCAACCACTTGAGCAGTCACTGCTGCCTCCCAGTGTGGCATTCACAGGAAGCAGGAGTCGGGAATGAAGTCAGGATCTGAACCCAGGCACTGCCACACGGGACATGAGGGTTTTAACCGGCAACCTAACCACTAAACCACGGGGCATGGAGCACAGCGGCTGTGCCTTGTGTTTTGAGCTGGTCACTCTGGTGCTCATTTAGATGTCTTGGTGATGGTGAAGAGTGTGGAGTAGTTGGCCAGTTTGTGCTGCTGGGTCCAGAGAGAGGGATGAGAGTCAGACTGTCAGGGAATTTGACACATGCTAAAGGAATTTATTTATTTATTTGAAAGCCAGTTACTCAGAGAGAGGGAAGGCAGAGAGAGAGAGAGAGAGAGGTCTTCCATCCACTGGTTCATTCGTTAGTTGGCTACAGCGGCCAGAATTGCATTGATCCAAAGTCAGGAGCCAAGAGTTTCTTCTGGGTCTCCCATGTGGTTGCAGGGTGCCAAGCTCTTGGGCCATCTTCTACTGTTTTCCCAGGCCATAGCAGAGAGCTGGGTTGGAAGTGGAGCAACTGGGACTTAAACCAGAGCCCATATGGGATGTTGGCACTGCTTTACCCACTATGCCATAGGACCGGCCCTGCCAACCCTAATCTTAACAGACTGTGGTCATCCACTCAGGAGAGGTAGACAGCCTCATGGCCTGACAACGTGGTCAGGAAAACAAAGCCCCCTGTGAGGTGAGGGAGCCTGTAAAGTTAGTCATGCAAGAGAGCCACGCTCAACACTTGTGGGATTGAGCCCAGGTCACTCCAGCCACAAACCACTTAGCTGTCAAGCAATGCATCTCTGTGTCTCACCGAGTCTGTGTTTGGCTTCCCAGTCCTTAGTGACAGCTTCATTTCTGACCCTGCAGGCCCCAGCGGTCAGCTGTGGTCACCTGTGGGTCTGCTGCAAAGGCAGCTGCATCCAAAGGCTCCCTGGGCTGTTTCATTCCAAACGCTTTTCTCCGAAGTGGTCCCTTCTGGGGAGCACAGCCCGACATTCATAGCTGAGAGGATGGGGGCTGTGGGTGCCCTGGGTCCCAGCAGCCATAGCAATGGTGTCAGTGTTTGCTGTGGCAGAGTGTGCCAAAGTGGCATGAATGCTGGCCAGCTGGGCAAGGGGTAGGAGTCACAGGGCCCTTCAAGGTGGAAGATATCTTCCCCTATTCCCAGGAGACAGCAGGACAGGAGAGAACGGTCACTGGGGGATCAGGCTGTCCATGGGCCAAAATCCCTTTGAGGAGAGGTCAGTGGTCCCGGGAGGGTCAGGGTCTGGTGGTCACGTTGTCAGATATGGGCCAAGAAAGCCCTGAGAAACAAGGTCTCTCAGAACCCCTGGCTCAGTGGCTTACCCACAGAGGGGACCACAGCCACGAGGGCACTGCATTCAGTCCTTTGAGCCATCCTCATAATGCAGAGGGCTCGGCGGGAATGAGTTCTGGGATGGAGCACTGATGGTACAGATTTACCCTGGGAACTTCTGGGGAAGGAAAACTGGGCTCCCCGGGCCCATGCTGGAGGCATCTTTAGATGGGATCCCTCTGAGCTGAGTAAGGCTGCAGGACACACAGCAGACGGTTGCCATTGGGCCCGTTGCTGTGGAATGTGCTGTCTAGTCTGGCTGATCAGGAGGGGGCCAGATGCACCCAGCCAGTGTGGAACTGGGCTCCTAGTGAGCATGTTTGCATTCTGGCGTGGGGTACATAACTTCCTAGAGAATGCAAATGCAAAGTTGGAGCACCCCTACCAAGACCACAGGCACCTGGCTACAGCCCACTCTGTCAGCATGAACTCCAGCTTTATCTCCCAGGAAAGAGGAGTCAAAGGATGGAGAGAGCCAAGAAAGGAAAATGGGTGGGACTTATCTCCCATGGGAACCCATCATTTAAAGCAAGATGCTAACAGCATCTTGTTAGATGAGAAATGGAGGAGCTAGTAATTTTTAAGTTCAGGGAAAACACTGAAAGCCCGAAAAGGAAAAGCAGGCTCAGCAGAATCCTGAGAGAACCAGAACAATGCATGTGACTGTTGCCTCTCCAGCTGCTTGTCTTGGTTGGCCCACACAGGGTGGTGAGTTTGTGTTCAAGGGACTCAGCAAGAAAAAAATTTGTTCTTAAGAAAGCCTGCAGTCACCTAGGTGCTTGTACCATGTCTGCTGGTTAACAGCAAAAAATGCTCAGTGGAGCCAAGGTGAATGAGGGAGAGTGGTCACCTGGAGTGAGGGGCATCCTGAGGCTCTTACCCCCATGGGGATCCTTGAGAAACCTGCCTAGGCCTGCAGACCAATTTGGAGACTTGTTGCAAACAGAAAGCCAACGGACCCATGCAAAATTGTAAGTCTGGGCTAGATTTATTGGGAGATCTCAAAAATGGACACTGGCGGTCAAGATACCAAGATTTAGGGTCCTATTCTTTGTCCTCCAAGTCCTCTGAACCCAGTGGACTCGCTTGCTAATCCCTAGAGGGAGCCCTAGGGCAAGAAGAGCCCCCTTTGCCCTTCTTCCTTCTTGACGTACTCTGGATGGTCACCCGCCTTCCTATAACTGCTCTGGGCTCCCATCTGTTTCCTCTTACCTGTCCCACTTATTACAAATATCTCCAAATAACTCCAAGGAGCTGGATGGTCAGATGTGAGATCTCGAGAGTTCCCTGGGTAGCCTGAAAGGATATCTTCCCTTCTCCCTGGGAAAACCCTCCTGGACTCAGCCTCACTTTGCTCTGGGCTCCCAGACTCTTGGGATGACAGGGTCCCAGCATTTCTTCTAAGCTGCCGAAGCTTTACCTGGCTTCTAAGCACGCACTTGCTGACATCTGAGCCTATGATGCTTATTTCTCCTGAGCAAGTCCTCTCTCTAACTAGGCCTTCGTTTTGAAGGTTTGTTTATTTGAAAGCCAGAGTTACAGAGAAAGAGAGAGAGAGAGAGAGAGAGAGAGAGAGAGAGAGAGAGAGAGAATGCTTCCATCCTCTGCTTCATTCTCCAGATGGCTGCAACAACCAGGGCTGGGCTAGACAAAAGTGAGGATGCAGGAGTTTCATCCGGGTCTCCACTGTGGATAGCAAGGGCCCATCTTCCACTGCTTTTCCCAGGCAAATTAGCCAGGATCTGAATTGGAAGTGCAGCAGCCGGGACATGAACTGATGCCCACAGGGGATGCCAGTGTTGCAGCTAGTGGCTTTACCTGTTATGCCACAGTGCTGACCCCTGCTAGCCCCTGTATAATAGAGCACAGCAAAGGCATGGTCAGTTGCCTCAGGAGAGGAAAACCCCTCGGTGCATAATCTCCGCAGGATGTTGAAAGGACATGCACGGTGGATACCTGTGACCTTCCAGGCTGCGAACATTGGCAGTGTTCTTCCTGAGTTGCTCTGGATGGCCACAAAATGTAAGGCCAAGAAGCCAAGTGGTTTTACATTATCTAAACTATCCATCCGATGATTCGCAACCATAAACAGCAGATTCATATTCGGCTGCCTACTGGACCATCTCCATTTGGATGCTTGCTGGGGCATCTCCAGCTTCACATGTTGTCCATCTCCACCCTTCACTCTGGTGTGTTCCTTTTCTGGCTTTCTGATCTCAATGAACGGCACCTCCATGCTCCTGTTTCCTCTTTGGAGCTCCCCTTGATTCTTCTCTTTCTCTCACACTCCCCCTGCAATCCATTAGTGCAGCTGGCAGGATTGAGCTACGATGCGTTTCTCATCCCCTCCCTGGCTACCACTAAAGACTTCACTGGTCCATAGGACACTTGCTTTTGTAACAGTTAGAAACGGACTTCCTGCGGAGGGCTGCAGCTCCACGCTTAGGCTCTGGGCCGTAGCCTCATGAGGCAGGTGCCTTGTGCAGTGCAATGGCCACACAGCTCCATGCAGCGTGCTGGATGGTCCACACTGGCCTACGCCCACCATCCTTGCTCTCTGGGACTGTGGCAGTCAGGCGCCGATATCTCTCTGCCCCTGCCCTTGCCCTCCCCCTCACTCAGTGCATCCTCAACATGGAAGCCACAGTGGTCTTTACAAGTATGGATCAAATCAAGTCACTCTTCTCCCATAAACTGCACTCCAAGCAAAAACCAAGGTCCTGACAGAGTCTCACAGAGCTCCAAGCAATGGGATCCCTGTTAAGGTGCTGGCTCTGTCTCCGATAACCTTCCCCTGTCTCCCTTTGCTGTAGACACACTGCCTCCTGTTTTTTGTTGAACAAATGAGGACACTTCAACAACTTCGCTAAAAGTGGAATTAACAGATAGATTGATTTTGGTGCAGAAAAATTTTGAGGGGCTGGTGCTGTGGCGCTGCGGGTTAATGCACTGGCCTGAAGTGCTGGCATCCCATGTGGGCGCCGGTTCAAGATCCGGCTGCTCCACTTCTGATCCAGCTCTCTGCTATGGCCTGGGAAAGCAGTAGAAGATGGCTCAAGTCCTTGGGCCCCTGCACCCGTGTGGGAGACTGGGAAGAAGCTCCTGGCTCTTGGCTTCAGATTGGCGCAGCTCTGGCCATTGCAGCCATTTGGGGAGTGAATCAACAGATGGAAGACCTCTCTCTCTCTCTGCCTCTTCTCTCTCTCTGTGTAACTCTGACTTTCAAATAAATAAATAAATCTTAAAAAGAAAAAGAAAAATTTTGAAATCCATGCATACAAGGGGTCTTCAAAAATGTTCTTGGAAGATATGTAGTATGAAAAAACTATGCATGAATTTTCAAAAATTTTCAGTTGCATTTCCCACTAACTTTCTGAAGTGCCCTAGGCCTGTTTCCACCCCTGGAGGAGCTCGGAGCTCATGTACTTGCTCTTCCTCCCATGGAAAGTTCTTGCACATATGCTTACCTGGCTCGTTCTCACTTTCTTCAGGTCTTTTCTCAAATGTCACCTACTCCATGAGACTTCTGCTGTGCAGCTGTTTCAAACTACAACCTTCCTCCCCTTTCCCTAACCTGATCCTTCTCCCCTTGTTCCCACAGCTTCTAATCTTTTATTCTACAGCACTTACCACCATCTAGTATATTTGCTTGTTTCTCTTGTCCACTGTCTGTCTCTTCTCGCTAGGATAGCTTCATGTAAGCAGGCATTGTTGTCTGTCTTGCTGTTAGCTGTGTCTTCAGCACCTTAGCAGTGCTTGGCAATCATAGGTGAACAACCCTATTAATATTTGTTGAATGAATGGCAAAAAGCAGACTGGGCCTACGACATTGAACCCTACGAAATTGCTTTTGCTGGTCAAAAGCTGTCAAATCTTGGCACTTCCGCGTGGTCCTATCTAATACATTGTAGTCTGTCATGGCCACAAGGAGGTACTGCATGAGGGACAGCCTCTTGAGTTGCTCCTTGCACTTCCCTTTGGAAACACCAGGCTCTGTTTATAACTAATGAGAAACAAATTCCCTGTTTAAATGGACATTTCTCTCCCTAACCCCACGATCCACAGAACAGCCTTCTTTTGGCAGAGTTTTGGCAGCAACAATGCCAGTCTTGGTCTTTAGGCCTCCACGTAGACTTTTTTTCCTTGGCTACGGGAGAGTCAGAAAAAGTAAAGGGTTAAGGGGCTATCAGACTGTGGCCAGACATCAGATCCAATGTCAGGGACCTTGGCAGAGGTGAGATCAATAAAGAGACAGGCACCTCTCACCCACTGACCTGGGCTGGGGGAACAGGCCCAATGATCCAGGCCAAGGAGCCTGTACCTGGTCACCTTAAACTCATATTGATGTTTAGGGGACACAGATCTTCTTCTGCCAGCTAGCGGTTTTTCTGTTTTCCTATATATCTAAGGAAAGGAATAAAACTTTGACCTTGTCCCTTCTAAATCTAACTTTCTGAGGCCAGTGCTGTGGTTTAACAGGTAAAGCTGCTGCCATATGGGCACTGGTTTGAGTCCCTGCTGCTTCACTTCCCATCCAGCTCCCTGCTAATGGCCTGGGAAAGTAGTGGGAGGTGGCCAAAGTACTTGGGCCCCTGCACCCATGTGGGAGACCTGGAAGAAGATCCTGGCTCCTGGCTTTGGACCAGCCCACCTCTGGCCTTTGCAGCCATTTGGGAAGTAAACCAGCAGATGGAAGACCTCTCTCTCTTCTGTCTCTCTCTGTAATTCTGCCTTTCAAATGATAAATAAATAAATAAATAAATATTAAAAACTAAATCTATGGGGCCGTTGCTGTGGCGCATCAGGAAAAGGCACCGCCTGCAATGCCAGCATTCCATATGGGTACTGGTTCTAGTCCCGGCTGCTCCACTTCCAATCCAGCTCACTGCTGTGTCCTAGGAAAGCAGTAGAAGATGGTCCAAATGCTTGGTCCCCTCAACCCATGTGGGAGACCAGGAAGAAGCTCCTGGCTCCTGGCTTTGAATCAGCACAGCTCTGGTTATTGCATCCAATTGGGGAGTGAACCAGTGGATGGAAGACCTCTCTCTCTCTCTCTCTCTCTCTTTCTCTTTCTCTCTCGCTCTCTCTCTCTGCCTCTCCTTCTCTGAGTAACTCTGACTTTCAAATAAATAAATAAATCTTTAAAAATAAAACAAAAAAACTAAATCTAGCTTTCTTTTCTTTTCTTTTTTTTTTTTTTTTTTGACAGGCAGAGTGGACAGTGAGAGAGACAGGGAGAAAGGTCTTCCTTTGCCGATGGGTCACTCTCCAATGGCTGCTGCAGCCAGTGCACTGCGGCCGGCGCACCACGCTGATCCGAAGCCAGGAGCCAGGTGCTTCTCCTGGTCTCCCATGCGGGTGCAGGACCCAAGTACTTGGGCCATCCTCCACTGCACTCCCTGGCCACAGCAGAGAGCTGGCCTGGAAGAGGGGCAACCGGGACAGAATCCGGCGCCCCGACTGGGACTAGAACCTGGTGTGCCGGCGCCGCAAGGCAGAGGATTAGCCTATTGAGCCGCGGCGCCGGCCTTTTTTTTTTTTTTTTTTTGGCAGGCAGAGTGGACAGTGAGAGAGAGAGACAGAGAGAAAGGTCTTTTTTTTTTTTTTTTTGACAGGCAGAGTGGATAGTGAGAGAGAGAGACAGAGAGAAAGGTCTTCCTTTTTGCCATTGGTTCACCCTCCAATGGCCGCTGCAGCCGGCGCATCACGCTGATCCGAAGCCAGGAGCCAGGTGCTTCTCCTGGTCTCCCATGCAGGTGCAGGGCCCAAGCACTTGGGCCATCCTCCACTGCCTTCCCGGGCCACAGCAGAGAGCTGGCCTGGAAGAGGGGCAACCGGGGTAGAATCCAGTGCCCCGACTAGGACTAGAACCCGGTGTGCCGGCGCCGGAGAGAAAGGTCTTAAATCTAGCTTTCTTAAAGACATAGAGTATTAAAGTTCACATTAAAAAGATCTTTATTTTTGGTTCCTCCAAATGCCCCTATTCCAGGCCACACATACCAAAGATCTGTCACTCAAGGTTGCAAAATGTGGCCCTTAGCTAAAAGTGGAGTTCCTTGTTGGGTGCCCCTGTGGGGACCAGTTAGGAAATTCAAGCAGCAAAACAGGCCGACTAGCATCCACAGAGCAGGGTGTGCTTTCTCCTAACCTGCTTGACCTCAGCCTACTTTTTTTTTTTTTTTCAGGCAACTTTTCAATGAGATTTATCTGTAATGTAGTCCTCTTTTCTTCTTAAATCTGTAGTAAGGAAAATGACAGGACTAGTGTGACCACAATGACACCTGACACTGCCTCAGAGAACTGGAAGTGTTTTGACTGAGTGCACTTGACCAGTCGGAGAGTGGACCTCTGGCAAGCTTCCATATGCTGATTAAAAGAGCATTTTGAGTGTTGGTTCATCTGCTTCTGATCCAACTTCCTGCTAATGCACCTGGAAAGGTAGTAGATGATGGTTCAAGTACTTGAGTCCTGCCACCCATGTGGGAGACCAGGATGGAGTTACTGGCTCCTGACTTCAGCCTGGCCCACCCATGGTTGCTGTGGGCATTTGGGGAGTACATCAACAGATGGAATATTTCTCTGTCTGTTCATCTGTCTGTCTCTTCTCTCTCTATCACTCTGCCTTTCAAATAAATAAATAAATCTTTTTTCCCCCTAGGGCACTGTCCTACTGTACAGTGGCCTGGGTTCAAAGAAAGTCCATCCAGGCAGGAGACCCAGACAAAGGCAGGCGCTCACCTTCGGACTCTCCTGGAGTTGGGTTTTCACTCAGGGGCTCCAAGGTGTAGAATCCAGAAAACTGGGGCCGGCGCCGCGGCTCACTAGGCTAATCCTCCGCCTTGCGGTGCCGGCACACCGGGTTCTAGTCCCGGTTGGGGCACCGATCCTGTCCCGGTTGCCCCTCTTCCAGGCCAGCTCTCTGCTGTGGCCAGGGAGTGCAGTGGAGGATGGCCCAAGTCCTTGGGCCCTGTACCCACCCCATGGGAGACCAGGAGAAGCACCTGGCTCCTGACATCGGATCAGCGTGGTACACCAGCCGCAGCGGCCATTGGAGGGTGAACCAACGGCAAAGGAAGACCTTTCTCTCTGTCTCTCTCTCTCACTGTTCACTCTGCCTGTCAAAAAAAAAAAAAAAAAAGAATCCAGAAAACTGATCTTTCTCCCTGCGCCTTCCTCCAAGTCTCTGATGTCTCTCGGTGAGGCACTGCAGGGTACTCCCTTCTCCCCTCCCCAGCCAGCCATCCTTATAAATCCCTGCAGGAAACGATGGCTGCAACCATAAAGGTGATGTTGGCAGTGGTCTGGTGACCGGGGCTCTCTCCACCGCATCTAATCACTCCCAGGAAGCTGTGACTGCCTTCTCAGGCCCAGCATCACCTAAAAGTTCCAGAGAGCCAGGCAAGAAACTGGAACAAGATGACACTTCAGGACAGCAGAAGTATGTGGGAAGGAAGCTGCCAGAAATTCGGAATGGTCTGAGCACAGCATGCAACAGCTTCTGCTAAGGAAGAATTAAAAAGAAACCAAACAGAGGTGGGCATTGGGCCTAGCAATAAAGGTGCCAGTTCAGATGTCCAAGTCCCACCTCAGAGTGCCTGGGCTGGATTCCTGGCTCTACTTCCGATCTGGCCTCCTGCTAATGAACACCCTGGGAGGCAGCAAGGGCTGCTCAAGTAATCGGGTTCCTACCACCTAGGTGGGAGACCTTGATTGAGTTCCTGGCTCCCAGCTTCAGCCTGGCCCAGCCCCAGCCATTTGGGACATTTGCAAGGTGAATCTTTGGGGGCTGGTGCTGTGGTGTAGCGGGTAAAGCCGCTGCTTACAGTGCCGGCATCCCATATGGGCACCGGTTCCAGTCCCGGCTGTTCCACTTCCTATCCAGCTCTCTGCTATGGCCTGGGAGAGAAGTAGAAGATGGCACAAGCCCTTGGGCCCCTCACTCATGTGGGAGACCCAGAAGAAGCTCCTGGCTCCTGACTTTAGATCGGTGCAGCTCTGGCCGTTGCAGCCAACTGGGGAGATGGAAGACCTCTCTTTCTCTCTGCCTCTCCTCTCTCTGTATAACTCTGACTTTCAAGTAAAATAAATAATCAATATTTAAAAAAAAAAAGTGAATGAGTGAATGGGAGCTCTCTCTCTCTCTCTCTTTCTCTCTCTCTCTCTCTTGCTTCTCTCTCTGCCTACCTGCCACAAAGGAAACAAACAAAGGAAACATCTTGAGATGTTTCAAGAAGGAGAATTTTTGCTTTGGGAAACCAGTCCAGTCAATAAGCACAGGGAAAGGGGTTCAACATCGTTAGCCACTGGAGAAATACAAATCAAAAGCGTAATGATTTAAAATTTCTTACCCACTAGGTTGGCTAAAATAGAAAGGGAAGAAGATAACAAGCATTGGGGAGGATGTGAAAAAAGATGGAACTCTCAAACACTGCTAAAGGGAATGTAAAACAGTATAACTGCTTTTTAAAAAAGATTTATTATTTATTTGAAAGAGTTCCACAGAGAGAAGGAGAGTCAGAGAAAGAGAGAGAAAGAGAAAGAGAGAGAGAGAGAGAGAGAGAGAGAGAGATCCTCCATCCTTTGGTTCACTCCCCAATTGACCGCAGTGGCTGGAGCTGTGCTGATCTGAAGCCAGGAGCCAGGAGCTTCTTCCGGGTCTCCCACACAGGTGCAGGGGCCCAAGGACTTGAGCCATCTTCTAATGCTCTCCCAGGGCATAGCAGAGAGCTGGATCGGAAGCGGAGCAGCAGGGACTTGAACCAGCCCCCATTTGGGATGCCGGCACTGCAGGCTGTGGCTTTAGCTGTTACGCCACAGCACCGGCCCCAGTATACCTACTTTGGAAAACATTCTGGTCATTTCTCAAAAGCTTGAACTCTGAGTTACTATATAATCTAGAAATTCCACTGCTATGGGCATACCTAAAAGAAACGAAAGCATATGTTATGGCCACATAAAAGCTTGGACATGAATGCTCATAGCAGCATTATTTATAATAGCCAAGAAGTGAAAACAACTCAAATGGCCATCAGCTAATGAATAAGCAAGACATGACATATCCATGCAACAGAATACTATTTAAACAGGAAAAGAAATAAAGCACTGGTACATTCTACAATATTAGTGAATCTTGAAACATTATGCTAAGAAGACAGCCACAAAAGATCACATGAGAGTATTGTCTGGCCCTGTTTACGTGAAATGTCCACAATAGGCAAATCTATACAGACAAAGTAGACTGGTGAAAATGGAGAGGGGATGCTCACCTCTGCTCTATGTTGTATGATATGGGGTTTCTTTGGTGTGTGTGTGTGTGTGTGTGTGTGATGAACATGGCCTAGAATTGATTGTGCTGATACTGCACAGCTCAGTGAATATACTAAGAGTCATTGAGTTGTGAGGGAAGTTATGGGGGGAAAAGCCATTGTAATCCATAAACTATACTTTGGAAATTTATATTTATTAAATAAAAGTTAAAAAAAATAAAAAAAAAACAAAAAAAGAGTCTTTGAGTTGTACACTTTAAATGGATGAATGGTATGGTGTGCGGAATCTATACTAACAAAGCTGTCAGAGGAGAGTAACAGAGATGAAGAAACGAAGGGCAAGGAGGTGACAAAGTGGAGTGCTAGTTCATGGAAAACTGGAGTCTGAAGATCCTAGAGCCTGTGGCTGAAGGTCACAAAGATACCAGAAAACGTGCACTGATTGCTTGCAAAATCGCTCACATTAACCCCTACAGATGGCTGAGAAGCACATGATAAAATAAACTTAGTTCCACTGCTTAACACAGGATCGTTTGCTTATTCGGTTGGAGGTTCTTAAAAAAAATCACAATGTCAACTCACGGGCTCAGCAGGATATGGGCCCCTCGCATACTGCTGATGGGACAGAAATTGGTGGAAACTTCCAGAGGGCAATTTGGAATCCATGACACGTCTTCCCATTAGCTTATCCACCTTCTCAGCATGTGTATCTTCAAGAATTCCTCTTGGAGTGGGAGGAGGAAAAATGGATTTATCCAGATATTTAGCTACAAGAATATTATGACAATTTATACACATCCCAAATGCTCAGTGAAACAGAATCTAGTGAACAAAGTTTGCTTTCACCATAGAATTAAAAACTATGAACCCATTGGTCGTGATGCTTCAGTAAAATGTGTAATGACAATAATTCATGTTTTGTTTTGGTCAAAGTAAGCTTAACAACTTGTGAAACAGCACACAGGGCTGGCGCTGTGGCTCACTAGGCTAATCCTCCGCCTGTGGTGCCGGCACACCGGGTTCTAGTCCTGGTTGGGGCGCTGGATTCTGTCCCGGTTGCCCCTCTTCCAGGCCAGCTCTCTGCTGTGGCCCGGGAGTGCAATGGAGGATGGCCCAAGTGCGTGGGCCCTGCACCCCATGGGAGACCAGGAGAAGCACCTGGCTCCTGCCTTTGGATCAACGCAGCGCACGGGCTGTAGCGGCCATTAGGAGAGTGAACCAACGGAAGGTAGACCTCTCTCTCTCTCTATCACTGTCTATAACTCTCTCTGTCTCTCTCTCTCATTGTCTAACTCTGCCTGGCAAAAATTAAAAAAAAAAAAAATAAAACAGCACATACAGTGTTTTTTTAAAAAAATTTAAAACATGTAAATATATAGACCACCTACACATGTAAATAGAATAAGCGACAGGAAACTAAGAACTACAAAAATTCTTCTTACATATCAGATGATAAGAGTGATTTTAATTATCTTTCTGCTAATTGAAAACTTCTACAAAGACCATGCCTAGACTTCTGTAGTGGGAAACAGCAGTGAAAGAAATGTTTAGAAAACTCTCCAGTGACCCTCAGCTTAGGGTAGGGTCCCCTGCCTCAGCAAAGGTAGCAGGCTCTTGGCCCTGCTGTGTCTGCCCCCGCAGCCAGCCCGGGTACTTCCCTGAACACCTGCTGCATTTGCCGGCCCCCTTCGTTTGCTTCATTTGTCTAGAGGGTCCTGCTCCGATCACCTCTTGAAGGTCCCATTTCCTGGGAAGCCACCCTTGGCCACCCAAGCAGAGCTAACCACTTCCCATCCCACCCTGCCCCGTGTGTGCACTGCTTTGGCACCCCTCAGGGCACTGCCTTCTGTTTACACTTCTCTCTTGTGAGCCATTTATGGATTAGCCAGGTTCCTGACTGCCGGTGTCTACTCGCATTCAGCCCAGTCCTGGACAAACGTTTACGGAGCGAACGAGTGGATGAAGGCATGATCTGCGCTCTAGGTCCGCCCAGTTGCAGGAGATCTGCATCCAGGTGCTTGTGGATCTCCAACGCAACGCACACACACTGAGCCCCACAGCTTCTGCTGGGGGTACCCCGACTTCTTGCCCCTCGCTGTGGAGCCTCGCCCATCTCTCTGATCAGAAGCTCCAGGTGTCTCTATCCTCCCCCTCCTGTAAAAACTCCCCCAAGGCTATAAGTTCACCACCCAAAGGACTCCTTTCTTCCCTTGCCCCTGCGGCTGCCCTCTCTCCCTCTCCCCCACTCTCCCTCTCCCCTCTACGCTTCTCTCCCTCTCCCCCTCTCTCCCTCTCTCCTCTGCCCATCTTCCTTCTTGCCCTCTCGGCTCTCTCTCACCTGAATGCCTACAGCAGCCCTCTCACTCCACCCGAATAGAAACTTCTCTGAGGCCTCTATTTGCTCCAGGGCAAGTCCACACTCTTTACCAAGGCTCTCTGTGGCCTGCAGGCTGCAGCCCATATGCACCTGGCCCCTCACCTCCAACCCATGCTTTCAGCCTTCCTGAAGGCACCTTGCTTGTGCGCGTGCCTCCTGCATGCCATTTGCTTTGTTTGGAGCATTTTGGTCTCCTCAACTCTTGCACCAAACTTTAATTTAATAAAGGCACTTCTTCCAGGAAGCCTTCCCTCACTCTCCAAGCCCCAGTTTCAGGCTCCTCCACCACAAACCCCCATAGTTCCCCACACTTCCCCAACAAAGCCTTTCTTATGTCATGTTTAACTGCACACTCAATTGTTCCTCTCCCTCTACAGACTGTTAGTGCCTGAAGGGAAGGGGGAGGGACACACCCAGTCTGTTTGTTCGTGAACATTCTTCCAAGGTCCAGCTGAAATTCAGCCCTCCATAAATGGTTAACATGCAATAAGGAACAGGTAAATGGATTTTTGCTTTGGTTATTGTGGATGGTTATTCAAACTTGGGGACCAGTAAAGCGTATTCTTCATTCTGTGAAGGCCAGAGAGGGAGGGTGGCAACATAACAGCCCCCCCCCCCCCCCCGCTCACACACAGCTGACTGACCCAGAGGGGGCTCTGCCGAGGGCTGCAGGGACCCCAGCTGTGCCACGTCTTTGCAAGGCTGCCTTTCCTCTGACTGCCTGAGTGTGCACGACCAACTTCCCCCACGGGTCATGAGTTTTTCCAAGACTCACAGGGACCTACCCTACACAGCACAGGAAGTTCCCTGTGTGTTTCTAAAAGCCATCTTCGAAATATTTTCAGAAATTCCAAAAAATACATAGTTGAGCTGAACTTAACTGGGTTACTGGAGGCTGGGAAGGGTGGGGGAGAAGCCGAGAGGAGTTGGGCAGTGAATTCCCAAGTGCGGTCAGAGGGAGGCGAGGGGATCTGGTGTTCTACACACAGAGGGGTGACTCTGGGTCACCATAATGCACCATATCTTCTATAAAGAAAGAAGAGCTGGCAGGCACGATACACAAAGAAAAGGTAAGGAAATGGAAAGGTAATTGTCTGATATGATTGATTTAAGTAGTATACTTTGTGTGTAGTAGATTTAAGTAGTATACTAATATGTGTTGACATATTAGACTTGTACCCCATAAAAATGTCTAAATATTACACACTAATCCAACATTTAAAATAATATAATAATAAAAAACCAAAATATTCTCAGTTTCTGAATTAAGGATCTCAGGACTGAAACTCTGGGTGGTGGCAAGTTCCCTGTGAGTGGGGGTAGGGGCCAGGATGACTGCCGCCTCATTTAGGGCAAGGGAGAGAGCAGCTGGCTTGGGGTTGGACAGGAGGTCATGCAGAGTCTACTGTTGGCTGAGCCAAGGTTCAGAGGAGTCCAGCGCTGCTGGGGAGCTGGAGGACAGCTGGGCAAGCTGGGGAGTGAGGAGGACTGGAGTCCTGACCAGCAGACAGTGCTGGGGCCCGCACTGTGGCACAGTGGGTTAAAGCCCTGGCCTGCAGCACCAGCATCCCATGTGGTCGCCGATTCTAGTCCCGGCTGCTCCTCTTCTGATCCAGCTCTCTGCTGTGGCCTGGGAAAACAGTGGAAGATGGCCCAAGTTCTTGGGCCCCTGCATACACATGGGAGATCCCGGAAGAAGCTCCTGGATCCTGACTTTGGATCGGTACAGCTCTGGCCGTTGCAGCCATTTGGGAAGTGAACCAGCAGATGGAAGACCTCTCTCTCTGTCTGTCTCTACCTCTCTCTGTAACTCTGTCTTTCAAATAAATAAAATAAATCTTTTTAAAAAAAGTGCTTTTCCCTTCCTCCAGGGGCTGTGTGTACTTCCTGTCTCAGAGGCTTTGGGCTAGGCCATGGAATGCGAGCAGTAACTTTCAATACACTTCTGTGGTTCTTCCTTCTTAAAGCTTCTGTCATGCTTGATGAGAATACACCCCCGGTCACCACTGCTCCTTCAGCCTGATCCCCGGAATAGAAGCTTCGGACATCTTTGGTTTGGGATGAATACTGGAGACCTAAACAGAGATGCAAGTGTGGGGTGGGTCAGGGGTGCGGACTGTACAGCCTAGGCTGGCAATATCACTTGTAGTCATCCATAGGTAATGGTGTCTAGTCTTGAGCCAGTCTAGCTCAGAAAGGTATGAGTGCAGATGGGAAAAAGCCCGCTGGTTAGGCTTGATTTCCTTAGAGGTCAGAGATGAGAGGAAATCAGCGAGGAACCAGAGGCAGAGAGTCAGGAAGACAAGCAGGCCTGGCCTAGGTTCTGAGAGCCACGTGGGGAGAGGGCTCAGAGTTGGAGAAAGCAATGGGATGTGTGCAGTCTTGCTGGTAGATCGGTGGGATTTGGAAGGAGCATCGACCTGTGGATTTAGTGACAGGAAAGTGGTCAGTGTGGTTGACAAGAATATATTCTGTGGAGTTTTAGGGACAAAAACATTGATGGGGGGCAGATTCAGGAGGGACGAAGGAGAAACTTGTGCAGACAATGTCTGCCAAAGCTTTAGCTCACAAAGCAAGGAGAGACGGGGCTGTGGCTGAAGGGGGTGTGGCATCCAGAGATTTGCTAAAAGATGGGGTAATCAGTGGTAAGTTGAACACAGAGAGAAAGTCCGGGAGAGAGAAGGAAGTGCTGACGCAGTAGAGAAGGTGGCGTGACGGCCTGAGATAGGGAACATGTGGAGTGCAGAGCTCACAGGCAGCTGTGTGGACACCTTTTTGTGTGCCAGGGTGAGGGGTCTTGATGACATTCTCTTCCAGTCCTTTCTCAATGAAACAGGGAGCAAGGCCATCAGCGGAGAAAGCAGCAGCTGCTCATGCCGGACAGGCGAAGACTGCATGGGCCCAGGATGTGTGGCTTGGGGGCTGGCTGGCATCACTGTTCTGAACATTTTGTACCTCCTAGCTAATAAGACCTCATAACAGTCATGTACCAGGTGGGCCCCATATACCTCACTTACAGTTGAAGAAATCGCAGTTGAGGGTGTGGTCAAGAGACCTGTCCAAACTCACAAAGCCAGACACTGTTCGAGCCAGCATTTGAACACAGGCAATCTGTTGCCAGGGCCCAAACACTAAACTCCTAGGCCTGGCGGACTCCGTTAAACGTAGGAAAGCCCGCCATAGAACCGAGCTAAACAGCACAGGGGCTGAACTGATGCCTGTGGGACAACCACTGTGTGGCAGGCTCTGCGCTCGACGCCTCTGCAGTGCTGTGTGCAGGCAGGGTTACTGTCAGCCTCCTTTTTCCTGTCGAGGATGCTGAGGCCCAGAGAGATTCAATTGCTCGTTAAAAGTTACAGAGCTAGAAGTAGGCATTTGGTGCAACAGTTAAGACGCTGCGTGGGATGCTGACATCCCACACTGGAGTGCCTGGATTCAAGTCCGAGCTCCTGAGTCCAGCCTCCTGCTAATATGTACCCTGACGGCAGTCAGTGATGGTGCTAGGACTGGGGGCCCTGCCTCCATGTGGGAGACCTGGATTGAATTCCCAGCTCCTCCTGGCTTCTGCCTGACTGTGGTAGGCATTTGGAGAATGAACTGGAAGATGAGAGATCGCCATCTCTCTGTCTCTTTGCCTTTCAAACAAATAAATAGGTAAATAAGAGTCACTTTTAAAGGGTTGCAGAGCTAGAACGTGGAAGAACTGAGTTTTGAACTCATGTCGTGGGATGCTGAAGCTCACATGGTGTCCACAATGATAAAAAAAGAACCATGCTGGCCTTTGAAGGGGTCTGGCCAGTGAATGAGGACTTATGGCTAAAGGCATCCAAACCCTCCCTGCTTCAGGCTGGGATCACTGGGAACCTTTGTCCTGGGCAGGTGGAGCACTTACCATGTGCCCTTAGTGCAGGAGGAATTTAAAAGGAGTTAATTTGGTGGTGGGGGTGGGGCATTGTGCTTGTCTTCCTGATCGTTTTTTGGATCTTTGATTCATCCGGTGAGGAGCAGGAGAGCTTAAAGTAGAGGTATATGGTAGGGGTCTCAGACTTGTTTTCTTTTAATCCCCAAACTATTCACTCTCGTTTTACAAACGTTTCCAAAAACCATTTTCTCAACGAAGGGTGCTCATAATGCATCATTACACTGAACAGCCACCCACTTCCTCAAATGCAAGGAAGCAGACAGTTTAAAAAAAAAAAAAAAAAAAAAAAAAGCCCAGAGGCGGCAGTTGTTTATCAGGACCTTGCCTTGGTGAGGCCTGAGATTCTTTTGAACAAGAGCTTTGCTTCCCATGACGCAGCGCAAAGAGAGGTCAACTGGGAAATTTCTGGTAAAACTGAAAGCCGGAGGAGCAAGGCACCAGCCCTGCGGGACAGTGGGCCCTTGGGTGCCGTCCATGAGCGACAGATGGATGGACCTCTCATCTGAGAGGAAGAAGAGGCACGTTGGCAAGTCAACCTCAAACCTAAGATTGCTGTGAAGGAATCCGAAGTGGGAGAAAGCATACACAACCAGAGGGGAAGAGCGGACAGGCGAGACCGGAGCCGATCAGGACGGACGCGCGGCTCCCCAAGCCGTTCGGCCAAACCCGGAGCAAGATGTCCTTAAAGCTGCCCAGGAACTGGGATTTCAACCTGAAGGTGGAGGCTGCAAAAATAGGTATGGTCCCAGTCTTTCTGTCGCCTCTTATACTTGAGCACCCACCATTTGCATGCGGCTGTGCGGGGAGCAGGGTCTACTCAAAAATGGTCTGACAGCAAATCAGCGGACTGGAGTTTGAGGGGGGAAGATTTGCATTTGAATTGATAGGTGGACTCAAAGTTCCAAAGTGCTGGAGGGGCCTTCTCTTTCATTTGATGGTGCCAGGGACATGGAGTTCTTTGGAGTGTGGGACCTGGGTTACTGTGGATGGTTGAAGGCTACAGACCACACACAAAACTGTGAGTTTTTCTCTATAGATTATGGAAGCACTATTTCCATCCTATTTGGAAATTCATTCATATTTTGCCTGGTTTCAATAGCAACACAGAGACTGGAGTCTTTGGCAGCACTTGATCTGGGAGTAAAGTCAATGGGGTCCAATTTTGTGAGCTCAGTGGGTATCGGTGGGGTTATCCACAGCAAAAAGTGCACAGCGAGGACAAAACAGAAACACAGAGACATGTGAAAGTATGATAAAGACAAGTATAAAGGAGCAGAATGAGTTGAACATGAGATATATTTATAATTAGTCATGTTAGGAGATGCTGGCACATTTTCTGAGATATTCTGGCCATTAATCCGTATGTCTCTTCTCCAGTGCGCATGATGATACATTCAATGTGATCTGCTATTTCATGATTATCATAAGGTTCTTTTTGTTGATTTCTTCTATTACTAAATTGAGCACAGAAATTTGGCGTCGAGTAATTGGGCTGAAAGTGATCGCCTATGTTTTATATGTGTCTCACCTGTGTAGTGAGATAACGTCCTTGATATTAGCCATAGGTGAGTGTTCCGGTGTTTCTAATGGCTTTGGAGAGTTTTTGCCTGAAACAAGGTTTAGATTTGGACCTCTGATGGTGATCTTTGTGCTATTAAAGAGAGATCCATTGAGAAGTCACCAACAAGGAGTGCTTATGACAGCTGTTTGAGCGAGGGTTTGAAAGAAAACTGAGAGTAATCAGGGGAGTCATTCATCTTGGTAACCAGGGAAGATTAGTGATCTGTAATCGCTGTACGCTGGGTTCAGAGATGAGCATTCACACCTCTCTCACATACAAGGGACTCTTCTCCTAACTACCACCGAAACAAATGGGCTTGTCTAATGCTCACTCCATGCCATAAAAATTCTATAGTTAAATCATATTCTTCCAGGAGCTCAGGAAATGACCATGGTAGATTTTAGACCTGGGATTGGTAGGATTTCAAGATTTCTACTATCATTTCTTAAAGTGTGGTCCCATGGATGGCCTGAGTGAGTCGCCTTGAGTCTCTGGCTAAAACTACAGATTCCTCAGCCCCAGCCTCCCTTAGGAAATCAGGATGTCTGGAGGGAGATTAGGATTCTGCCTTAATAAGCGCCCACTCCCCCCTCCCCACCTGGTGCAGGACTCCCGCTGCAGGGGCCGCCATCTAATTGCACTAGCCTCAGATTCACCATCCATCAAGCACAGAGCCCAGTGACTCGACCTGCTGGGCACACAATAAATCTTTGCTGATTTAATGACTATTTGGCTACATGTAGATGCCATCCTTTAGTATTACTTAAAGAAAAATATGAGGTCAATGAAACACAGAGGAAACTTTGTCATTATCCATGCCATCTGTAAGTCTGCCGCCCTGAGGAATTGGAATGCAGTAGAGTGCATTTTTGTGAGTGTCACATAACCTAGAATTCGGGCCACGAGCTGAGTCCTCTGAGGGGAGAGAGCCACTGACTCAGCCACAGGACTCCTGGCCTCTTCTCCAGCATCCTGTGACCAAGTGCCCCTGTAGGAACAATATATCAGAGGAGCTCACCTCCATTCGGAAGACCCGAGGAACTGAGAGTTGGGGCAGAGAAGCCCTCTTGTGTGGGTAGTGAGGGGTGGGTCAGGGTTCACAACTTGGACATTAAGGACATTTGGGGGCTGGCTAGTTCTTTGGTATGGGGGTGTCCTCTGCATTACAGGATGTTTGGCAGCATCTGTGGCCTCTACCTACCAGATGATGGTAGCACCCCCACTATCACCACCACTTGTGATAACCACAGACATCTCCAGACATTACCAATTGTTCCCAGGAGGTGGGGGATGGAGGGAAGATGTCTTCCTGGTGGAGAATCACTGGGACCTGGAACAGATGGTCACTTAGGGGACACATTTGTAAGGCCACCCAAAGAATAGTCCAGGATTCGCCTTCCAGTTCAATGTTCAAGAGGCTTTTATAAGACAGGAGGGCGCTTGGAAAAGTTCATAGGAAACAGAATTAAAGTATAATTTAATTTTGGTGCAAAGCTATTTGAAATCCATGCATAAAAAATTCATAATATGCATTTTCTGTGAACTCTTTGAAGACCTCTCGTTTGACTTCAGAGAGAGAGGCAGTAGTGTGGGAAGAACTTTAGGAAGAGCACCTGCTGGGGAAATAAAAGATATTGACCTACTGTGTGGCACAGGAAGGGGCCCTACTCTTTCCTGGTCAGCTCCTCCCCTAGACTTGCGAGTGCTGAGCCAGGGCTTGAGTGAAAGTGAAAGTCCTTGAGAGTAGGTTAGGGACTCTCCTCTGTACTTCCATCTCAGAGACCTGGGGGGCCCAGGGGGTATGGGGCAGGACTTCCCCAAGACCACCACCTGGGCCTGGCAGCTCTTGAGGCAGCGAAGAGAGGATGTGGTGCACATCATGGGGCATCTGTCCTGCTGGTCCTGGTGGACAGCAACGCGTGGAAGCAGAAGGGAAATGTGGTACATGAGGCCTTGACTTGCGATGGAGTCCAGAGCGTGTGTCTCCTCCTTTAACCCTTCACCATCTTGGATTCCAGTCCAGCAGGTAGAACTGTGACAGCCTCCCACTCAGTCATTTTCACTCTTTTGTATGTCTGGCTTCTCGCCTGCATCCCCATCACTGGAGGGGAGGTTCTGGGGCACAGCGTCCTCCCTTGCATGGCTATCAAGGGCCTGGCACACCTGTGCCTGGCAGGTAGGCACCTCACTGAGGGGGCACCCACCATCCAGGGAAAGCCCTCTCTACTCTGTGGCTTATCTGGGGATATTTTGATGGACGATTACTGAGCCACTCATATTATATCCAGTGTTTTTTTTTTTCTTAGCTCCACTAAACCAAACTAGGGGATAAGAGGACCCGATGGGTATATGTTTCTGAGAGACATAATGAAAGTAATTATGGAAGAGTGGTTGTTTTCAAGTTATTCTCCTTGAAATTTAATATTGAATAAAAAACTTATGAGAAACTAAAATTCATTCATTGTGGTCTCTAAATAGAATAGTTAATAATGCCAATAGTGGAGAAATCCCCTCCTTTATTTCCATTGGATACTGACCTATTAATTATTTATCTGATATGGGATCTAGTTCTGCTGTTTGGAAAATCAAAGTAAAAGGAATATAAACATGTGTTACTTGACACTTTCATAACTAGGCCAATTTATAAAACCGTAAAGCTTTATGCAATGTAGGTTACGATTCTTGTGAAAAGAAATCAGATTTGAAAATGTGGTTTTATACAGATATATAGATATACAGAAGACACAGGTTCTTTGGAGATCTAGCAGCCAGCTCCAAAGCCCTCATCCGAATGCAAAGTTCCTAACAAGCCCGTAGCCACATCTGCTCTTCTGCCAGCCCTCTGGGTCTTAGTCCAGACACAAGGTTATCTTGAAGGAGCTACACGGCTCCACAGTGACCAGGCCAGCCTTCTTTAGCATTTCTGAACACTGAAATGCTGGCGCCCCAGGTTGGGAATCTTGAAACCACACAGCCCATAGTGAGGTCGCCTATGCTTGTTTGATGTTTAGCTCTCTTTACAGTTCACTGCCAAACTCACCACGTGCTAATCCTGACCAGCCTGAGTTCTCGAGCAAGTGCAGTGTATTTGCTGTGGCCAAAGTCTTGTGCTCCCTGATTGGCTCCCAGTTCCTGACGGATAAAGGTGCCAGCACACGCAGGCAGAGTCAAGGATAGGCACTTGCCTTCCTTAGGCTGAGAACAGCAACACCAGTGGGGTGCTCCTTCCAGGAGCACACCTGTACATATGCTGAGCTTATACCATGATTCCTTGCTAACATAAAAATGTCTGTCTCTGTGTCGTCATCAAGTTCCCTCCCTCCTGCAGGTGCATGGCTCCTCCAGCAGCAGGAGCAGAATGGCTTTATCCCCACTCATGTACAAAGTGCCCGCTGCAGTATTAGAGCCGGCTGACTTATACTCTGTGCACTGTGCTAGAAAGGGTGCCAACTGCCCTGGGATGGGCAAAGGCAAGCACTAGGTGCTTATGTCTCTAGAAACAGGTTTAGATCCAGATGTCCCATGGCCCTGATGTGGATAGACATAGCCACACACTGTGCGTTCGTGGTGGTGCTGTGTCTCCATCTCACCCTTCACACTCATCCAGTGAGAGAACTCAGGGAAGACTCTGCCCAGCTGGAGTGTGTGTGGTCCTTTGAGCAAGGCGCGCCCACCATGGAGGTGCTGGAAAGTTCCTGGGACTGACAGAGGAGAAAGTGGATGACGACGGTTCCTTCTCATCCAAGGCAACCTGAGAGTAAGGAACCTCAGCCTCGCAGGACAGAGTTCCCAGGGCTGACTAATTACAGGGATTGAGACACAGGGCTGACAGCGTGTGCAGAGTGAAGCGAAGCCCAGTGGTGGCCACAGCAGTGGAGACCAAATGGCACTTGAGGAGAGCCAGGGAAAGCACGCGGGACAGCCCACCGCAGAGGACCGCGGCAAGCAAATCTGGTAGAGTCCCCAGGGGGAACCGAGACATGAAAGTGACAAAGAAAGAAAAGAGATGACGTTCCTGGTTATGTGCTTCACTCATCACTAGTTTATCTTTGAAAGCCGTTTTGAAAAACCTAAAAATAATTTTACAAAAAAATAAATAAATAAATAAAGGATCTGACCCACAGATCTGGCGGCCACACGGAGAGATGCCGGTGCTCTCCCCTCCTGGCAGAGTTGACAGGCAGGCAGGCGCAGGTGCAAAGAAACAGGTCCAAGACGGGGAGGGGGAGCCCCGTGATGAGAACGTGTGGGAGCCGCACGGGGGTGCCTGTCACAGCCATTCCCCTTAAAGACAGAGTTGTGTACGTTCCACAGCGGGTCCCAGACCTGCCATCCTTGCATAGTCTCTGCTGTCCAGGGGCGCGGCGTGCACGCCTGCCAATCCCTGCAAAGGGAATATAATTATCCCCTCTCATGCCATTGAAACGGAGACATTTACAGCTCTGAGACCACCTGCTTCCAATGGTGTGAGAGCCGGGGGCACCCCTGAACTTGCGTGATAGGACTCATCCTTCCGGTCCCAACTGCTCATTTGAGTTTTGAACAAAATGATGTGTCCTTAATAAAATATGTGACTCCAGCACTCCAGGCCTTCGTGTGGGAGAGAATAACCAGAAATTGCCTGAAGAGAGTGGCAGCAAGAGAAGCCTGTCCAGGGGCTGCATTGTTCATTGGTTCTTTCCCACGGGGGTGGGAGGGCAGGCGGGCAGGGAGGTGGAGGACGTGTGGTAGAGAAAAGAGGACGTGGGCTTGGGACCCCATTGCTAAGGGCAGTAAATCCAGGGCAAGTTGCTCGACTTGTACAAATATGGTTAGGAAACCGAACGCAGACAGGAAGAAGGTATTGCATGCAGGTGGTAAGCGCTTGGCAAACATCTGCTTCCTTTCTTTATAGGCAACCTCATTTCCAACTTGATATCAGGTGTGGATGATGTCGTCTTGGTGCCCCACAGAGTAGGGCTCACGGAGTTATGCTTTCACAGTGCACCTTCAGGTTTATCTTTACTGCCAGTAAAGATTTCACTACAATGTACTCCTAATGGTGTTGGAAACAGGAGAGCGAGGAATGGAAAATGCCAGCGATTTCCAGGGATAACGCTATGCGAGAAGGTCCCTTGAGAATTCAGTGCTCAGAAGTAATTGGGTTTGTCTTGAGGGCCTGCTGTGCTTCCTCTTTTGTGACAAGATAGTAGGGCAATTTACTGTGTTTGCCTCTTCGCTTTGGCTGCCAGGAAGCTGAGCTCACGCTGAAGCTCAATCACGATGACTTCCACTCATCTGATTAGCATACTTATATCGCTTGTCTTTGATAAGAATTTGTATATTCCTAGCATATGACTTTCTATTTGAACCTGAAAAACCTCGTTCATTCTTCCCTTTAAAGAAGAGAGTATAAGAATATGCCATACAGCAAAAGAGAACCCTGGGGAGATGTCACAATGCTTGGTTGCAACTGAGCAATGCAATTTAAAAAAAAATTTTTTTTTTTATTTTTTTGAGAAGTAGAGGCAGAGAGAGAGAAGGGGAGAGAGAGAGAAATCTCCAATCTACTGGTTCACTCCCCAAATGCTTGAACAGCCAGTGCTGGGCTGGGCTAAAGCCAAGAGCCAGGAACTCAATCCAGATCTCCCACTTGGGTAGCAGGGACCCAACTGCTTGAGCCATCACCTGCTGCCTCCCAGGGTGTGCACTGGCAGGAAGCTAGAATCAAAAGTGGAGCCAGATCTGAAACCCAGGCACCCTGATACGGGATGCACGTGTCCCAGGTGATGTCTTAACCCCTGCACCAAATATTCACCCCCATTGCACGAGTTCTAAAAGGATTCAAAGATTATTAAAATGCTGAGGATCCGTTCTTTTAGTTGATAAATGAGAATGCAATTCTATGGCCACTTATATCTGCTCCCAGGAGCTGTACAAGCTGTGGTCCAGGTGAGTCATTTCCTCTCATCCATCCGCTCAGCCACTCATCCGTTCATTCATGAGACACTGGCTCGCCTCTGTGCTGTAGGGACGTTCCCCATGCTGTGCCTCTCATGTTGAGAGCAGCCGCGCAGCACGCCGCCATCTTGGTGGAGAAGGAGTGTCTCAGCTTTGTGACCAGCACGTGTTCTCCATGAGCTGCGAGGTGTCTGTCACCAGACCTGGGACTGACTCCTTCTCTCCCCATTCTCCCCACCCACCCCCAAAGTGCTTCCACCCAGGTCTTCATTCTAGAAGGAGCTGCCAACCCTTTCTTGCCCAAACCCTGACCTGTGGCTGCTGAGCCATTCGTGTGCTTCCTCGTGGGTCGGGAGTTTCAAAATGAAAGAGGAAGCGTACAGCGTGTGAGTCTGATGCAGAATCATTTTTAACATTTTTTTAAAAATTTTTTTGACAGGCAGAATGGACAGTGAGAGAGAGAGAGACAGAGAGAAAGGTCTTCCTTTGCCATTGGTTCACCCTCCAATGGCCGCTGCGGCTGGTGTACCACGCTGATCCGAAGCCAGGAGCCAGGTGCTTCTCCTGGTCTCCCATGGGGTGCAGGGCCCAAGGACTTGGGCCATCCTCCACTGCACTCCCTGGCCACAGCAGAGAGCTGGCCTGGAAGAGGAGCAACCAGGACAGAATCCGGCGCCCCAACCGGGACTAGAACCTGGTGTGCCGGCGCCTCAGGCGGAGGATTAGCCTATTGAGCCACGGCACCGGCCATTTTTAACATTTTAAACTCATTTTTATAAAGTTGACAGAAAGAGTTTTCTGACAAAATCTAAAGTAACTGCGTTGGGTGGCGCCAGCTGCAGCGTAGGAGTGTGGAGTCAGAGGGTCTGCGTTGGAACAGGACTATCCCTGATCGCCGCTCTGTGACCTTGGCCCTCAGGATCCACAGCTGCCATCATGCTGGCTGGCACGGTTGTTGGGAGGTTTAGCACAGGTGATCTATGAGAATCCTTTAGCATAATAGCTGGCACACAATAAGTGTTCCGGAGGTGTCATGGTCATTGTCATCCCCAGCACGGGCATTACTGCGAGGTGGCTCCACTCCTTCGATCATGTCATTAGTAAAGGCCACAGCCAGCAGTTGTCTCAGTCCACTTACCCCTTTTTTCTTGCTCGGGACACGTGGTCTTTCCAACGTCCGCTGACGCTCTGTCTTGCTGGGTGTCAGCCCAGGCAGGCCATGTTTCTTGTTCTTTATATCTCCAGTGGCTGCTGTGTTCAGTCTCTCTGTAATCATGTGGATTTTATCAACCGCATGGGCACAGCTGGTCTTATTTCCTTCTCTTGGTTTTATTTTGTTTGCTTGCTCTTGCCAGTTCTTTCCCAAACAGTAAAATGCTGGAGTCATGACTTACCCGGTGAGGAGCACGGTAGCTTCTGCTAGGTTTCCTGTAGAACACCTGCTGTAGAGACGTCTCTGCTCCACGCTGATGACACGGCGCAGTTCCGCCAATCTTTACCTCACGTAGGGGGACAGTGACTCTGGCTTGTGCACTGCTTGAAAGGTCCTTCCTGAGACTTGGGAGCTACTTCCCCCAGACCTGCTCCCCGTCACCCCCTCTCCTGGGTTCCTCTGGCCACTCCAGCGAGGTCGATGACTGTTCCGTGTGGGCCCGATGGGGCGCAGCGTGGACTTGCCTATATGACCCCATACTGGGGCTCCCAGTGGCGGCTGAGAGGTTTTCCCACGGGCTGTACGGGTCCTGCAGCTGGCCTACTGCTGGTGTTCAGATACAATTGTGAGGCTCTCCGCTTTCTCACCCTCACTTTTGCTCCTGCTACCCAGTGGTTCTCACAAGCACATTCTTTCTCTGTCACTGTCACTGGGAGTTTTATTCCATGTACCTGGTCATTTAAAACCCAGAAACCCACAATGCTAATGAGTGAGGCATTTACTGTGCAAAGGACCCAGAGTTATATGACAATAGACACTTAGTTGTTCCCTCCACTCCTTTCTGCCCAGCCGCTCTAGGCTGGAGAGAGCCATCTGCTTTGTCTTCCATTTGAAACCTATCTTCTATCCTGTGAGCATTCCACGTTCTCACCCCCACCCAGGGTGACCAGCTGTTCCGATTTGTATGAGACTTGGGAGGCTCCTGGATTATGGGAATCCTAGCGTGACAACCCAGAGTCATCTTAGAATCAGCTCTGCAGGCCTGAGAAAAGCAGGTGTTTTGAGAAAACAAATGCCATAATTGTGATACACACTCCATATATTCCTTGATTTGAATTTCTTGTGAGGTTATATAATTCAGTGTAAAACTGAGTTATTGGAAGAGTCTTTATAAAAAAGATTTATTTGGGGCTGGCACTGTGGTGTAGCAGGTAAAGCCACTACCTGCAGTGCTGGCATCCCATAAGTTCTAGCTGCTCCACTTCCAATCCAGCTCTCTGCTATGGCCTGGGAAAGCAGTAGAAGATGGTCCAAGTCCTTGGGCATCTGTACCCACATTGGGAGACCTGGAGGGAGCTCCTGGCTCCTGGCTTTGGATCATTTGAGGAGTGAACCAGCGGTTGGAAGACCTCTCTCTCTCTTTCTCTCTCTCTCTCTCTCTCTCCTCCTCCTCCTCCTCCTCTCTCCCTGCCTCTCCTACTCTCTCTGTGTAACTCTGAGTTTAAAATAAAATAAAATCTTTTTTAAAATAAAATCTTTTTTAAAAAAGATTTATTTGTTTATTGAAAGGTACAGTGACAGATAGAAAGGGGAGAGACAGAGACAGAGGGTGAGTGAGAGCGAGAGAATGCTGTCTTCTATCCACCTGTTTACTCCCCAAATGGATCCAGAGTCCAGGCTGGCCTAGGCTGAAAGCAGGAGCCAGGAATTCCATCTGGGTCTCCCACACGGGTGGCAGGAGCACAAGCACTCGAGCCATCACTCGCTGCCTTCCCAGGCATGTTAGCAGGGAGCTTGGCAGTGGAGCAGCCAGGACTTGAACTGGCGCTGCCACACAGGATGCTAGTGTTGCAGGTGGCGGCTTCACCATCACCAATGCTGCCCCGGCAAAACATCTTTAAATGAGAACTTTGTTCTTCCTTTTTAGTTCCTGCTCTCCAAAGTCCTTCCAAGTTCATTTCCCTATTCTCAGCCTCTATGAAACTGACATGCTAGTTTCCTCCCTCTGATTTTATGAAATCTTTTCTTCTTGCTCACACTTTCCTGGGAAGGATTGGGCACCGCACCTGTGAGTATACTGCAAGATACTTCTTCCCGGAATCACACGTGCTGCGCTCTAAGTTTCCTATTCAATTCAATAGACTTTTTTCCCCCAACTCTTCCTCTCTCCCATTACCATGGCCATTACTCCCAGGAAGTCTTCCGGTATTGTCCAAGCGTGATCAATTTCTCCTTCTTCCCTGGAACTGTCCTACTTTGCTCATCTGTCTTTGCTCATTGACACATGCTGAGTGGACACTTTTGCTGGCCTAGACTCAGGCTGTAAGAAGATAAAACGGATTCAATTCTGATAACCCCCTAAAGAGGCAGTGAGGGAAACAAGACTCCAAAAAATTGGGATTGTGACATTTAAATAGCCGGCACAGGGTGTGTTCTGTAACACTAGTCTCCTCTGTCTCGCTTGGGTCACAGCCCATAAAGAGCTGCGAGGGGCAAGCTTTGGGCGAAGTCGAAGCTCTCCTTCCTCAACAGCTCCATCCCCAATCATGACTGCTGTGCTGGGTGAGAGCCAGCAGAGAGTACCACAGACAATACGTTGTATTTCTACTGATGGACTTGGTCTGTTTCTCTCCAGAAGATTCTACGTGTAAGCAGTTCTCAGGCCAACACCAGATTGTCACCATATCTCATTCTTCTGCCTGCCATGCCCAGCACGGCAATAAAATTGATTGAGAGCGTAGTCACCTTTCTGTCTTCGCAGATAAAAAGTAAGGTTCCAGGTAAAAAGTGTTTCTGGAAAGGAAAAAAGAAAGCATCCTGGCTAAGAAGCCAGAGCCGAGTGTGAAAAGCGGGCGTGGTGGACGGCGAGGACTTTGGAGATGGCCCTGTCGTCACCTCTTTGATTTTGTGCGAATCACTTTCCCGTCTTGGTGTCTCAGTTTTCTCCTCTGAAAAATGGGGGCAGTGATTCCGCCTGCTTTGTAGAGTTGTTCTGTAACACTTCCTCCAGGCAGCTCAGCCACTCACAGTCATAAGAAAACCATAGCCTCCCCTGCATCCCACCCCCGAGATTGCGCTTACAGACTTCCCACCCTGTAACCACCACGTCCGGGCACCCAGCTCACCGCCCGCCCCAGCGATTCTGACATCAGCTCCACGAGCCACCGTTCCACTGGTCCCCCCAGCAATGCACTTCAGTCACCCTGTTGTGTCCCGTTACCATAGATTCCTAACTCTGTGAAGTCCACTGGTGAACAACCTGCTGGCCCTCTTTCCTCATCATAACCACCCCAAAACTCCTAGCTGTTTAAATCCAACAACCTACCTGCTCAGGGCCGGTACTTCAGAAACCAAAACTGTTGGAGAAAAATCAGACCTCTGAGCCTCCTGGATTCACTTTAAATGCATGGCCAGCTGTCTTCCCTTTCCTTCATCCAGTGTCACCACCTGGGTCATCTCAGCCTTTCCTGTGGCTTTACCTTCCACCCCTGGGACAGGCATTTGGTGTGACAGTTACGTCACTTTCTGGGAGACTGCATCCCGTATCACAGTGCCTGGTTGGAGTCCCGACTTCTCCACTTCCAATCCGGCTTCCTGCTCGTGTGCACCCTGGGAGGCAGCAGGTGACGGCTCAGATGCTTGGGTCCCTGCCGCCAGGTGGGAGGCCCGGATGGAGCTCCTGGCTCTGGGCTTCAGGCTAGTCCAGCCCTGGCTCTTGAAGGCATTTGGTGAGTGGACCAGTGGATGGATGATCTCTTTCTGTCTCCCTTTCAAGTAAAAATGAAAATAAATATATAGAAATGAAAAAAAAAACTTCAGCCGCACTTTTATTGCGTGCACCGGCCTCTCTTCTGGGTCCCAGACAGTGCAGCACCTGCACTTCGATGCCTCGCGGTCTTCTTTCTCCCAGCGTAGCCACCACGGAATTCTGGATTATCCTGATCTGCAGCCCACAGCGCCCAGCTCACCTGACCTCACCGTTCACTGAGGCGGAGACCCTGTTTGGGTCTTCTGTTTGTCTTCTGTTTGTCTTCAGCCCTCTGCCCCCACACCTGATGCATCCGGAACCGTTTCTGACGTCATCACGGATGTACGCCTCGACCCTGATCGTCTGCGTGTTCTCTGATGCTGCGACCTCACCTCTTCTTGCCTGCTCTCCTGTAACTTGTCTTCACGCCCACCATGTCCTGCGCTGGATGTTTCTGCAGCGTGGCCAGAGTCGACATCTTTTCCAAGTAGAAATCAAATAACATCATTTCTTCCTTAAAACCAGTAGACTCAGAAATTCCAGACCAGGACCCCTGCCTGTGGGCCAGGCCTCTGTCCCATCCCAGCCCTGTGCTCTTCTTCCACTGGCATTCTGGTTCCCCCAACCCTTGGTCCTGTGGCTGCCTCAGAGCCTACCTGCGCTGGTCCTTAAAATGCCCTTTCCCAGGTCCTACCATGGCCTTGCGCTGCTTCTCTCAGTCTTACTCAACACTAGTCCCTCTCCAAAGAGGTTCTTCCTGACCGTGGTGTCTACTATAACTACCCCATACTCCAATCTCTGTCTTTTTTTTTTCTTTTTAAAAGATTTTATTTATTTATTTGAGGGTGAGAATTGCAGACAGGGAGAGGGAGAGAAAGAGAGAAAGAGAGAGAGAGAGAGGTCTTCCATCTGCTGGTTCACTCCCCAAGTGGCCACAATGGCAGAGCTGGGCTGATCTGAAGCCAGGAGCCAGGAGCTTCCTACAGGTCCCCCACGTGGGAGCAGGGGCCCAAGGACTTGGGTCATCTTCTGCTGCTTTCTCAGGCCATCAGCAGGGAGCTGGATTGGAAAAAGAACAGATGGGACTCAAACCGGTGCTGCCAGCTTAGTCCACTGCACCGTAGTGCTGGGCCCTCCAGTCTCTCTATTCCATTGTTTACTTCCTTTTCTTCCTAAGACTGTTGACACCAGAAGTGATCTCATTCAGTTACATGTTTGGGCCCTAGACCCTAAGCTCCTCGCAGACAGGGCTTTATGTAGTTGTTTTTAGATCGTCCTGTCGTTTAAGAACAAGAACAATGCCTCGCACAGAGTAGGTATCAAGGGGATTTTTGTGTAGTATCTGGGGTCTGGCCCATGTGTGGCCTTCTAACTTTCCTTTACCCCAGCGCAGTTCAGTAAGTTCAAATCAGACAAAAGCGTATTTCACTATTTTTTTTCTGTTTGTTTGTTTGTTTGTCCTTATTAGTGGTTGCGCAATGGTTTGATCCAGAGACGTAACTGGGACTTAGTAAGACTTTTGGTTTCTGACGCTCATTTGGAGCAGCACGTGGGTAACTGAGCGTTTATTTACCCCTGAGGGCGTGTACCTCTGGGCAAGGTCACGGGGATGCTTCTCGCTCCTCTAATCAGAGGCTTCCTGGCGGCTGAGACGAGAGCAAGATGGAGAACACCTCTGCGGGACACTCAGAGTCGGGGCGGTCGGGGCGGTCGGGGCAGGCTTGTTCACGGGCCTCCCCTGCCCTCTTATCTCTCACGGGACACAGGTTCCCCTCTGTACCATCCAGGGAGTGCCCAACTCAGGCAGCCAGAAACCTTTCACATTGAGGTCTACAGGAGAAAGGAACAACTAAATCTAGTTGTTTTTCCTCTAGGAGGAAATTTCTTTTATCTATCTATCCATCCATCTATCCATCCATCTATCTATCTACATATTGAAAATCAGAGATATATATAGAGAGAGACAGAGGGAGAGATCGTCCATCCACCGGTTCACTCCCCAGATGGCCACAATGGCCAGAGCTGAGCCAATCTGAAGCCAGGAGCCAGGACTTCTTCCAGGTCTCCCATGTGGGAGGCAGGGGCCCAAGCACCTGGGTCATCTGCTGCTGTTTCTCCTAGCCTATTAACATGGAGCTGAATTGAAAGTGGAGTAGCTGGGGCTTGAACTGGTGCCCATATAGGATGAGTGTGTCACAGGCAGAGGCTTTACCTGCTATGCCACAGCACGCATCCCTAGGAGAAAATTTCAGTTTGCATTTGCTGGTGAGCCTGGGAAGAGCAGGTGTACTCAGGAGACATAAATACTAAAGTGACACTTTGGTTTCATAGTCTGGCCATTGGTGTAAATAGGACACTAGTGCACAAAGGAGAGGGTAGGAAGGAAGGAAAGAAGGAAGAGGAGAGAGAGAGAGAGGAAAAAAGGAAGAGAGAGAGAGAGCGAGAGAGGGAGGGAGAGAGAGAGAGAGACATCACTATATAGAGGCAGATGAGGGCAGACCAAGGAAAGAAGGAAGGGAAATAGTGGAGAAGGTGAGTAGGCGAGAGAGGCACCTCCACGTGGATCTGCAGTTTGGAAGGACACTATCTAAAGACCTCCAAGTCAAAGCAGCCTCAAACCAGCAGGCAGACTGTATTAGCAACCACACACTGAGAGAGTAGTCGTCCTGCTTGACTGTTGTGGATGACAGAACAGACTGTGGTGGTTAGTCTGGGCGATTTCACTTGAACTTCATCCTACACTCCCTCAGTGTGGAGAGGTTGAAAAACTGCACAAAACTGCACAAAAGAAACATTTCTCTGACTCCCCCGCAGCTAGGACTTGAGATCTAGATTACCTGGTGCCAACTGCGCTCATCTGGACACGGTCTAGAAAGTGGCAGTGAAGGGGGCCGTCTTCCAGTGGCTCCTTTGTGGCTGCTGCTGCTGCCGCTTCTGTGAATAAGATGAGGGCCCAGGTGGCTTCCAGATCCACTCTCCAGTATCCTAGCAAGGAGAGCAGGGGCAGCCGCCATGGGGATGAGGCCTTACCTGTGGAGTTTGCCCAGTGGTATCCTCAGAGGGAAGCATTTCCCAAGAGACTCGGGTCTGATGGCTGCAGGAGGTACTCCACGGGCTTAGAGCACCTTCAGCCTCTCCAAATATTTGACAAGCACCCAAATCCCTGAAAGCTCATGCCTACTCCCCACACTGAGCTCCGATGTACTGGCATTGTCGCCATTGTAACATTTGCCTAAAATGGTATTATCTTCTCTACCTGGATGGGCCCATGCCATAGCCTCTTCCACCAAACACTTTTCATCAGAGTTTCTGATGCCCTCGATACCCCAACAGCCAGTTAGTGCCTCTAGGCCATAGGAACAAAGACTCCTATAGCCTACAGGACGTTCACTGATCAGTAGGAAATTCTTCCACAGTGACTCCAGCCCTCATGTCTGTGGGTCCTTCCTGAAGACAGAGGCCATCGGTCAGTGGCTGTCCACATCTACTCATCTCCCCGTGCATCCCCTCCAATTGTCCACTCCCATGCTCTGAAGGGCCCTCGGCTGGGTTTAATGTGCTGTTGTCAGCATCTTGAAATTTTTAAACATTTCTGTGCAAACAGCTCTACATTTTCATTTTGCACTGGGTTCTGAATTATGTAGCTGCCCCTGGTGTTCCTGCACCTTGTGTCCCAGGAACTGGGCTCATCTTTTAGCCAGTCCTTCATCTCAGAGCCTCTTCCCACCCCGACCAGGGCACTATCAGTCCTATTAATTCCACCTCCTACATGCGTCTCAAATCCACCCTCTTCTCTTACCTTCATTTCAAGCTAGATTATACTGTGAGCCTCCTAATTATTTCCAAGCCTTCAGTGTTTAATAAAATTTATTTACTTTTATCTGAAAGGCAGAGGGATAGAGCGAGAGTGAGAGATGCTCCATTTTCTGGTTCACACCTGAAATGCTCTCAGCAGCCAGAGCTAGGCCACGCTGAAGCCAGGAGCCAGGGACTCCATCCAAGACTCCCACAAGGGTAACAAGAACCCAAGTACTTGAGTCATCATCTGCTGGCTCCCAGGATGTGCATCAGCAGGAAGCTAGACTTGGAAGCAGAGCCAGACTCATACCCAAGTCCTCTGATACGGGGTGCAGGGGTCCCCGGGGCAGCAGAATCACTGCACCAAACACCTGTCCCCAGCCAGCAGTCTTCGTGGCTTTTCCTTAGGCCACCGCATGCTCCCTGTGCCTACAAGCGCCACACCAGGGCTCGAGGGAATCGCGGACAGGCAGCATCAGGCTCTGGTGCTGTACATTCTCCCCACTTCCTCTAACTCCCTGGCACTCAGATTTGGCTGCCTGGGGAGATTTAAAAAATGCTCCTACCTGGCTGCACTGTGGGGACGCTGATGCAAGTGGCCAGGAGTGCGGTCTAGGTGTTCAGGCTTCTTGACGTTCCCCGGGGTCCGGAATGCAGCGAAGTTTGGGGTCTACTGCTGAAGCGCCACTGAGACAGGGCCACAGCAGTGACAGCAACAGGCCGGAAGGGGGCTGGGAGCAGGGAGCCCCACAATGTTTGGAATTGAGTTATTTTTCTGTTAGTGGTTTCCAGTTTTGAGTTTTTCCTTCAACAGTGGACCTTATAGCAGTATTTATTGTTCAGTGTATAGTTGCACAACAGCCCATAGGTAAACACCACCACCGTAGGTTGTAGCCAAAACCAAAGGTGAAAGTTATTGTGTGTGTGTGTGTGTGCGTGGCGGTCGGGAGGAGGGGGCTTGGAACAGAGGGGGTGCCACCACTCTTCGGCCAGCAAGCCCAGCTGCCATGTGTTTCGCCTGCGCTAGGCGCAAAGAGCCCATGGAGTCTCCCGCAAGGCCTCTACAGTGACACTGCAGACTGTAGCAATGGTGTGCGCTCTAACTCACCGCTGCTCTGCCTGCAGGGTCTCCCTCCATCCCAGAAGGGACTAAGGGGTGCTCATCCTCACTCAGAACCCAGGGAGGGTGTAGGATCCGCTCCCTCCCTCGTTGCGCTAGCGGGGCTAGCCTAACCCCAGCCCTCTGCTCACTGTCCTCCCAACCTCATCGCTGGTTTCCCGGGGGATTGGGGAGGGCTGGGAATTGTGTAAAACTGGGAGCTCACAGGAAGGGTGAAAAGGCCAGGCGGAGGGCACACAGCACAAGTAAGCCAGTCAGAGAGCCACAGGGGCGTGTGGCGCATTTTGGAGGTTTGTGGGGGTTGCTGGTTGCCCCCAGATAGCAGTAGCTTTCCCTCTCCCCTTCTCAGGCCTGCCCTGCCATGTTCCCTTTCTGTTCCCATGTCAGAGTGGCTCTCAGTCATGCCCCATTAGCATCTTGTATCAATTCTGTATTATCTTTCCCTCTGTGTCTGTGGACTGGCTTCAAGAAGCCCCAGCCCCTCCCCAGATTGTATGAAAATTGCGTGTGTGTGTGTGTGTGTGTGTGGCTTCTTGAAGGAGGCTGTCATGCCACAGAGGTGAAAGTCCCCTCAATTCCTCAAGCAATCCTGTAAGAAGCAGCCCAGGTCCAACACAGGCAGACATCTCCCATATTCTGCCCTGCCCAGCTCCCCAGCCCCAGCCCAAGGTATTTTCTGAGTGCTGTGTGTAGACAGAAGCGGAGGAAAAGATTATGGAATATAGGAACCACAACATGGGTCCCCCAGTTCAGTCTTTTCCTTGCTCAGGAAAAGCAAGGACCGCATCCCCCTCTTGAGGTGTGAATTGAAGCAAATTGTGGCCACCAGGTGGCAGCACACCCGGCCAAGGTTGGGGTTTATTTGCTGTGCTGGTTGAAGGCAGCCATTTCATTCGCTTTAAAATAATATGAGCCTGTGGAGTAGAGGATTCACTTTTGGGCCTCATTTGGGAACATATTTGGGCTCACACTTACGGTGTTGTAGCAAGGATTTCAATGACGTCACTTGGCCCATGTATCTTAGGAGGCAGGCAGCAAAACAATCCTTCCCATGCCATCTCTGAGGGAGTCAAACTTGGGTATGACATAAATAAGCAGTATTTGCTAAAGTTCATGAAATTGGCTTTGCAAACTGTGGGACATCATGTGGGTGCATTTGTTCTGCAGCAATGTAAATAATGCAAACTGTCCTTCAAGATGGAGAGGAAAAAAGAAAAATTATGAATTCCATTTCAGGGGCAGATCCGCAGTTTCTACTCTCAAGTTACGGGGTGGGGGTGGGGAGGCACAGCCATTTAGTGAGTGGCAGCTTTTACAGAGTAGGAGCCATCCTTGACGCATTGCTGCCAGATGTCATAGGCCTCTGTGAGGTGTTCTCCCAAACAACCTCCACCCAGGGCCACAGGCGTGAGCTTCGCAACCCTGGCATCTTCAAAGTGGCTGATTGGGACAGGATGCAGAGCTGCTTCAAGCTGTGTGGATCTCACTTTCTCTCAGTCTGAAGTTCACAGAAACGGGGTATTGAGAACTGAGTCCTGCAAATCACAAGGGAGAAGCACCTTCAATTTTTTAAGAACTCAAAATCTAAGGGCCGTCATTGTGGCGTGGTGGGTAAAGCTGCCACCTGTGACACTGGCATCACATATAGGTGCTGGTTCAAGTCCTGGCTGCTCCTGCTCCCTGCTAATGTGCTTGGGAAAGCAGTGGAGGATGACCCAAGTGCTTGGGCCCCTCACCCATGTGGAAGACCTGAATGAAGCTCCCGGCTTCAGCCTGGTCCAGAGCTGGCCATTGTGACCATCTGGGAAGTGAACCAGCAGATGGAAGCTCTTTCTATCTGTCTCCCCCTCTCTCTGTAACTCTTTCAAAATAAATAAATCTTTAAGAAAAGAACTTAAAACCTGGAGCAGGCATGATGGCACAGCAGGTTAAACCACTGCTTGGGACACCCACATTCCATTTCAAAGGGCGTGGTTCAAATCCTGGCTACTCCATGCTTCTGATCCAGCTTCTTGTTACTGTGCCTGGGAGGCAGTAAATGATGGCCCTGGCCAGTCCTGGATGCTGCAGGCAACTGGGCAATGAACCAGTAGATGGATGGAAGATATCTTTCCTTCAAATAAAAATAAGTAATTCTGTTAAAATGTTAAAAAGAAAGAAAGACCTTTCAAACCCTGAAAATGCACCTTGATTTCTACTCTTCTCAAATAATTATTGTTATTTTTTTCCTGATAGTTCCCTATGAGACAGGTGTTTAGACTAGTAGTTAAGATGTCTGGGTTCCACATTGGAGTACCTAGACTTGATATCTAATTCTGATTCCTGATTTCAGCTTCCTGTTAATGCAAACCATGGGAGGCAACAGTGGGATCTGAAGTAGTTTTTTTTCTGCTACCCATGTAGAAGACCTGGATTGAGCTCTTGGCTCCCAGCTTCTGCTTTGGTTGTTGTGGACATTTGGGGAGTGAACCCTTGGATGGGAGCTAGTTCTCCTTAGCCTTCTGTCTCTCTCCCTTTTGCTTCCCAAATAAATTAAATTAATTTTCCTTAGATTTTGTGAACAATATGCTACACACACACACACACACACTATATACTATGTATGAAGGACCTTCAAAAAGTTCATGGAAAAATGGAATAAAAAATAAGTTTATTTTGGTGCAAAAGACTTTGAAATCTGTGTATACTTCTATAATAATCTGCATTTTCCATGAACTGTTTTGAAGACAACTTATGTGTGTGTATGTTTCTGTGTCAGGGTTTCCCAACCTTAGCACTAGTGTAATGTCACTAGTTGGATAATCCAGTTAAATCTTTGTTGTTGGGAGCCATCCTGAATGCTAGAGAGCTTTCTACTACTTTCCACCTGAAAGTTCCAGTGCAGAGACATTAACCACAGCAACTGTCTATCATTTTGCTGTCCTTGTGCTATCACCTGTGGTATTGCAATTAGGAGACTGTGTCTATGGAAGGAAACACTGCTGGTTATGTTCCTTTATTTGTTTGGGCACCAAAATGAATGTGGTGGATGAGGATGGTGGGCAGGCTTTCTTCACAGGAAGTCGAAGCAGTACGGGCTTGTTGCTAGGGAGAGCATTGCCATGGTGAAAGGGAAGGTTCAGTGAGGGGACTGTGACCACTGGCTCTGGGCTTCACTCCCAGCTCGCTGGGGTAGATGTAGCTTGGCGTGTTGATCTCACCGTGTTCCTTTGTTTTCTTGTGCTCGCTTACCTTGCCCGAGTCAGTATGGAATGGCAAATGTCATTTGATTTTCTCATTCAGAACTCACGTTAGCTATGGAAACATTTAGTCAGGGCAGGTGAGAATGTCATTCCTATGCAACACATACGGAACAAATGGGAGCGCAGATTTTAAAAAATACTTTAAACCTGATATCCAGTAAACTTTCTTCATGTTGGTCTGCAATTATACGGGCTTTGGTTAAGTCCATAGAGCCATGTAATCAAGACACGGAACATTACCATCACTGCAGAGAAAGCATGTCTTCTTACTCCTCTTCCCTGACACTGCCGGTGCGCACCACTCATCTGTTCTCTGTTCCTATGGCTTTTTCTTTCCAAAAATGTCATATAAGTGGAGTCCTATAGTATGTAGCCTTTGGAGCCTGGCTTTCTCTACTCAGGGTAATGCATTTGGGAGTCAGCCAGGTTACTGCTTGTACCAATGTCCTGGAGTGGCTGGGTACAGATTCTTGTCTCTAACACGAAGGAATTTGAGGACATGACATGGGTAAAGGTTAGCAGAGAAGCGAGATTTATTTCCATGCACTGCGAGAGTACACTCTCAGGAAGGATGTGGCATGCCCAAGGGAAGGCTGCGCTCAACAAGGTTCCTGGCCATCGCAGCCATCCCAGAAACATGGGGCTGGGGGCGGTGTCTGGAGTGGGGTTTAATTGAATATTCAGAGAGGGTAGAGTTGGGAGGGGGGCTTCAGTATCAGCTATTTCCTTGCTTTTTTTGGAAAACCCAAAAGTGTCATGACATCAGGTGCATGGAGGGAGTAGGCATGAACTTACAATGAGCTGAACGTCCTGGGAACACAGCTGGCAGTCATGTTGAGTACTTTTAGCTGAGGCCAGGTCTGTGCAGTGAAACCTTGGAAGCTGGGGTTTTCCGCTGCATGGAAAGCTGTAGGGCATGCAGGCAGGGCTGCTCTGCAGGGCTGCAGGGGGCGTGGCTGGCGATCTTAGCTCCTCCTAGGCTACTTCACTGCCTACATCACCAGTAGTTTTTTTGTCCTGTATATTTCTACACAGCATGCCATTGTAGGCACAGATTTATGCATCAGTTGAAAAGATATTTGGACTGTTTCAAATTTTTAGAAATTATCGACAAGCTGCTGTAAGTATTTGCTTACTGGTATTGTGTGCTCATGGTGTTTCATGACTCTTGGGTAGATACTGAAGACTGGGCTCGCTGGATCCCATGTTGAGTGTATGTTTAGCTCACAGTTAAGAAACTGCCAAATTGGTGGGGCCGGCGCTGTGGCGTAGCAGGTAAAGCCACGGCCTGCGGTGCCAGCATCCCATATGGGCACCAGTTTGAGTCCCGACTGCTCCACTTCCGATCCAGCTCTCTGCTGTGGCCTGGGAAGGCAGTGGAGGATGGCCCAGTTCCTTGGACCCCTGCACCCATATGGGAGACCTGGGGGAAGCTCCTGGCTCCTGGCTTCGGATCAGTGCAGCTCTGGCCATTGTGGTCATCTGGGGAGTGAACCAGCAGAGGGAAGACCTCTCTCTCTGCTTCTCTTCTCTGTGTAACTCTGACTTTCAAATAAATAAATAAATCTTAAAAAAAAGAAAGAAAGAAAGAAAAGAAACTGCCAAATTGGCTTCCTGAGTGGCTGTGCCATTAATTTGTGAGTTCCCGCCAGACTTGTAAGAAAGTTCCCATTGCTTCTCATCCTTACCACTCCTTGGTAGCATTAGTTTTTCATTTTTGTTGTTGTTATTTAATCTGTTGGTAGTTGTATCTCATTGTGCATTCACATTTTCCTAATGACTAATGATGTCTAGTATCTTTTCATTTGGTTAAGTATCAGATCAAATATCATTTAAAAAATTAGTATGTTTGCTTTTTTTCAAGATTTATTTATTTATTTGAGAGGTAGAGCTACAGAGAGAGAGAGGAAGAGATAGAGAAAAAGGTCTTTCCGGCCAGCGCCGCGGCTCAATAGGCTAATCCTCTGCCTTGCGGTGCCGGCACACTGGGTTCTAGTCCCAGTCAGGGCGCCGGATTCTGTTCTGGTTGCCCCTCTTCCAGGCCAGCTCTCTACTGTGGCCAGGGAGTGCAGTGGAGGATGGCCCAAGTGCTTGGGCCCTGCACCCCATGGGAGACCAGGAGAAGCACCTGGCTCCTGGCTTCAGATCAGCATGGTGCGCTGGCCACTGTGGCCATTGTGGGGTGAGCCAATGGCAAAAGGAAGACCTTTCTCTCTGTCTCTCTCTCTCTCACTGTCCACTCTGCCTGTCACAATAAATAAAATAAAATAAATAAATAAAATTTAAAAAATTAAAAAAAAAAGAGAGAAAAAGGTCTTCCATCCACTGGTTTACTCCCCAGATGGCTGCAATGGCTAGAGCTGGGCTGATCTGAAGCCAGAAGTCAGGAGCTTCTTCCGGGTCTCCCATGTGGGTGTAGGGGCCCAAGGACTTGGGCCATCTTCACTGCTTTCCCAGGCCACAGCAGAGAGCTGGATAGGAAGAGGAGCAGCCAGGACTTGAACTGGCGCCCATATGGGATGCTGGCACCACAGATGGTGGCTTTATCCGCTACGCCACAGCGCTGGCCCCATGTTTACTTACTGTTGAGTTGTAAGGGTCATTTATATATTCTGTATTTAAGTACTTTGTCAGATACACAATTAGCAAATGCTTTCTCTCAATGTAAGACTTGCTTTCCACTCTGTTAGTGGCTTCTAGGAAGGAGAATATTTCGCTTTTGGAGAAGTCCAGCGTCACATCCATCTTTTCTGGATTGTGTCAAGTGTTTCTGGTGATTACAACCCAGGATATTCTGTGGTCACCAAATACACTTCAAAAACATTGTAGACTCTCAGGCTTCCCTTCCCCTCCTGACTGCAATGGCTCCCACCGATTTCCTTTCGTTCTTCTCCGGCGCTGCCCATGTGCGCACACCCACACACGTAGGATCGCACACACACATTCTCTGTGTTTCTCTGAACCCACAGCCCTTCTTTTCCAGGCCCCCTCCCAGAGGCCATAAAAGTCACATTTTCCAAAATATCTTTTATCATGCATAGGAACGTGCTGGAAGATTGGACTGCGCAGTTATTTTTATAGCAGAACACTTCAGAACACCATTCTGAATCCGCTTTCTCAAATCTATTCCATTTACTTTGAATGACATTCTGAAGACTCATCTTGGCTGTAAGAAAACGTGTACTATACAGCAATGGAATTTAGTGCTCTAATCAATTAATTAGCCATGCTCTGTCTAGTTGGAGCAACTTCCCATATATTAGACAGAATAGATATTTTCAGAATCTTTTCTTGAGTCTCAGCACGACTCCTTCCTACTTCTCTGGAGTCTGATTTTAAGCCATCCCATTTCACAGATGATAGAATAAGGAAATGTCAAGAAAGAGAAGTAGGGATGGGAATGGTAGTTAAAAATCTGAAGGAGAAAAAATTATGATTCATTCTAAAGCATAGTGAAGCAAACCCTTTTCTTCCATTTCTTAAATGTCACATTAAAATATTTGCTGTTTCTTTTCTAAATGTTCCCTATGCCAGCATTGTATAAAGCCAACAGTTTATTTTCTGTTTTATGGATCTCTCTTTGGTTCATGGTAAGTTTAATAAAATTATCCCCTTCAAATGTAAGCCATAGAGGAATCTCCCACGGCGAGAGCAGGCAGCACTAGGAATCTGTCTCCCCACCTAGGCACAGTTACCTCTGGGGCAATTATTCTGAACATCTAGTGACTAAAGAACATTTGACCTCCTAGGGGATGCCTTGGACGGTAAATTGTGCTCAGTTTTGATCAGTCCGGGCTCTGACACTAGCAGCAAGCCCTCCTGCATCCCTACTCCAGAGGCAGGCAGCTGCACAGGCGTCTCAGGAGCGGCTTGTGCTCAGCTTGTAAAAGCCAGGGTTGGAAAAACGAACCCTGATCTCCCAGTAACAGGAATCTACACTCCGATGGCTGACCATTGCTTCTGAGCCCAAAGGTTCAGGCAAAGAGGTGGTGACACCCCCCCCCCCCCCCCCCGTGTTGTTAGGCTCACCCCTTTGGCTGAAGTGACTTCCAGAGAATTTAAAGGGCCAGTGACTTTCCTCCCTACCCAAGCACCACTCCTTTTTTTTGTTCCCCTGTTTGGGAGCTAGACGTTGACGATATTCAAGAGCGATCACGTCTATGGGGGAAATTAGAGCATGCCCAGGGGGAGGTGCAGTCTCAGGAAAAACAAGAGAAAACTTTTTAAGTTTATGCCTTGGGCTACCTGGTGGCTCAGAGACAATCTATGTAAGTTACACCGAACAAATAAACAAAACACAGCAACACGTGGGGAAGATGGAGAATCTGATTTCTGGAGTTGCCACAGTGTTAGGTTCAATGTCCAGTTTTCAATTTATAAAAAATCAAAAAGTATGTAAAAAACCAGAAGCGTGTGTCCCATTCAAATGGCAAAAAAACAGGGTGACAGGAAATGTCCCTGAGGAACCCCTAGCAGCAGTCCTGGCTGCTCTGCTCCCCATGCAGCACCCAGGTAACACACCTGGGAAGGCAGCGAGTGATGACCCGGGTACCGGAGTCCTTGCCGCCCTCGTGACAGACCTGGGTGTAGTTCATGGCCTCTGGCTTGACCTTGGTCCAGCCATGGAAGTTACAGGCATTTGGGGAGTAAACCAGCAAATCCAAGATTTCTCTCTTTTTCTTTCACCTGCTTCAAATGATTAAACTTTTTAAAAAGATTAGAAGAAGAAAAAGACTTTGAAACAATTATCGTAAAAATGTTCAAAGAGCTAAAGCAAGATGTAGAGAAAGTCAAGAAAATAATAACTGAACAAAATGGAAATATTAATAGACAGATTCCTTAAAAATACCAGAGCTGAAAATTATAATAACTATAGTAGAAAAATTACTAGAGGGTCACAAACACAGATTTGAGTAGGCAGAAGAAAGAATCAGCAACCTTGAAGATAGGACAGTAGAAATTATTGAGAGTGAGGAACAGAAAGAAAAAACACTGAAGAAAATAGGATCAGATGCAGCGGGGGTTGAGACACAGCAATTAAGCCACTTCGTGGGACACCCACACTCCACATTGGAGCACATGGGATTGAGTCCCACCTCTGCTTGCAATCTGGCTTCTTGCTAATGCACACTCTGAGAGGCAGCCAATGATGGCTCCCGTGCTTGCCTCCCTGCCACTCATGTGGGAGACCCAGAGGGAGTGCCTGGCTCCTAGCTTCAGCCTGGCTCAGCTCAAGTTGTTGTGGGTGTTTGGGAAGTTAAATGGCAAATGGAAGATCTTGCTCTTTCTCTCTCTCTCTCTCCCTCTCTCTCTCTCTTTCGCTCGCTCTGCCTTTTTAAAAAAGAATTTTTAATTTTTAATTTTTAATTTAGTGGGTAAAGCCACTGCATGTGGTGACTACATCCTGTATGGGTACTCCATTTCCAATCCAGCTCCCTGCAAATGGCCTCGAAAAGCAGCAGAAGATGGCCCAAGTGCTTGGGCCCCTGCACTCATGTGGGAGACCCGGATGGAGTTCCAGATAGTATTATTTAAGTCTGGTTTGTAATTTCACACTTTGTTTTTGCGAATGAAGAAGCAAATGTATTAAAATTACTATTTTCTTTTTTTTTTATTAAACTTTTATTTAATGAATATAAATTTCCAAAGTATAGCTTATGGGTTACAATGGCTTCCCCCCTCCCATAACTTCCCTCCCGCCCGCAACCCTCCCCCCTCCCGCTCCCTTTCCCCTTCCATTCATGTAAAGATTCATTTTCAAGCGGAATCCCGACTTTGAACGATTCCTGTCGTGATCTGACTGTTTTTACCCGTATCCCCTCCCCCCTCCTCCAAATCCTGCCCCCTGAAACTTATTTTTTTCTGATTGTAACTGTTGCTGTGGGAACGAGAGGGGATGAGTGTCCGGGGGCCGTGGGGGGCGGGGGGCGGGCAGGCGGGGTGGAATAAAAGACTATTTTTACTGCCACTCTTTAAAAAAAAAAAAATTACTATTTTCTTATACACATGATGAAGATCTAATTATATGACATTGCTAACTAAAAGGGGTGGGAACAGAGCTGTTAAAAGGAACAGAATATTTATGTATTATTGAAGTTGAGCTAGTATAAATTCAAATTATTATAACTTACACAAAAGGAAATGAGATATGAATTTAAACTTTACAAAAATTCAGATAAACATAAAAAAGACATTGATGTAGGAAATGGGGAACAAAAATGCTTTAAGGTGTATAGAAAACAAGTAGCAAAATTACAAAGTAAATCACTCTTTTTTTTTTTTTTTGGACAGGCAGAGTTAGTGAGAGAGAGAGACAAAGGAAAAGGTCTTCCTTCTGTTGGCTCACTCCCTAAATGGCCGCTACAGCCAGAGCTATGCTGATCCGAAGCCAGGAGTCACCCCAGCCGGGACTAGAACCTGGGGTGCCGGTGCCGCAGGCGGAGGATTAGCCTAGTGAGCTGAGGCGCCAGCAGTAAGTCATTCTTTAAAAGCTGATGAGGTTAAACTCTCCATTCAGAAGACAGAGATTGGCAGAATGGGTAAGAAAGCAGGGTTCATGGGGCCAGCACCTTGTTTAATCCTCTGCCTGTGGCACTGGCATCCCTTATGGGCGCCGGGTTCTAGTCCTGGTTGTTCCTCTTCCAGTACAGCTCTCTGCTGTGGCCCGGGAGTGCAGTGGAGGATGGCCCAAGTGCTTGGGCCTTGTACCCGCATGGGAGACCGGGAGGAGGCACCTGGCTGCTGGCTTCGGATCGGCGTAGCTCCAGCTGTAGCAGCCATTTGGGGGGTGAACCAAAGGAAGGAAGACCTTTCTCTCTGTCTCTCTCTCTCACTGTGTAACTCTATCTCTCAAATAACAAAATAAAAATAAAATAAAATAAAAGAAAGCAGGGTTGATCCAACTATACACTGTCTACACAAAGACTCATTTTAGATCCAAAGATACAAATATGTTGAAAGGGGAAAAAATGGAAAGGACTATTCCATGCAAACTTTAAACCAAAGAGAAAAAGAATGACTGTACTAATACCAAAATGGACTTTAAATGTAAAAAAAAAAAAAAAAAATGCTGCAGGGACAAAGGACTTTGCATATTAATAAAACGTTCCATACAGCAAAGATATAACAATTATAAACATTTACACACCTAAAACCAAATGTTTTAGACCATCCAAATGTCAGAAACAAATATCAACAAAATTGGAGGGAGAAATGGACCATTCTGCATCAAGAGTTGGAAGCTTCACTATGCTACTCTCAATAATGGATAGAATAACCAGATTGAAAACAAGGAAGGAAACAGAAGACCTGAACAACACGATCAGTCAGCTACATCTTACAAAATATAGAACACTCTACCAAACAAAAATAGAATAAACATTTGTCTCAATTGTACACGGGATATTTTTCAGGATAGGCCAAATCTTAGGAAACAAATTAAATCTCACAAATGTTTAAAGAAGATAGGTATTATACAAAGTATCTTCTCTAACCACAAGGGCATGAAGTTAGAATAAGAAGGAAAGCTGAAGAGCAAACAATCCACTTAATCTTAAACAATCAATGTATTGAAGAAGAAATGGAAGGGTAATAATAAAATATTTAGAGATGAAAACAAAACATGTCAAAACTTATGGGACACAGAGAAACCAGTACAAGAGGGAAGCTGATTGCTATTAATATTTACATAGAAAAACAAGAAAGCTCTCAGATTAACAACCTAACTTTATAATCAAGGAACTAGAAAAAGAACAAATGAAACCTAAAACTAGCAGAAGGAAGGAAACAATAAACAGATGCCAAGAAAATAGAGAATAGAAAAATGATAAAGAAAAAAATCAACAAAACCAAAAGTTAGTTCTTCAAAAAGATCAACAAAATTGACAAACCTTTATCTAAATGGACTATTAAAACACAGGGAACACTCAAATAACTAAAATCAGAACAAATATGCGATTACTACTTATTCTATTATTACAGATATTAAAGGGATTATAAGAGTACAATGGGCAATTACACACTTAAACATTTGATAACCTAGCTGAAATGGAAGAATTCTTAGAAACAGAAAACTGAAAAAAACTAAGTCATAACCAAATAAAAAATCTGAATGCACATATCAAAAAAGAGATTGAATTAAAACTCAATAATCTATTTTTTAAAGATTTATTTATTTATTTGAAAGAGTTACATAGAGAGAGAAGGAGAGGCAGAGAGAGAAAGAGAGGTCTTCCATCTGCTGGTTCATTCCCCAATTGGCCGCGACGGCCGGAGCTGCACTGATCCAAAGCCAGGAGCCAGAAGCCTCTTCCAGGTCTCCCATGCAAGTGCAGGGGCCCAAGGGCTTGGGCCAGCTTCTACTGTTTCCCAGGCCATAGCAGAGAGCTGAATGAGAAGTGGAGCAGCCAGAACTCGAACCGGCACCCATATGGGATGCTGGCTCTGCAGGTTGCGACTTTACTTGCTACGCCACAGCTTGGGCCCCCATCAATAATTTTCTGACAAAGAAAAGACCTTATGACTTCATGAGTGATTTTTACTACTTAAAGAACTAACACCAGCTCTTTTCCCCGCCCCACCCAAAAAAAAAAAAAAAAAATGAAGACAAGAGAAATCTCCTTAACTCATTCTATAAGACCGGTATTACTCTGATATAAAAGTCAGATAGGCACACTGTAAGAGATATACAATCAATATCCCTTATAAAATCAATGCAAGATTTCTTTTTTAAATGATCTCTCCTTTCCATGAGTTTTCTACATGCATTTTATTTTATTTTATTTTATTGAGAGTTAGAGTTATAAACAGTGAGAGGGAGAGACAGAGGGAAAAGTCTTCCATCCACTGCTTCACTCCCCAAATGGCCACAACAGCCAGAGCTGCGCCTATCTGTAGCCAGGAGCCAGGAGCTTCTTCTCGGTCTCCCAGGTGCAGGGGCCATCTTCTTACTGCTTTCCCAGGCCACAGCAGAGAGCTCGATCAGAAGAGGAGCAGCCAGGATTAGAATCGGCGCCTATATAGGATATCGGTGCCGCAGGCAGAGGATTAACCCACTGTGCCACAGTGCCGGCCCCCAGTGCAAAATTTCTTAACAGCATAGTACGAAACTGATTCTAGCAGCATATCAAAGATTATACATCTTGACCAAGTGGGATTTATTACTGGAATGCAAGGATGATACAGTATAAAAAAATCAGTATAATACACCTTAATAAAGGAAAAAGCACACAATCATTTCCATTGATGAATAAAAAGCATCTGACAAAATTCAATATTCTTTCACGCTAACAGCATTTAAACTAGGTATAGAAGGAGACTACCTTAGCATAATAAAATCTGTATATGAAAAACTCAGCGGTGAAAGACAAAGCTTTTGCTCTGAGATGAGGAATAAATAAGGCAAGGGTGTCATTTGTCACTGCTGTTTAACATAGTTCTAGAAGTCTGAGTCAGAGCAACTGGGCAAGAAAACAAATAAAAAGCCTCCAGTTTGGAAAAAAAGAAGTACAATTATGTTTGATCAGATTTTTTATGTAGAGGACCCTAAAGATTTCATCAAAAAAAAAAAAAAAAACTGTTGGAACTAATACACAAATCCAGTAAAGTAGCAGGCTACAAAGTCAACATTTAAAAATCATTTGTTTCCATACACTAACAATGCAAAGAAGTAATTTTAAGGAAACAGTTTCATTTATAACAGAATCAAAAAGAATAAAATACTTAGGAATGAAATTAACCAAGTAGAGAAAAGACTTGTGTTCCAAAACTCTAGAAACGGGAAACATTTCTGGAAGGAATTAAAGAAGAAATAAATCAGAAGTCGTTCCATCCATGTTCACAGATTAAGAGATTTAGTATTGTTAAGATATCAATACTATCTAAGTGGTCTACAGATTTTTTTGGACATAATTTAATTTTTTAAAATTTATTTTAAAAATGTAAGACATATAAAACTGTACATATTTATTGGGTATAATGCAGTGTTTTGGTGCATGTACGTACTGTATAATATCCAATTGAGGCAAATATATTTATCTCTTCACACATTGGACACTTTCTTATTGATATGAAGAGAACAGATTTCATGTAGTTCAGATATAATTCTGAGAACATAACAATGCTTCCCTATCTTCCTACTCCCTTCTTCCTTTCTTCTTTTTTTCTTGTAGTTTTTTGATAACATACTTTCAATTTAGTTTATTAGCACAGTATTAATACTTTACTACATATAGTGTCACATATGGTAAAAAGTAGAAAGACCATACATAGTTCCACAGGAATATAGGCAAGGGCTTTAAATAATAATCAAATCATGATGTGTCAATTTTATTGTTATACTTTCAGGATTTTTTTATATGCTATATATTAGCTACCACAAATCAGAGAAAACATATATTTGTCTTTTTGAGTCTGGCTTATATCACAAGCATAATGGTCTCCATTTGCATCCATTTTGCTGCAAAAGACAGGATATCATTCTTTTTTATGCCTGAGTAGAATTCCATTGTGTAATGCAATCCCTACCAAAATCCCCATGACATTTTTTTTTTCAGAAACAGAAAAACACATCATAGAATTTATAAGGAATCTCAAGGGTTTGTGCATAGCCAAAACAATTCTAAAAATAGAACATAGCTGGGAGAATCATATTTCATGATTTTAAAACTCAGCACAAAGCTACATTAATCAAACAGTGTGGTACTGGCATAAAGAGACACACATAGACCAATAGACTAGAATAAAATATTCAGAAATAAACTCTAATACATATGGTTGGGGCCAGTGCTGAGGTGCAGTGGGTAAAGCCGCCATCTGTAGTGCCGGCATCCCATATGGGCGCCGGTTGGAGTTCCAGCTGCTCCACTTCCAATCCAGCTCTCTGCTATGGCCCGAGAAAGCAGTAAAAGATGGCCCAAGTCCTTGGGCCCCTGCGCCCATGTTGGAGACCTGGAAGAAGCTCCTGGCTCCTGGCTTTGGATCAGTGCAGCTCTAGCCATGGCGGCCATCTGCCTCTCTGCAACTCTGCCTTTCAAATAAATAAATCTTTAAAAACAAGGTGTCAAGACATTTTTTAAGGAAAAGATAGTGTTTTCAAAAGTAGTGCTAGACAAACTGGATACCCAAATGCCAAAGAATGAAATTCAACCATTACCTAACATCATACATGATAATTAAATCAAAATGGATTCACTATCTAAATGTAAGACCTAAAACTATAAACCTCTTAGACAAAAACATTGGGACACAAGATTCATGACATTGGATTGGGTAATGATTTCTTGGATACAACACTTAAGGCATAGGCAACAAAAGAAAAACCTAAACAAATTAGACTTCATGAAAATTTAAAAAATTACGTATTAATAGACACTATTAACAGAGTTAAAAGGCATTCTACAGAATGGGAGAAAATGTTTACAAATGGTACATCTGCTAAGGGAATAATATCCCAAATATGGAAAGAATTCCAAAAACTCTAGCAAAACAGCTTCCTCAATTCAAAAATGGGCAAAGGACTTGAATAGAAATCCTCCAAAGAAGATATACCAATGGCCAAGATAAGCAGGAAAAGATGTTCAACATCAGTAATCACTGGGAAATTGAAGCCATCGCTGAGATGATACCCCACATGCATCAGGATGTCTACTGTTAAAAGTCAGAAAATAACAGTTGTTGGCAAGGCTGTGGAGGAATTGGGACCCTTGTTGTGCTCTGTTGGGGGGGATATAAAATGGTGCAGTCACTATGGAACACAATAGGATATTTTCTCAAAAAGTGAAAGACAAAACTACCATATGATCCAGCAATTCCATTTCTGGATAAACATTCAAAAAATGAAATCAGGGTTTTGAGCAGATATTTGTACACCCTGTTCATAGCAGCATTGTTCACATAGATGAATTGTGGAAGTGAACCTAGTGTCGCTCTAATGAATGGATAAACAAAATGTCATGCATACACACATACACTGGAGTATTCTTCAATCTCAAAGAGGAAGGAGATTCTTCATTACGCCACAACATGGATGAGCCTTGAGGATATTATGTTAAGTGAAAGAAACCAGTCACAATAGGACAAGCATTGTAGGATTCCACTTACATGAGGTACCTAGAGTAAACAAGTTCCTAAAGACAGAAGGTAGCGTGTTGGTTACCAGGGCTAGGGAGGAAAGGATGGGACATTACTGTTAAGGGTATAGAATTTCAGTTTGGTAAGACATAGAGCATTCTGGAGATGATTGCATAGCAATATGAATGTGCCTAATACCACTGAAGTGTATTCTTAAATAGCTCAGATGGTAAATTTTGTATGTTATATATTTTTTAAACACAATAAAAGATCATTGGGGAAAAAAACCACCCAAATCAAACATTACAAATGATCTCTTTTAGCCTTAAAAAAAAAAAAAAAAAAAAAAAAGCTTTCTTATGCTACTAGGCACCAGGCCAGAGGGCCTCAAGACTCGGAGTAAGTGGTGGGTGCCATGGTGTCTGCCTGTGGCAGCACCCATTCGGGGTTCCTCTTCTTCCACTTCCTGTTTGCCCATCCATGGTTCCTGTTTCTTCAGCCTGTGCACTCACTCTATCAAAGCTTAGCTTGTGCTTCAGTGACCATTGTCTACAAACAGATCAGAAAAAAGAAAGCACGGCATTCCTCCAGTTCTCCTACTAGAACTGTGAAGGCTCGGCCAGCACGAAGCGATGTCTCAGGGCCCCGGCCCAGCGTGAACACTACAAAAGCTGGGTCAGAGGCGCTCAGCTCGACCACAGATGCATAGAAAATAAGTCCCAGCATTTCTGAGAGGACCTCCGGCGACAAAAGGGAACCCTCCCGAAGCACTGTGCGGGCAGCTGGTGACGTCTGACAGGCTCCAGGAGGAAGCAGAGCTGGCGGACGTCAGCGGCCGAGCCCTGCGGGGACGGTCTGCCCTCTGCTCTGCGGAGCTGAACTCAGCCACCCACCGGGGCGCGCAGCCTGCCGCTGGGCTGACAGGCAGGAAAGGGCAGGATTCTATGGAAAAATAAAAACCGCAAACGTTTCTCACAAATCGGTAGCTCTAAGTAAGATGTGGACGTGGATTTTCTCTATTGGATTGCGTTTCATGAATTTTAGAATTTTTTTTCCCCCATCAAACTCTTAAAAAAACAAAAAGAGGCCAGTGTCCCGGCTCACTAGGCTAATCCTCCGCCTTGCGGCGCCGGCACACTGGGTTCTAGTCCCGGTCGGGGCGCCGGATTCTGTCCTGGTTGCCCCTCTTCCAGTCCAGCTCTCTGCTGTGGCCAGGGAGTGCAGTGGAGGATGGCCCAAGTGCTTGGGCCCTGCACCCACATGGGAGACCAGGAGAAGCACCTGGCTCCTGCCATCGGATCAGCGAGACGCGCCGGCCGCAGCGGCCATTGGAGGGTGAACCAACGGAAAAAAGGAAGACCTTTCTCTCTCTCTGTCTTTCTCTCTCTCTCTCTCACTAATTCTGCCTGTCAAAAAATAAAATAAAATAAAAAAAGAACAGAATTGCAAAATGTCACAGCAGTGGGAATCTTCACACACCCCACAGCCCACAGTGGGAGCCCAGACGTTTCCGGCTGTGTCACTGTCTGTGTCTTTGAAGAGTCTTACCTGTGCATCATGATTTTTCCTTAGACAGCTAAATACCAAGCAGACACTTGGCCTGAATCCAAGGAACTTACAGTTCTAATTTTCAGTGGTGGGATATTCAGCAGTATAGAGCATTCCTTCCATTCCCTCCTATTGTTGCTTTGAGATAAATATTCTAAAACATCCTAAGAATGTAGTGTTCTATCCTTGATAGCTGATTTTAAATATAAACTAATATTGAATTTATAAAATACAAGCTCACAATCTTTTCAGAATTTTTTTATTCTTTTACTTTTTTTTTTTTTTTTTGACAGGCAGAGTGGACAGTGAGAAAGACAGAGAGAAAGGTCTTCCTTTTCTGTTGGTTCACCCCCCAACGGCCGCTGCAGCCAGCGCACCGCGCTGATCTGAAGCAGGCAGAGGATTAGCCCATTGAGCCGCGGTGCCGGCTGGCGTTGGACAGTTCTTACATCTGGATTCATGAATGTTGTCTTTTGCATTCAACCTCTTGCACTTAGCATTCTGTTTTTGAGTTTCCTTATGTGGCCGGGATCTGTACCTCCTTCCTCTTCCGTGCTGAGCAGTCATGCATTCTTTGGGTATCCCAGATCTTGTTCATCTGTATGCTAGTTGATGGTTTCTGGAGAGTTTCCAGTTTGGATTACCATGATGAATGCTACTGAGAACACCCACATAAAAGATACGTGCTCTCGCCTCGCCTGACTAGAGTCCTCATAGTAAAAGTGCTGTGTGGTGTGGTCAGCTTTTATGTAACTCTTTCCCATTTGTGGTTAACATGTGATAATTGTACATATTTTTGGGGTACAGTGAGATGATTCAGTATGTGTACATCGTGGGCACTGACCAACCAGGTAACTTAGAAGCATCTGGTGGCCAGAGAATAGCTCCCTCTTTGTTCTCGGAATGTTTCTTCTGGTTTTTCTCCTTGGAATGGCCCCAGGTTAGTCAGAAAACTGCACTCCGCCCTCACCTTGGCGCAGGTCTGGTTTAGGAGGCATCAAGCCACCACTCTTTGGCCTAATGCTGGGTGCCTGGGCGGACTGGGAATGATGTGCCCCATGCTGGCCTCTGTTCTCTGTGCACTTCTAGAAATGGCTCTCTGGCTATGCCCCAGCACTGCTGCTCCTCTCTGAGCGCTGTTAGTGTAGACTCTTCTTGGGCCCTCTGCTCTCGCCTACCCCACATCTTAGAGAAATCCCTGCCCACCCCCCCCCCTCCCCCCCCCCCATTGCAGAAGGCACACAGAGAGCGCCTTTGTTTACTTTCACTTTCATTTCTGATATCCTCTCGTGAGTGCCAGCATTGTCCCGCGGTCTTTCTGACGGCACTTTGGACATGGGCGCTGTTGGCATGAGGTCAGCCCACCTAGAAGTTCCCCTGAGCGCTCCTCTGCACAGTGTGTCAGAGGCCACCCCGGAGTTCCTGCTGCCCTTCCTCCCTCCAGGGGAGTTGAATAAACGTCGAGTTTACAGGAAATACTCTGTGCACTGGGAGCATCAGGAGTGCCTCCATTCTTCCCATTCATTAACTGATAACAGGACAGCGGGGAAATGAAGGGGCGGGTCTGTCTGGGAGGGAATGCGTACGTGTGTGGTAGAACATCTGGCTAGTGTCATTCCCTCGTGCTCGGACAAATAACCAACAGGTCTGGAAATGCAGGCCTGGGAAAATCAGCAAGTTGAAGTTCAGGGCAACAGCTGATGTGTGAAGAATTGAAGCCTCATACTCTTTTAAGCCTAGTAGAATCTGAAAGAAAATGTTTTATTATACAAACCTTCCAAACAGCAACAGAGAAAGTATAATGAACCCTAATGTGTTCCCGTTACAGACATTCAACAAGTATTAAGATTTTGCCACATTTGCATCTATCCTTTTCTTTGCTGAGATATTTTAAAGAAAATCCCAGACAAGACATAATGTATTTTCCTCATGCTTCGGTTTGAGTCTTTAAAAATAGGGGTATTTCTAATTTTAGAAAGCAGGCAAATGATTTAAACAAAGAAGACATAGCACATGAAAAGCTGCCTGATATCATTAGTTATTAAGGAAATGCAAATTAAAACCACAATGAACTGTCACCAGGCAACTATTAGAGTGTCTGAAATTAACAAGACTGCAACTATACCGGGTGCTGGTGGGGGTGTGGCAGAACTGGAGCTCTCAAGCACGAATGGTGGGAAGGTGACATGACTGAGTGTGGAGCAGGGGCTGCCTGAGCAAGGGCTGGGTGGGAGGAATTTGCAAGGGAGGCGTGAGGGAAAGTTTTGCGGGTGAAGGATGCCTTCAATGCCTTGGTTATGGTAGTGATTTCACGTGTTTGTATTTATGTCAAAATGTATCAGGTTGTGCAGCTTATTACATGTTAGCTATACCTATGTAAAGCCACTAAAAGGTGTCCGTGAGATACCCACTGCATACCAGGCACAGAGCTTGATGCGTATGTTCTGCCGTCAGTCCTGAGAATTCCCTGTAGCCCTCGTTTCCTTTTTCTAGGAAATTAGAATTCTAACCCAAAATGTAAAAACCAAGCCGAGCAACCCCAGGGGGTGTTCTGTTTCCTGACCTCATTACCTGATATGTCTAGCCAAGTGAATCAATGCTTTATTGGTGTCCTTTGCCCTCCGCCCAACATGAAACTGCTTTGGTTTTTAATGGGGAATCTTTTTGCCAGGATGAAGAATAGAAGAAACGCATCACTACTTGTATCAGATCCATGTCACTGCAGCCATTGCTCCTCGCTCACTCCTCCAGCACAGCTGAAATCTAACTCATTCTGCTCAGGACCAGTGAAGGCCCTGGGAAGACGGGCAGGCTTGACGGCTGTCAGGATAGGCATGGCTTCAGTCACCAGGCCTCAAGGGTGGCCCTGGCAGGGGTCTGGCTGCGAAGTGCTGAGGCCACAGAATTCACTTCCACTACAAAATACCAATGCTTCAAACATCCTGATACAGATTTTATTTATAAATGCTAGTGACTGATGCAACAAACCGTCTTACCTGAAACAAATCAGGAGCTTTGACAATCAAGGGGTTCCTCCTTCTCCCGGTGCTCCTGCTGCAACCCACTGCAGACGTTGTGTGTGTGTTTGGGGTTGGGGCAGTGTTTTGTGCTAATGATCCCTCAGTTCTACAGGATCTCAATTGCCTTTCCTTACATCATATCTGGGGAAGCAGGTAGCCTCCAGATGCAGTCTACCGGCCACATGGTCAACCCAGGGTAAATTTACCACCCGATTGTCCAATCCCCACTTTGCCCTGTGCAGAGGAAGGGGCAGCTCCGGGGCAGGGCTGAGTAGGAAGCGCTCACAATTCTGTGAGCTTCTCGTTAGTACACCCGGCTTCCTGTTATGCAGCGCCAGGCAGAGGGGGCCGGCTGAAGCCTGGCAACGGATGGAGGCATCTGCACACGCAGAGGAGGTAATAATCGCACGCTAAATCCCTAAGAAATGTGACCGCCGCGAGACGTGGACCCCAGACGGGTGGCCCCCAGGAGAGGCACCCGAGCCTCAGGAAATGTGCCTGGGTGCGGGGAAACTTGCAAGACCTGCAGTTAGCTTGGGTTTCTAGAGCGGCTGAAGGGAAGTAAGAAACAGAACAGTGTTCTCTCTCTCCGCTCTGACACACACACGCCCGCGCGCGTGCACACACACACCCCATTTCTCCTCCTCTCTCTCAGTACTATTTATATTGCTATTGAGTTAGCATTTTTACCTCTTTCTGTAGAAGACTTCTGTACTAATGCTTTCCAAAGCCGAATCAGCTCTTGAGGGTTGAAATCTCACTTTGCCAAATGAGGAAAGAGACTTCTCTAAGCTACAGAACATGGGAAAAGCAAACCTTCTCCATTCCTGGGTGCCACGGCAGACGCTTGGGGACAACTCGGAGCAAGCCGTGTGAAGGATGGTGTGTGACTCTGCCTTGGGGAAGGCCCGTGTGGTTTGATCTCAGGGCACACGGAGAAAGTCCTGGGTGCCACCAGGCTTAGGGCTGTTGTCTTTTTTAAGGGGGCAATTTTAAAGCATTTTAAAGAATTTTAAAGCATTCCAGGAGAACAAGCAGAAGACACGTTTCTCCTAAAGTCCGAATGGCAGAGTTTAAAAGTGGAAAGGTTTTAAAAGTCCCCCACACCCCTGAATGGTGGACGCTTGTAGTCAGGGGGACAGTTTGCTTTGGAGACGGAAAGGGGGTGAAGAAAGTGGCATCAATGCCAACCTTCTTCTGGGTGGAAACCCAGGGCCATCGTCCCACAGTCTGGTCATGGGACAGGCGGGGATCTGCATGGGGGGTGGGGGTGGGGGTGGGGCAGTGCCCATGTGTACTGTGCAGGGTGCAGTGATTCTGGGTCTGCCCTTCCAGATGGCTCCAGCAGCTCTGTCTTGGCCCGGGGCGGGGCATACCATGGTATGGGCTGAGCTCAGGGCCCACGCTGACTTACCACAGTCTTCCTCTTTCCCACGCTTTGGCCACTCTGGGCTTTGGTCAGAATGCTTAGGTCTCTCCAAAAGAGCCTGGGCACAGAGCTGGGGCGACATGGGTGGATTTCCATTTTCCTGTTGGGTCTCGGCAAAGCCTTGCCTGTGGGCTGGAGGTTTCAGTACCATTTCTCTTGTCATTTATTTTCAAGGCCTGCGGAGCCATGCAGAGCATAGAGTGGGCGGAAATTGTAGCACAAAGTTGTTTATGCACTAGACCCAGGGGAAACGTGTGGGGCTGAGGCAGGTTGCTAAGGTCTGAACGTGGCCTCCAGAATTCGTATGTTGGAAATGCAGTCCACAAAGCAGCTGTGTTAGGAGGTGGAGCCTAAACAGGAGGTGACGATATCAGGAGGGCTCTGCCTTGCTGAATGGGTGAGTGTTGTCACTGCGGGAGTGGGTTAGGTACTGCGAGAGTGGGCTCTTAGGAGAGTGTGGTCGTCTCTTGCCCTCTCCTGCCCTTCTGCCCTCAACCTCTGCCTTAGGATGGCACGGCACCAAGGCTCTCAGCAGGTGCTGCCACTCTGTTCTGCACTTCCCAGTCCCCAGAATGGCAAGCTAAATAGTTCTTTGTTCTTTCTAAATGAGCACTTTCTGGAACCCTGTTGTAGCACAGGAAATGGATTGGACACAGTGCTCCATGTGATGGATTAGAAGGAGTGGCTTTCCTCCCTGCCCTCTCCACTCTTCTCCAACCCTGAGAACGGCTCCCCACGTGGCAGCCCTCTTTACCACTAGAACACATGCTCCCCTCTGCCCTGGGTGACCTCATGGTGGACATTGGCCTTCAAGACTGGATTTCTAGGGGCTGGTGCTATGGCGTAACTGGTTAAGCCACTGCCTGTGACATTGGCATCCCATATGAGTGCTGGTTAGAGTCCTGGCTGCTCCACTTCTATTCAACTCCCTGCTAAGGAGCCTGGGAAAGCAGCAGAAGATGGCCTAAATGCTTGGGCCGCTGCACCCATGTGGGAGACCCAGAAGAAGTTACTATCTCCTGGGTTTGGATCATCCCAGCCCCGCCATTTGAAGCAGCGGATGGAAGGTTCTCTCTCTCTCTCTCTCTCAAATGAATAAATACACCTTTAGGAAAAAGAAGATTGGAAGGACTGGATTTCTAGTTTCTCCTAGTGGAGAAAATAATTCCATGTCTCTGAGCTCCAGTTCCTTTTCTGTAAAATGGGCATGAGAACAGGCTATGACTATAAACAACATGGGCATGAAACAGGATTAACATCTAAGTGCTTGCACTCCAGCTGCCACGTGGTCGGTGCTTAATCAATAACCACTGATGTTAATGGTTAATAGATCAGGAGCTGGATCTCCTACCCGCCACTCTGAGTAGGCACAAGGGAACATATCCAGAAATCTCAAATAAGCAAACTGCTCCCACAAAAATATAAAATGCTTTGATGATGGCTCACATTTCATTCTAAAATGTTTCTTTTGTTCACTCAACAAGTTTTATTAAGAGCCATTCATTGGCCAGACACTCTTCAAGGAGGTATGAAGCTCTGTTTGAAGTTCCTCTAGGTTTATTTCCACAAACTCAGGTTACAGGGGCAATTTCCTCTATGCTCAGCCTTTTCTTTGGTTGCTGAACTTCTTTGTTTTTTTTTTTTTTTTTAAGGTTTATTTATGTATTTGAAAGCCTGAATTACAGAGAGAGAGAGAGAGATCTTCCATCTGCTGTTTCACACTCCCCCAAAAAGCTGCAACAGGCAGGGTGGGGCCAGGCTGAACCAGGAACCAAGAGCTTCATCTGGGTCTCCCACATGGGAGGTAGGGGCCCAAGCACTTGGGCCATTTTCCCGCTGTTTTCCCAGGCACATTAGCAGGGAGCCAGATTGGAAGTGGAACAGCAGGGACTCGAATCGGTGTTGCAAGGAGCAGCTTTACTCACTATGCTACAACGCTGGCCCCAGGTTGCTGAACTTTCTGTCACGTTACTTTTTACATCACTCGACCCTCCTGGCTATCACTTGCACCTGCTTCTCCCCAACCTCTTTCTTAATCCGGAAGGCTTTCCTGTCAAAGCCAGAGCTCTGGAGGAGCCTGGTGCTCTCAGTCCATGCTCGCACTTCATCCTGTCCAGACCTGGACTCCCCTGTCTGCTTACCTTGGCCTTGTTTATTGGTGCATGTCAAGTGCTCAGCCAGCATGTGTTGAGTGAAGGGGTGGGGAGGGTTTGAGCTGCTCAAACCCAGACCTTGCAGTAGTCCTTGCCTCCTGCTCCTGTTCAGCTGGTGGCTGAGTGTCTCTTAGAGTCTTTCCTCTGCCATCAGCAGCAGCATCCTGGGTCAGCCTCTATTTGCGCCTAGGGTGTTGTGTAATGTGCAGCTGTTGTCTTTGTTTCTTCCATCTCCTTCCTTTCATCCCTCCCCCTTTCTGTCTCTTGTTTCTTTCCTCTCGTTTAACACATTGAGTCCATATTACAATAATTGAATGATCGTGGCTTCCACTTAAGGCCCATATTTTAAGAGCCAGGCACTGGCTGAGACCTATCCACTTACCATTATTAATCCCCATGCATTAATCACCCCCACAAGGTACATATTACTATCACAAGTTCAGGCAAGAGAGTGACATGATCAGTTTTGTGTTTTGGAAGGATTATGTCGTAAGCAAAGTATTCTGTGTTGACTGCAGGGAGGGGCAGCTTTCTGGTGGGGCTGATCGGCTGAGATGAGGTCACTCACAGCGCATCATAGATACCTGTGGGACACTCAGCAGCTCGGATGTGTTTGTCGGTGCAAGGCAGGGGCCTGGTGGAAGGTGGGAAAGGAGAAGGTGGTAGGTTTGGGTAGCAACATTGGTGAGTTTAAGAGTCACACTAAGGTGCATGTAGATCCCCAGATCCATAAGTGTGTAGCTCAGGAGAGAGGACTTAGGCGAAACCACATAAATTTCACTCCCTTTTCTGACTCAACGAAACATGGCTTCCAAACGAATGCATGGCTTATGTCAAACGTGAAAGAGAAAGTACCTGAAGCAGCTTCCCGAGCTTTGAATGAACTCCTCGCACCTTGTCTGCTGTTCATATCCACCCAAAAGAGAATATAGAGAAGAGAGGAGCACTGTCTTTTTTTTTTTTTTTAACAGGCAGAGTGGACAGTGAAAGAGAGAGAGAAAGGTCTTCCTTTTGCCGTTGGTTCACCCCTCAATGGCCACTGCGGTCGGCACACCACACTGATCCAAAGCCAGGAACCAGGTGCTTCTCCTGGTCTCCCATGCAGGTGCAGGGCCCAAGCACTTGGGCCATCCTCCACTGCACTCCTGAGCCATAGCAGAGAGCTGGACTGGAAGAGGGGCAACTGGGACAGAACCGGTGCCCTGACCAGGACTAGAACCCGGTGTGCCAGTGCCACAGGTGGAGGATTAGCCTATTGAGCCACGGCGCCGGCCAAGAAGAGCTATCTTAAAAGTAGGCCCTTGGGGATTTTGTGATCGATTGTTTTTGGAGCTGGAGTCAGAAGCAGAGAAGATGAGGAAAGGCAGTGATTCTGGGTCCCAGGTGACTTCTCCACTCCTACTCCCTTCCTTAATTCTCTTTTGCTCTAGCTTGGGCAAAAAGCAGTTATTTCTGCTGCAGAAACAACATCCGTGAGAATGGGACTCGTTTGCCATTTCTCTTCTTTCCTTTCTGGTGCTGCACCTCGCCTACAGACCACGATGCAGCCTAAGTAGTACAATTACACAGCACAGCCGTATTTTCTCATGGCTCAGGAACATGAAAGGGCTGCCTGTTACCTTTCAGATCAAGGCTGAACATCTCATCCTGCCACATAAGCCCCGTCTTCTCTGGACCTTCCAGCTTGCTTTCTGCATTTGATGAAATGCTGCCCAGCTTTAGGACCCATTGAGCACTGTGCTTGCTACCGATAACCCTCAGACTCCAGGAGTGGCTGGACAACAGTGTGCTCTATGGTGACAGAAATGTCTTCTATGTGTGTTGTTCAGTACTATAGCTGTGAGCCACACAGGGCTCCTGAGCACTGCAAATGTGGCTGGTGTGCCTGAGGAACTAGATTGTGGCTTTCCATTTGTGTGAGTTCATGTGGATGTGTGCAGCACTCCTGGCTAAGAGCTACAGTACTGGACTTCCCAAGCTAGGTGCCTGTTCCTCTCTCTGCTAGAGTGAGGGTGGATTTCTGGCCTCAATGAGATGCTCATTTCCCACTTGTCCTAGAGCATTCTGTTGGTGTTGGGCAACTGCTTTTTCATCTTGTCTCCCAGGTCTGCCCATAGCTTCTCCCCAGACCACCTCCCCAAAGGGCTGGGAACTCAGTACAATGATTGGCTCACAGCGATGTTTATCTATTTTTTATTTTCTTTATGACAAACAGCTTTAATAATAGTAACAGATCTCTTTGTTTACTCTTTCTGGGAACAAATCACACCCACAAAGATGACAGACTGCTTACAGAAACTAACAACGAAAGTCAGTCAAAACCAAACCCAACTCAAGGCCACTGGGCCTTTTTCTCTGGTCTTTGCATCATCCTATGACAGGCCTGCCTGGTGAGCAATGCCACGGGCTAAGGCAGGAGGTCACTCTGCACACGGGACAGCATATTCCCTTGCTGATGTGCTGGCCCTTCTGAGCCCCCGCCCTCTGGTGTTTGGGACTGATTCCAGGAGTGTGGACTTTGTACTGAGCTCCCCATACTCTAATTTGGAAGGGGTGGCCCAGTGCCCACAGTTGTGGCAGGCTGAAACAGGTACCCAAGAAACACTGCTTTGCTACATGGTGAGTGGCCTCATTTATAGAATATAAATATGATCCTGGGAAGGCAGGCGAGACAGTTGCCTTCTGTCTCAAGGACAGCAAGCACCTCTGGGCAGGTCTGAGCGAACAGTCCTCACCTCCTCTGCAGGGAGGGCTTTGGTTTGTGGCTGTTATATGTGGCCCCATGGAGCCTGAACAATTTCCCGGCAGTAAGCACAAGATCATATCCCAGTCACGGAGTTCTCTTCAATCTGCAGTATCTAGCCCTGCTTCCCTTCTTCAAATATCACTGGAGACCTTCAGTTTCTTCCATCTCCCATAGTAGTCCTAACCATTTCTGTGGGTTTCTGGGAGGGATCACGAGGCTTGAGTCCTCATGGCTACCTCGTGGTACCTGCCTGATTTCCCCGTCTCTTGTGTGGACTCCGTTTGGTAGCGTCACCACAGAAGCCATAAGAGGTCCTCATGACACTGTTCCTCTTCTCATGGCTGGCTTCTGGTGGGTGATCACACAAGCCATGGAGATGGAGAACAATGCTCCTGCATCTACCAGAATGCCTCATTCATTCCATTTTCTTCCAAACATTGCTTGGAAACCACCCCCTTTATTCCAGCCCAGTCTCTCTGCCCTCTCTCTAGGACAGATAGGAGTCTTTGCAAGGTACAGTCTCTGGATTAGAGAGATAGAGAACTGTATATAGTCCTTCAAATTTCTTCCTCTTCACTCTGTTCCTAACAAAATCCTTCTAGGTTCCCTTTGCACCATTTACACAGCCTTGCAGTAACTGATCGACCCTGGAGGAGCCAGTCTTTGAGTTCCCAATGGGAGACTTGTAAACGGACAGGGAATGGAGAAGCAATATCTAAGATCAGGTCCTTACCTGGAATGTCAGGACACACTGATAATGCAAGCCCTTTGCAAATTTCATCAAATATCAGATTTTTTTTTTTTTACTACAACCGAGGATATGCACTCTCATGATGAAGTTCATCCAATAGGAAGTGAAATACCGTGTGTCTGGCAACCTGTGGTACAACTTGGTCTGACCTCTGCAGATCTCTGATGGGAGGTGAGGAGGAATTGCAAACTGGAACCAGGTCTAAGGGCATGCTGCTGGAACACAGACCCCTGGTGAGGGTCAAGGGAGCCCAATTGGGCAGGACTACAGGGGCATGACTCCAGATCTTCTTAGTTTCTTGGATGAAGACTCATGCTGCGTGAAAATCTAGTATTTGCAAGTAGGCAATGGGTGTAAATAAAGGCGAAGAACCAGAGGCCTTGAAGGAGAGAGAAAGAAATTAGAACCAAGGGGGAGTAGTTGACAATTAAATGCGCTAAAGCTAGGAAAAGGAAGAAAGGGGGCTTGGTGATGGGGGGATATTTTGAAGTGAAGAGAGAAGGTAAGGAAGCTCTCAAAAATGACCTCCATAGTAGGAAGCAAAGTTGACTGTTAGTAAAGTAGGAACAGGCATTTGGCATGGAGGCTGCGATGCTTCTTGGGCCATTGGCATCCCATATCAGAGTGCCTCGGTTCAAGTCCCGGCCCCACTCTCCATTCCACTTGCTGCTAATGCACACCCTGGGAGGCAGCAGGTGCTGGCTCCAGTAATTGGGTTCCTGCCACTCACGTGGGAGACCTGCATCGCCTTCCGGGCTCCTGGCTTCGGCCTGGCTCAGTCTTGGCCATCGCAAGCCTTTGGGAAGTGAAGGTGCAGTGCTGTGAGCAGCGCCACTGGGCGGGGGACAGAATGGAACCTGAGAACGCTGGGCAGGAGGCTTCAGGAGATGCCCACCCCCTGCAGGCGTCTTTAGAGCAGTGTGTCGGGGAAGGCCGGGGTCTTCGTGCGGTCCCCAGTTCACGGTGAGGTCAGGAAAAGGTGACCGGTGCCTCCTCATACCGAGCCTCCGTGGAAGAGCGCCAGGGCGGCTTCCGGCGGCCTCTACAGCTGCGTGGGACTCACGCCGAGCCCTTGTTTTCTCCTCTCTTGTCAGATACCGACTCCCACGCAGGAAAAGGAAGCACCTTGTGTCAGATGCTGCGGCCACTTCCTCTTCAGAAGGCTCCAGCCAGTCTTTCGCTTTGCAGACTGAGGGGGCCCGCGGCAGCTGCCGGACTGCGTGCGTGTCTGTCCGGCTCCGGCCCGGGTCGGGAGCAGACCCCTCCGCGCCCGTGACCTGGACCTGGCTGCGGCCGCACCGGCCTCTCGGCCCACGCGGGGCTTCCTCCCCGGCCTCCCCACCCGCTCCTTGCTCTCTGCGGCATGCCCCTCAGTCAGCCCGCCTGACTGTGCGTGTGCTCCTTTCCACAGCGCGGTCCAGGAGTGTGATGACTGGCGAGCAGATGGCGGCCTGTCAGCTGTCGTCCGCCCCCAACCCGCTGGAGAGGCCCATCAAGATGGGCTGGCTGAAGAAGCAGAGGTCCATCGTGAAGAACTGGCAGCAGCGGTACTTCGTGCTGAGGGCGCAGCAGCTCTACTACTACAAGGACGAAGAGGACATGAAGCCCCAGGTACAGGCGGACTGTTTGTCCCCGTTAACATGGCCGGCCCCCTCCAGGCACCGGGCAGGTGGCAGGGAGCCCCCCAAGATTCTACCAGATGTCACACAGACCTCAATAGCACAAGACACATGCATTTGAGTGGAGGGTGCTTTTTGCTTTGGGCCGTTTTCTAGATATATAAGCTGAGTTGCAAGGATTATTGAGAAGTCCTCCAAGAGGTGGGCGCTGGGGAGTGTCCCCCGTGCAGCTCTGAGTCACGGCTCACAGCACAGGGGTGATGGTGGCGACACTAAATTGAGCACTCAGAGAGAGTGGTTTGGGGTTCAGCAGAATTGATTTGGGATCTCACTGGCTTTTTTTAAATTTTATTTTATTTATTTATTTTTTTGACAGGCAAAGTGGACAGTGAGAGAGAGAGACAGAGAGAAAGGTCTTCCTTTTTCTGTTGGTTCACCCCCCCAATGGCTGCTGTGGCCCGCGCGCTACTGCTGGCGCACTGCGCTGATCCAAAGCCAGGAGCCAGGTGCTTCTCCTGGTCTCCCATGCAGGCGCAGGGCCCAGGGACTTGGGCCATCCTCCACTGCATTCCCGGGCCACAGCAGAGAGCTGGACTGGAAGAGGGGCAACCGGGACGGAATCTGGCACCCTGACCAGGACTAGAATCTGGTGTGCCGGCGCCACAGGTGGAGGATTAGCCTAGTGAGCTATGGTGGCACCGGCTCACTGGCTTTTTTTTAAATAAAAAAAAGATTTATTTATTTACTTGAAAGGCAGAGTTACAGAGAGGCAGAGGCAGAGAGAGAGAGAGAGAGAGAGAGAGAGAGAGAGAGAAAGAGGTCTTCTTGGTTCACTCTCCAAATGGCCGCAACAGCCGGAGCTGCGCCGATCCGAAGCCAGGAGCCAGGAGCTTCTTCCGGGTCTCCCACGTGGGTGCAGGGGCCCAAGGACTTGAGCCATCCTTGGCTGCTTTCCCAGGCCATAGCAGAGAGCTGGATGGGAAGTGGAGCAGCTGGGACTCGAACTGGTGCCCATATGGGATGCTGGCACTGCAGGCGGCAGCTTTACCTGCTATGCCACAGCGCCAGCCCCTCACTGGCTTTTTTGTTCAGTGAATGTTTGTTGAGCATATATTATGCGCCAGATACTGTGTTCTAGGTACTGAAATAAACCAGAGAGTTAAATAGATAAAAATCCCTGTAATGTGGTGCTTAGAATATGGGAAGAAGATAAGAAATAAATATAATTGATAAGAGAAGTAAATAGTTCATTAGATGAAATGAGTTCTATGGAGAACAAAGTAGGCTGTGTTAAGAGGGGCCTGGAGGGTGGCCATGACCTCAGGAGGAAGGTGACATTGCAGCAAAGACTGGGAATGAGCTTGGCACGTCCCTGGGGCATGAGCCTTCCACACAGAGGCCCAGGTAGTACAAGTCTGGCTGAGTGGGAAGGGCAAGGTCAATGTGGCTGGCACAGAGCCAGGGAGTGGGAATCAGGCCGTGAGGTCGGACAAGTGAGGGCGAGGGCCAGGCTTGCGTGCAGGTCGTGAAGGGTTCTGTAGGCCGCTGGAGGGACCCGAGCATTTCCTGAGGACGGTAGGGGGCAGAGTCCGTTTCAGCATTCTTTGACTCAATGTTGTGAAAAGAGGGCTCTGGCTACTGTGTCCAGTTCCAGATGTGGTCTGGGGAGGGAGAGCATGGATACTCAGGGTAAGAGGTTATGATGTTTAGAATCTCAGCGGGAGTCAGGGGCTGGAGGAAGATGGTCAGATTCCGGATGTGCTTTGAACGTGGACCGTCTGACTTCCCTGACAGAGTGGATGAGGCTGTGAGAGTGGGCTTTAATCCTAAATCCTGGGCTTTGGTCTCTTCTCCCCACGTCGCTAAAGCTTCCGGCCACAGTGGTGTGTGAGAGTGAGAGGGCCGTTATCCAGTGACCTATGACCTCAGGGGTAACCCAGATGCCTGGCCATCCAGAACTTGAGGCTGTGGAGATGGATTTGGCCAGTGTTGATTTCTTAGGGAAGAAGACTAGAACCTTCTAGAGCCATGAAAAAGAAAAAGGAAAAAAAAAAAAAAAAAAACATGGGTGAAGATAGGAAGTGTGTGGGTATCGAGGGTGAATGGGTGTGTAGGGGGGACCAAAACAAAGCGGTCATTTTGAAGAGGACGGTTTCAGGGATGACTTGAGGATCTGTACGGCATCGCAGGACTCGGCTGGCTGGGCCTGCTGCCTGCTGTCCTGGGCATGGTAACCAGACTTTCTGCTCTTCTTGAACAACCCAGAGCTCACGAGAGCCAAGCCGTTCTGGGCTGAGACGGCCACATTGAGACAACTCAGGAGGCCTTCCCTTCGGCAGAGAGTGAGGGAGGGAGATGGGCAGGGTGTGCTGGCCGTCCTGAGCCGACCAGGAGGACGCCGGGGTCTGTTTCCATGGCGTGAGGCCTGTGAGAGGTTCCTCATGTGAAAGGTTGGGTTCTTTTCCTGGCTCCACCACCATCTGGCCATGCCATTATTTAATTTTTCTGGACCCATCTTTCTTTTGTAAAATAATGCTCCCTGGCCTGCATTTGTCACTGGAACCAATGACATAAAGCATATGTAAAATATCATTTTGTAAAACCATAAACTAATGTCAAAGAGTAAAATAAATATTTGAAAGGCCTTGCTTCTCCCCTTTACTTCTGAGAGGAGGCACTCAGGGCTTCCTCAGGATTAAATGCGCCTTGGATAATTAGGTAAAGCTTCCTCCAGGAGGACAGGGTGGTTTGTTTTTAGAAAATCTATTAATTTAGTTCATCAAATCAATAGGGCAAGTGAGGAAAAACATACAACCCCTCAACAAATGGCTGCAAAAAGCACTTGATAAACTCCAACATTCACTTCAGGCATAGAGAGTAGAAGTTTTAGGAATACAATAATTTATTTTACTGTATGTTGATATGCATATTTTGATAACAAGAGCTATACATGTGATAGGAAATTTAGCAGACACAGAAAAACACAAGTAGAAAAGAAAAATTACTTACAGTTCCATCAGCAAGAAATAGACACTTAAATTAAATCTATGGATTTCATTTATCTATGGATTGACATTTGGAAAGTCATCTATTATAATTATGAAATTTGTATAATAGTATTTAATTAAAAGTTAATAATGTGCCATGAATATTGCCCCAACATTAAATATTATTTTATGATGTGATTCTCACTGGTGGTAAAATTACCGTTTATATGGATGTTCTATAATTTATTTAATTAATTTCCTGCTGTTGGGGATTTGGATGGAAATTCATGTATTATTATCACAAGGTGTTTGATGGCCACAAACGAGTTAAATACATATCTGGACACCCTTATAGATTTTTACACAGTTATAATTATTTCATTAAGATAAAGTAAAATCTGTTTAAAATGAAGTGCTGCTATTGTACTGTACTCTAACATGGTTTTGGGATTCCTATCCATTACAAAAATCTAGAAATGAAAAGAAAGTTGGACATGAGCTAAATTCTTGGGGGAAAATAATAACTTATTTCTGCATTATGTTTCACACCATTCACAATTCGAGGTGGATTAAAGATTTAAATGTGAAAAATCAAGTTGTAAAAATGCCAGAGGAAAACATAGTTATCTGGCGAGTAGGGAGGTTTTAAGCATAACAGCAAAGACAGCACAAACAAAAGACCAATTTTTTCAATAAAAATACATCTTAAAAACCAACATAAAGTGAAACTGCAAATAACAAATAGGGTAAAAAATGTGTACGTCTACGTAGTAAACAAATATTCTTAATATTTAAAGTATTCTTTTAAATCCATAGGAAAAATCCAGGCAACTCCATAGAAAAATAAACAATGATACAAATGGGCAACTTACCAAAGAAATGTAATGGCTAATAAGCATATATTGCAGAGTTCAATCTCGGCAATAATTAAGGATACACAGAGTAAGCTCATGAAACACCACTGTCCCCCATCAAATTGACAACAGTTTCCTAGAGGACTAGGAAACGTGAATTTTCAAGCATAGTTTCTTGGAAATGACAGTCTGTACATCCTTTTCGAAGGTTAATCTAAATGTAAAATTCTCTGGCCTACTTTTTTAAAAAAATTACATATTAATGTATGTGAGAGGAAGAGAGACACACTGAAAGCTCCCAGTGCACAGCCTGCAGTGGCCAGGGCGGTGGCTGTGCTGGAGCAAAGAGCTGGGAACTCAATCAGAGGCTCCCACATGGGTGACTTGAGGGTCTACACTGGTCAGAAATTGGAGCTGGGAATCAAACCCAGGCACTCCAACGTGAGGACACAGGCATCTTAACTTCGAGGCCAAACACCTGCCCCCGTACTGCATTAAATGTAGAAATTAACCAGCCTGTGGCTTTCTGTCGGTGGTGTGCTGGTAAATGTTTTACCAGCCGGCTCTGGTGGGGATGTTGATTTTCACGTGTTTGCCAGTTTCTGTGACCTGAGTTCTCCCGTCACAACTGATTCAAGCCACCAAGGCGAGATCACTGACTCAGAGTTGAGAGGAGATGTGCATTAGCACTGTGTTGCGTAGAATCTCCACCGCACAGCGAGAATAAGTGGAAATAACCACAACAGAAGAAGTCATAGTAACATATAAGGGGATTTTAAAAGGTTCATGGAAAATATGCATTGTAAAAAAAAAAATATGCCAGGGTCAGCGCTGCGGCTCACTTGGCTAATCCTCCGCCTGCGGTGCCAGCACCCTGGGTTCTAGTCCCGGTTGGGGCGCCAGATTCTGTCCCGGTCGCTCCTCTTCCAGTCTAGCTCTCTGCTGTGGCCCAGGAGTGCAGTGGAGGATGGCCCAAGTGCTTGGGCCCTGCACCCACATGGGAGACCAGGAGAAGCACCTGGCTCCTGGCTTTGGATCGGCGCAGCGCACAGGCCATAGAGGCCATTTTGGGGGTGAAGCAATGGAAAGACCTTTCTCTCTCTCTCTCTCTCTTCACTGTCTAACTCTGCCTGGCAAAAAATTAAAAAAAAAAATTATGCCTAGGTTTCAAAAAGTTTTTGCACAATTAGCTTTTAATTTCATTTTCCATGAGCCTTTTATATTTAATAATTAGGAAGCAAACAACTTTTGTGTTATTATCTTGTTTTGTATAAAATTTTTCATCATAAGTTCGTATGATTTAAGCTTCAGTTTAAGCACAGTTATAACAGTGTTTAGCATCTGGTTCACAATGCCCCTGACAAGGTGGCAGCTAGTTCTTGTTAACCAATACAAGCCAGGGGGCCAGTGCCATGGCTCGCTTGGTTAATCCTCCGCCTGTGGCGCCGGCATCCCATATGGCCGCCGGGTTCTAGTCCCGGTTGCTCCTCTTCCAGTCCAGCTCTCTCTAGCGGCCATTTGGGGAATGAACCAACGGAAGGAAAACCTTTCCCTCTGTCTCTCTCTCACTGTCTATAACTCTACCTGTCAAAAAAAACCAAAAAGCAAAAGCAAGCTGGCTCCCGCAGGTCCCTGGCTCTGCTGTCACTGCCACTCCATGGCTGCAGGACTGGTGGGCTCAGTCTGAAGCTCCCCTTCCTTCTCTCGTCACGAAGCCCACCCTTGTCAACTTGCACAGCAGGTGAAAGTGGTTATGAGCCAATTGGGCCCTTCCCCTTCTGTGTCAGTCCTTTCTCCATCTGAGGTCTCCCCTCTATCCATCCTCTCCGATCCATCTTTGATGCTCAGGGTGAGGAGAGGGCCTGCAGTCAGTCATGTACACGTGGTGTGAATCAGATTAACTCTGACGCCTACTTAAAAGTAACAATTGTGATTCTGACCAAGGCTTGAGTCCGAGCTTTCTTATTAACTAGCTTTGTGACCCCTCTGAGCCTTACTTCCTCCTCTCTGCAATGGGGGAAAATAATAAAAGTTCTTATGCAGATTAGGTGTGCTGATACATTCAGAGAAGTTAGCACAGACCGCTCAATGTATGGTATGTATATTTTTATTATTTTATTTTTACTATTTTCTGATGAAACAATTTTGATTAGTGCAAGACAGTTTAGAGTGGTACTTAGGGAAGGCAGGAACCTCTGAAGTTTGCTATTTCCTTCTCTTCCCATCAGGACGTGTTCCTTCTTGTCTGAAAGTGGCATGGCCTGGGGCTGGCTCTATGGCGCAGTAGGTTAATCCTCCTGTGTGGTGCCAGCATCCCATATGGGCGCCGGTTCTAGTCCTGGCTGCTCCTCTTCCAGTCCAGCTCTCTGCTATGGTCTGGGAAAACAGTAGAAGATGGCCTAAGCTCCTGGGCTCCTGCACCCGTGTGGGAGACCTGGAGGAAGCTCCTGACTCCTGGTTTCAGATCAGCGCAGCTCTGGCCGTTGCGGCCAATTGGGGAATGAACCAGCAGTAGAAGACCTTTCTCTCTGTCTCTCCCTCTCTCTGTCTGTAACTCTACCCCTCAAATAAATAAAAAATAATGTCTTTAAAAAAACAAAAAACAAAAAAGAAAGTGGTTTGGCCTTTGATTCTCACGCCCTGCCTTGCCCAAAGCAGACCTGCAGCACAATCCCAGGGCCCTTCGGTCCTGATGGCAGTGATGGGACGACTGTGGATGAAGTCGACCGTAGCAGTGGAGGTGGTTTTAAGCACTAACTAGAGGAAGGTGAAGAAAGTGCAGACCTCTGTGGTAGAGTTTTTTCTCCTCCTTCCCTTCCTCCTCGTCCCCTTCCTTCTCGGCCTCACTGTCCTCTGGCCCTCTCCTCTTCTTCCTCCTCCCCTTGCCTAGTCCTCCCGCTCCATCTTGTCTCTTTCTCACTCAGTCTTAGACATCTTTATTTCTAGTACCTCAAGAACATTTACTCTTTGAGACACTCGAGTTGATCTTACTATCTTACTTCTGAGCGACTCAAGATTCTTTTGCCTTTCTAGGTTTCTCTGGTCCAGTCTGTTTACCCATTCTTTGTTCTGGAATAGAGACACATGTTTTCTCAGCTCACAATCAGACACACTGTCTTCAGTGTCTAGTGAGATGTGATTTATGAATATTGATTGGTACAGTCTACTCTGTCACTTTGTGCAATCACTTGGACTTCCATGGTACCAGCGCCAGTTTCCCCGTCTGCGAAGTTGAAGTGATAAATCATGCCATGATCTTGATATGCAGCTGCCACGGGGCTCCTAGGAGAAATGCACTGTAAATGATAAAGTGCCAAGATGCACGTGGTGGAAGTGACCTGTCCGTTGGATGCCGTGTCTGTGTCTGCTATGTTGCTTATCCTACTGAGACTGCCTACAGACCCCTTCCCTGGCTCTGGGGAAGGGGTGGGTGGAGCTGACTGTTTCCCACATTTCAGCTGTGATGTTAAGGAGCACTGTCTTGAGACTCACTTCTAGAACGAGCTGTCATTCTGCCACTTTACTTATTAGCCCTGTGACCTTGGAAAAATGGCCAGAGCTTTCTGATTCACAGTTTTCTCACTTATAAAATGTGTGTGATGATACCCTGCTTGGAGGATTACTAGAAAGAATAAGTGAGTTGTACATTCAAGGAGATTAGCAAGCAGTAGACACCTGAAGGTGCTGCTCACTGGCTCTTGTTGCTACTAGGTGACCCTGTCTCCTGGAACCTGTGGTTCCTCCCTAACTGCCTCTGCTAGCAGCTGGAATATTGTCTCACCACCCTTAGCATTGCCTTTCAACCATCAAGTATCTGGTTTGGCCATGAAGTTGGATCTTTGGAAAAGTGTGAAGAGACGAGTGTTGCTGGATGGCATGTGTTGTATGTCAGGACTTTTCCTTCTCTCTCCAGGCATCCAGCCTGTTCTCAGACCACTGCCACTTAAATTGACCATGGCCCGAGTAGCAGAAAGTCCCCATCAGGACTGGGCTGCTAACTTTCCAGGTCCTCTCCACCCACCCTCCTGGCATTCCAGCCATCACTCTCCTATCTGTCCTCCAACTGAACCTTGGTCATAGGTGATAAGATTGCCGCAGATCTTGAAGATCTGATTTTGATCTTTCAGGGCTCCATGTATCTGCCAGGAAGCACAGTCAAGGAGATCGCCACACACCCTGAAGAAGCTGGGAAGTTTATCTTCGAAGTCATTCCAGGTAGGCATCAGAAAGTGGGGTAGAGGTGCACTACATTCCCATTCTGGATCCCGGATGTCAGGGGCTAGCCTCAGGGGGTCCTTCAGCCAACTAACCAACCAACCATTTTGCAGAATGTATCATGGCTGTGTATGTGGTTAGTGAACCTACCCAAGCTCATAAGCTAACAGCAAGTGGATGAAAAGCACCCCGTGAACTAAGTGGGTGCTCCTTTGGTTGAACTCTGTAACTTTTCATGAGTGCATGCTTGAAGCCAGGTACAAAGTGCCAAGTCTTCACTCACTACAAGGAGCTCAATCTAGAAGGTAGGTGGGACGTTAAAATTGATGGATAAGATACAAGTTGAGCTATGTGAAATTGCCAGCATGGTGGATCAAAAGTGGTGGAAAGAAATCAGTCTCTTACAGTTCAGTGTGACCTAAAGAGAAACGACAGCTTGGCCGGCTGAGCCCTGGGCATGTGTCAGGTGCTGTCCATCATCTGCTGCACATGCGTGTACACGTCATCTACACTGCAGAGAGCCTCTTCCCAATCAAACGTCCTCTTCCCAAATGTATCTGGGGTGGGGAGTCGGGCTCATACTTGTGACTGCCACGGGGAGGCTGCTTCTCCCCATCTCCTCCCTGCCTCCTGCTCCTGTGCCAGCCCTAGCCCCGCCGGAACTCCAGGACTGCGATCCAACCGCACCACCTTGCTGTCCCTGCCACACTGACCACAGCAGGGGAGGCTGCCGGTCCCTGAGTGCCCCTTCCCGTGACTCTTCCTTCCCACTCGCACAAGGGGGCAGTGTGCATGAGAAGGTTGATGCAGGAGGCCGAGTAGCCCAGTGGTTAGAATGCCCAGGCTAGAGCCAGCCTGCCTGCATTCAAATCTTGACCCTGCCACTTACTATTTATGTAATGGGGTTCTTCATTTCTCCACGTTTTTTCTCTATCTATAAAGTGAGGACAAGGATGATGAAGAGGGGGATTAAAGAAACTTCTTGGGGCCGGTGCCGCGGCTCACTAGGCTAATCCTCCGCCTTGCGGCGCCGGCACACCGGGTTCTAGTCCCGGTCGGGGCACCGATCCTGTCCCGGTTGCCCCTCTTCCAGGCCAGCTCTCTGCTGTGGCCAGGGAGTGCAGTGGAGGATGGCCCAAGTGTTTGGGCCCTGCACCCCATGGGAGACCAGGATAAGCACCTGGCTCCTGCCATCGGATCAGCGCGGTGCGCCGGCCGCAGCGCGCTGCCGCGGCGGCCATTGGAGGATGAACCAACGGCAAAAGGAAGACCTTTCTCTCTGTCTCTCTCTCACTGTCCACTCTGCCTGTCAAAAATAAATAAATAAATAAAAAATTAAAAAAAAAAAAAAGAAACTTCTTGGCTCAGTGCCAAGTAGTGCCATGTTTGACATCTGGAAGATAACTAGAGGGAATTATATGGGGAGTGGGGGTGGGGGTGGGGATCCTAAAATGAGCTAAGACAAGGTAGAGAAAACAAAGGAAAAAATATTATTTTTTTTGACAGGTAGAGTTATAGACAGTGAGAGAGAGAGAGACAGAGAGAAAGGTCTTCCTTCTGTTGGTTCACTCCCCAAATGGCCGCTACAGCCAGCGCTGTGCCGATCTGAAGCCAGGAGCCAGGTGCTTCTTCCTGGTCTCCCATGCAGGTGCAAGGACCCAAGCACTTGGGCCATCCTATACTGCCCTTCCAGGCCACAGCAGAGAGCTGGACTGGAAGAGGAGCCACCGGTACTAGAATCCGGCGCCCATATGGGATGCTGGCGCTGTGGGCAAAGGATTAAGCAAGTGAGCCACGGGGCTGGCCCCAGGAAAAATTATTTTTACGTTCCCAAGTGGTCCCCTGATGGCCATCCCATTGTTTTTTAATCTGAAGGTCTATTTTCTCTTCTTCTCAGAAAAAGAGCCTGTTTTCTCAGTATCTCTGTCCCTAGGAATAGAAAAACAAGGGTCCCATTCCTAGGATCCTTCTCACAGGGCCATTTGTGAGATGCAGACATTCTTGGTAACACACATTCCTAAGTCTGAGTTTTCAAGCTAGGATAACCCCGCCGGGAGCTCTGCTGAAAATTCCCCATGGGCTCTGCATGGAAGTCCAGCACGAGGGACAAGCATGTGGTACAGTGGTTAAGATGCTGCTTGGAGATGTCTGCATCCCATAATACAGTGTCTGAGTCTGAGTCCTGGCTCTGCTCCTGATCCAGCTTCCTGCCAACGCACACTCGGGGAGGCAGCAGGTGACGGCTCAAGTGTTTTGCCCTCAGCCACCTATGTAGGAGAACTAGATGGAATCCCAGGCTTGTTAATTTTGGCCAGGCCCGGCTCTGGAGGCTTCAGGTATCTGGGGAGTGAACCAGGAGATGAGAAACTTCTCTCTTTGTTTCTATGTCTCAGTCTTCCAAAATAAAATCAACAGAAGGCCAGCCTCCTCGAAGACTGCTGTACCAGAGAAGGAGGGGTCATCCTCTCATAGTCACACTCTGGGCTGCTGGGGATCCTTGGAAAGATGCTCTCTCTCGCTCTCTCTCTCTCTCTCTCTCTCTCTCCCCCTCTCCTCCCCCCCAACACACACATGCACACACACACACAACAACAACAACAACAACTCTAAAGCAACAGCAAGGTAGGGAACCATTTTCCTAAAGGCCTTCCAGGGCTCCACCCATCCTTAAAAAAGACAGCCTTTTTTTTTTGGTCATGATGTAGAGAATTTGCAGTTCCTTTTTTTGTCATCCTCTTGTGCAAGATGCTTTTCAGTGGTTAGTGATTCTCAGGGGTAAGACATGGGTTCCCTAATCAGGATCCTTTCTGGGTGATCATGAGTTTTAGTTGCACAAAGACCACATGGAAGCTACTCACTCCTGGTATGCTTTTAAAAAAATTAGAGCAGGAGCAATCTAGGGCAAGGTTGTGTCTCCCCCACAGTCCTGCAGCTGAGTAACTTCTGTTCTCCTCCCACCCCAGGGAGTCACCAGAGATATAGGTTCCTTTCGTACATATCCTGTCTCATTGAATTCTCCTAACACTTTGGGAGATGCTGTCATTCATTTAGCCAGCACATTTATTGAGCACCTACTACAAACTCAGTGGTATGGTAGGACAAAGAATCTACCAAAGAAGAAAACACCCTGTGTGCAGCTTACAGATTGGTAGAGGGAGACTGGCAGCCGATAGAGTAGATGAGTAAATGGCACAGTTTCTCTGATGGGCTAAGTACTATGGAATAATTAAAGCAGAGGGTGAGATGGCACTGGCCAAGGTGTGGGTGGCACTCATTTTAAACAGAGCTGACAGAGGATGTGTCATGGAAGATGTGACCTTTGGACAAAGAGTGAGCCTAGCACACATCTGGAGGAAGAGCCTCCGGTGATGAGGGAAAAGCCAGTGCAGAATCCCTGCGCCTGTTTCCACGTTCCAGGAACATCCAGGAGGCCAATGTGGTTAGAATGGAGTCATGAGACAGTGGACTCAGTAGGGCATTTGGGAGGGGTGGACACGGAATTTATTGGCCCTCGTAGGCATTTGTGAGAACTTCAGGTTTTGTGCTAGAAGCGCTTCTGAGCACAACAGTGACATCATGTCGTTCACGTTTTCAAAGTCTTTTGAGTTGAGAATAAAAAGTAGCTAATAAAAAACAGGAAAGGTAGGTTTACTGGCACTGAGATCCGTGCACGTAGCAATGTTGTTTCTGCGCAGGGCTTCGGGTTTGTACTATCAGGTAATCAGCTGGATTGAACTGATAAGGAGAGCACTGTTTAGGATAATTGAGCCCCTGCCGTGGTAGAGGCCAGGCTAAGATGTTAAGGGACTACAGAATAGGCCCCCCACTCAGTCTGGACGAGGGGGCGGAGATGTTAAGAAAAGGTGCCTAGAATGGATGTCTCCTGAATTGGGTGTTAAAGAATGAATTAAAAAAAAAGAATGAATAGAAGTTCCTTAGAATAACAAAAGCAGGCAGGCCTGTGTCTGCCTAACTGGTGACACACGTGCTCCCCAGGCTGGGGAGTGTGCGCCTGAGGGCAGGGTTGGGTTCCTGGGCTATGCACATTGTCAGTCAGTTTCCCTCAGAGAAAGCTTGTCCTTGATCCCAGTTGTACCCAAATAGTTGAGTTGAAGGCAATAAAAAAGGTAACTGAATGCCCTCGGGCTCTGGTCCTTTAGGCCTATCTTCCTAACATCAAGCCCATCAAGCCGTGTCTTCTGTTACCCTTTGGAACAACCTGATCCCCAACCCACCTTGTCACTGGTCATCCGCTCTCCCTGGCCATTCCCAAACATCCTGCGGGCTGGGCGTTTCCCCAGGAGGTTGCCTGTGACCGAACTAAAAGGTCTCCCGGGGGTCAGGGTGAAGGAAGAAGGCGGCTTTTGACCACACTGTAGCCTGGAACATAGATGGGGGATGAAGGAAGCCTAAGGACTTTGTTCCAAGGTCAAATTGGGAAGCAATATGGGCTAGCAGAGAATCTTTTTTGGGGGAGAGGAGAACAGTGGCCTTGCTCAAGTTTCACCAAAACTCACAGGGTGCTGATGGGCAGGGGCCTCTGCATCTTTAATCTTTAGGTCTGTTACTATGAACTCTTTAATCTATTTCAAAGGGATATGGCAACTCCTAGGAGATCTTTCAGCAATGAGCACTTTTTATTTCTGGATAAACCAGCTCTCAGGGTGGTCCTGAATGGCCCAATTTTCTGGGGACTGGACCTTCTGGTCAGACAGCTGGTGACTGATAAAAAGATTAGAATCAGATTGTCCCAAACTAGTTGTGAACTATAGTGAAGCTTGGTGCTATTAGGCTAGGTTCTAGAGACCAGAGCCAAAGGGGAGTTGAATATCTGTTATTGTCCTGCAAGAAAGCACAAGTTTGAACAGAACTTGGAGCTAGAACAGGTTCTGTCAGAGCATACAGGCCTGACCTGGGAGAAGAATGGGCTGATGTTTACAAAGGCACTTTGAAATTCAATAGTATCCTGCAGTTGAAAGGGATCACTTCTATTTTCTTGTTCCTCCAAGGAACTGTTTTTCTTTTCTTTGTTTTTTTTTTTTTTCTTTTGGACAACTTACAATTCCAACTTTGCAGATTTCCATTTGCAAGGAGGTTAGTGGACGCTGTAGTTCTGATCGCAGATCTGCTACTCCTTGGTCTAAGAGCTGCGCTTGCTACTCTCCCTTTCCCTATTTACTCCCCTCCTCTCTCTTGTTCTCTTTTTGTCACTTCTCCCCATTCTTCTCTTGGCCTCCTCCTCCCTTACACTTGTCACTTCCTCTACTCTTTGTCCATTTGAGAACAGCAACCCAGGAAACACCACAAGGCTGTAATCTTAAAGCGAAAATGGTACAGAAAGTGCTGAGAAGCTTCACATGTCCATTAACCGAGGTGCGGAGGAGAACCTCCCTGTTTGTGAGGTCTGGTGTGGTCAGGAGGGCAGTCCTCTGAACAGGAAGCACCAACTCGCAACAGAGGCGTCCCTGTCCCCCGGGGTTGCTGTCTTCTTCCTCCACTTCCATCTCCCAGCTCACGGTCACCCGAAAAAAGCTTGCATTACTGTGTGATGAACTGAAGTCAGTTTGGACTCACGTGGGCTGATCCTATCCTCTCTCCCCACCCCTGCCACACACACACACACACACACACACTGAAATTTCTCCTTGAACTTCCTCTTCCTTTTGCTAAGAGGTGACTTGTATCCTTGATGGGAGCAGCTCTCAGCTTAAGCCGTCCGAGTAGGAAATCATTGTCTCCTGTGATTTGTCAGAATTGGAGCTTCAGCTCAAACTGCGTGGACGCCTGCTCCACTGAGCATAACTGGATACTGCTTTTGTGGTGTTTGACTGGCAATGCCCCATTTACTCAAGGAGCGAATTCACGTCTTCCCCTTCCCCTCGCCCCGACCCCCTTCCCACTCCAAGACCTTCATTTGTGCTACCTCTCCCTCCAGCCTCGTGGGACCAGAACCGCACAGGACAGGATTCCTATGTGCTCATGGCCAGTTCCCAGGCGGAGATGGAGGAGTGGGTTAAGTTCCTCAGGAGAGTCGCTGGCACACCCTCTGGAGGTAAGGATGCCTGTGGGCTTCCCCGGGCAGGTCTGTGATTTCTCAGGCACTGTGTGGAAGGAGTTCCAACCATAATCTCCCCAGGAACAGTGTTCAAGGGTGACAACCCAGCCAAGACCTGCATCCAGTGGAGGAAAAGAGGGTTCAGGGCTTCCCTCCCTGGGTCACCACACAGTTGACTCCAGATCCACCAAGCCTTTTGCAGTTTGTCGGCAAATGTTTGTGCTACCCTGAGCATCTGTTCTCATCTCTTGGCCAAGGAACGCTCATGTGTAAAATAGATGGGTTGAACCGGCTGACCCAGGGTCCCCAGCACCACTAACTCATGCAGCACCATGAGTTTGCCTGGTCATGGGGCTTTTGGGATCTGGCTGGGCTGGTGGTAGGAACTGTACGGAAAGTCTAAGTTAGGCTGATTAGCACGGAAGACAAAGTTGCTGTCCAGAAGAAGGGAAGAGGACTGGAGGAAGGTATAGGCGTTGTGTCCAGGCTCCTGCAGGGACATGAGAATTCTGTGCTCAACACTTTTCTGGGTTACGTGGCTCAGGTGTTGGAGCTCTCTGGGACTCCTAGTGGTGTTTCCACAGTTGAGGAGGGCCCTACACACACACGCGCGCGCACGCGTGTGCATGCACACACACACACTGAAAACCTGCAAAAAAGACCCTGAAGTTAACAAACATGCCAATCTGGTATGTTTTCTTCCTTTCTGTAAAAGAGGAAAGAAGAACTGGTGTGCACGGGTTCCGAGCTACCATTTTCCTGTAGCTGTTCAGGAACACACCTATCTTGTGAGATCTGCGGGTTAACTGCGTGAATGTAGAATTATTTGTTGACCACACTGCCTGGTTCATTTAGCAAATCACTGATGGAGGTTTTCATGGCTTAAATATTAATTTAATAGCCTGGAGGCATCTTTCAAAAATTATAAGCACTGCAATAATTGTATGGAAATCTGGGGAAAAAGATGATCCCCCCCCAACCATCAGAAGCAATTTTATGCCTTTATTTCCAGCCAGTCTTGCTATGCAAGGGACCTTCAAAATATTCATGGGAAATGGATTCAAAGAAAATTGATTTTGGTGCAAAAATTTGTTGAAACCCATGCATAGAAAGGCTCTTCAAAAAGTTGGTGCAATGTGTGTGTTATGAAACAACTATGCATAGATTTCAAAACTGTTTTGCGTCAAAATAAACTTATCTTTGAATTCCATTTTCCACGAACTTTTTTAAGTGCCCTCATGTACGTACCTTTTCCCAAATGATAGATATACAGTTTAATAGCATTTATTTTATCACATAAGCACATCTTTGTTTCTATTGAATTTTCATTGATGCATTTCAGGGGTTGTTTGTGTACAAGAAATGAAAAATCCTGTCCAATAAGCTCAAGCAACAAAGAGATTTAGTCGGTAACTACAGAACTAAGCCAGGGGCAGGAACTACGCAGAAGCCTTAAGCACACAGGCCTTGAGCTTATCCTGTCCGTTTCTCCGGGTCCCTGCAATTTCTTACTCTGCTTTTCTCTGCATGGATGCCTGTTTCTATGTAGTCAGTAGCCCCCTTGTGTATACTCTTGCCCCAAACACTACTGGGCCAGCCCAGCTTTCCTATGCGTCTCCCTTCAACACCAGCTCAGCCTTCCAAATTCTGGAGAAAGATTCTGCCCATTTCAGGTGAGCTCAGGAGTCTGCCTGGATCTAGAACCTGGGGCAGAGAGGCAGTCGTGGCTGGTGACCCCCCAGAGGGCATTGGAGGCCAGAAATGACCTGAGTGGGAGACAGCCCCAACCCAAGGGGACCTGCCACAGCCATCCTTACAAACACGTGCATTTCGCATTTACAAAAAAGACTAGCAGTTTCCCGGTGCCTACACATATTGCTTTCCCCTGCTGTGCTGATGGGCTGAGATGCGGTTTTTATGTATTCAAGCTTAATTATATGCTGTCTTATCCTGGGTGACCGTAGCTGCGACCTCCCTTATTGTTCTGGTTATGAGACTTGTGCGCTGTGGCTGCTGCTCTCCCAGGCCAGTGCTTGACCGTGGGCGTGGCTGTTGCTCAGTCATGCACCTGTTTTGAGTCAAAACGCCACCTGTGTACTTTTACTAGGATCCGTCCTCCTGTGATGCTTGGCTAAGCCATGCCATGCGGAGTGGCTGTGCTCAGTCATAATCCTCCTGGGGGAATTTCTCCCGAAGGCCCCCACCCTGAAAAGCAAGTCAAGCATGTGTCCTGTGGGTGACGGAAAGTCCGGAGGAGGCGACGTGGGCTGCAGGGCCACTTACGCAAGGAGCAACAGTGTTACTCTGATGGGGACCATGGCCGTTCATAGAGTTATTCATGGAGCCCAGATCCTAGATCCCAGACTGACAAGGTGTTTCAGGAGAGCAGTCTCACTAAGGCCACAGGGCAAAGCGGATGTCTGTTCTTCCTAATTGCAAGTCAGGGAATCTCGGCCTTGAGGGAACCCAGAGACCTGTGTGGGGCAGGGCCTGGGAGGTTTGCCACCGTGTGAAGCACCTGTCATTACCCCTGTTATGGGCTGACTGGATCAGCAGGGGATGTCCCCCAAATATCATGACTCCACTGAGAAGTGTGGCTGCTGTGTCTTTCCAGCCCCTTGTGAAATTGTCAGTGGCTTTTTCCGTCTGGAACCTGCCTTCTTCTCACTACCTTTGCCACTGCCACCCTGGTGGAAAGTGCGGAATCCTTCTCATGTCCGGATCACAGCCATGGCTTCCACCCTCATCTCCCCACAGCCGTGCCTGCCCACACTGCCGCCGCTTCCTTCTCCTTCTCTTTCTCATTCTCCACCTCCTCCATCTCCTCGTCCTCCTCCTTCATCTTCATCTTATTTATTTAGTTGAAAGGCAGAGTTACAGAGAGAAAGAGAGAGAGGAGTCTTCCACCTGCTGGTTCACTTCCTGAATGGGAACAACGGGCAGGACTGGGCTGGGCCAAAGGCAAGAACCAAGAGCTTCATCTGGGTTCTCCACATGGGTGCAGGTGCTCACTTGGGCGATCTTCTACTGCTTTCCCAGGCCATTAGCAGGGAGCTAGATGGGAATTGGAGCAGCCTGGACTCGAACCGGCGCCCAAATGGGATGGATGTATCGCAGGTGATGCCCAACCCAATAAGACAAGTCGCTGGCCCCATCCCTGGCTTTTCGCAGCCTGTTCTGTCTGTCTTACCAGGGTCCTTCCCTGCGCAGCAGTCTCCAATCACTTCCTTCCTTACTTAGAGTGAAAGTCAACAGCTTCATAATGACTTCCAGTGCACTACCTGTCCCGCCCCATTACCTCTGACCTAGTTTCCTAGAACCCTCTCCCTGGGCTCACTTCACCCCCTCCTTCAACAGCTTCCTCAGGCACCCCAGGCGTGTTCCTGCCCCAGGGCACTTGCATTTCCCTTGCTCCTGCCAGGACTCCTCTTTCTCCAAGGAGCTGCATGGCTTGGTTCCTTGCTTCCTCGAGACCTTTGCTCAGATATGCTGTCAGTAAGCCTGGCCGTGGCCCTGGCCTTGGCAGTTAACCCTGAGCCCCTTTCCCACCCTACCCCAGCCCTCCCGCTCCCTCCCTCCTCCTGCGGTTCCCACCTGGCCATGTACTGCTTTCTGTCCTGCTGAATGTTGTACTTGCTGGTTTCCTTCATAGTTAAGCTGCCCTAGAATGAAAACTTCACTCGTCTTGGCCAGAATTATTTTTCTCTGTCTTGCTCAGTACTGGACCCACATATCTAAACAGAGCCTGCTATAATAGATGCTCAGCAAATATTTAGTCAATGAGTAGGGGAATGGCCTCCTCTCCCTGTTCCTCTCCTGGAGGCTCTCCTCTCCGTGAACAGGATGATCAGCGTATCTGAGAAACTGCCAGTAAAGGGGCTGCTGCCTCTGGGATGATCTTCCTCCACGCTTGTCAGCGAGGAGCCTTGGCCCAGACATCCTTAGAGAATCTGATCCAAGCCACTGAGACTCCCCAGAAAGGGACCTGGAGGCCAACAGTTCTGTGTTCAGCAGCAAGCTCTGTTCAGACACCTGTCGCCCACATGTGCCCCCTCAGTGCAATCCCCAAGTTCAGTGTCAGCAGCCCGCGTGCTGACAGATCTGCAGAGCCAGTGCCCCTCCCTGCCCCGGCCCCGCTGCCGCCACCTCGTCTCCTGACTGGAGAGATGGCCCCGTGGTCTCCACCGCACGGCACCTGCCCTCCCCCTGGCTTCTGCTGCCTCGCGCAGGGATCTGAGCGGTCCTCTACCTTCGAGAGCAGCGCCTGCCTCTTGCTTCAGCCTTTCTCTTCTCGTACAGCCCTCTCCTGAGAGCCTGGCTGGAGAGGTTGGACCACTTCTTCCCCCAGAAGTTCTGGGTGCAATCCTGGTGTCTCTGATAGGCAGGAGGCAGGGGACAGAGGCACTTTTGTCTTGACTGCTGACAACCGTTCTCAAGCTAAGAAGGCCATGTGTTCTCCAGGCCCTCCTGTTGGAGCCTCGTTCCTGTCCCAACACCAGAGAGCAGGTGGTCCAGGTGCAAACTGGTCCTCAGTGCAGCCCTACTCTGGTCCTCTTCCTCAGAGCAGCCATTTGAGGTTTTGCTTGGGTCATTGTCAGGTTTATGGACTCTGCCTTAAATTGTTCCTAGTTCTGCTCTGCCCAGCCCAGTTATAAGGCCCTGGGCATATTGTGTGTTTACCAAGGCAAGGCACGTAGTATGGAAACACTGAATGGTCATATACTTAGCCCCCCCCCCCCCCCCCCCGCTTGCTCTCAGCCTGACTCCACAGGGCACAGCCAAGTTCAGTCTGGTGGGGGTGTGCTGCATCTGATTCCTTGCTATTTCGAGGGCTCTGGTCCTTTCTGTCTACTTAAACGGAACAATAAGGGGGACAATTTCTACTGCTTTCCACTAAATGCCTCCTTGTGCCTGCCCCCAGCTCCTGAGAGCAGCCTGGCACTTGTTTCTTCATTTACTTTGCAGCCGTTTCTTGATCATGTGCCATGTGCCAAGCACTGTGCTGGCCCTGGGGATACCAGGGTAAGAAAAAGAAGAGAGAAGAAAGCAAGACAAAGTTGCTTCTCTCACAGAACTCACAGTCTACGTGGGGACCACAATAAGACACAAGCTACAGCTGTGAAGACACTATGAAGTGTCACGTAGGAAAGTCAGCCTTTGTCAAGGACAGTGAAGGCTGCCCTGAGCTACCGACAAGTGAGCCCACCTCGGAAGGTGCCAGCGGAGGATGGCTAGAGAGAGAGAAGATGGGGAAGAGGAATGGTATCTCAGCCAGAGGGCAGAGCACGTACAAAGGTCCTGTGACAGGCAGAGCAGGTTCTGGGATGATAGGAAGATCCTGACAGTGGAGATAGCTCTGTGGAGGACCAGCAAGGCACCGTTGGAGGTTTCTAGCCAGAAGCCCATAATTCAGACCCTACGTAAAAGATCACTCTAGCTGCTGTGCGGAGAATGGACTGAGCTGATGGCAACAGATCATAGTAGAGGCAAGAAAGCAAACATGGAGCTCAAGCTGTCATCCAGGCAAGAGAGGCAGATAGTTGTGAGTGCGGTGAGCATGGAGGAAAGTGAGCAGATCTACTCAGTGCTTTGGGGGCGACAATGTGCACGTGGCAGAGTCTGACACAGGGGTGTCCCAGGTCAGTCCTCCTTTCCTGACTCTGGATCTGGGACGGCTGAGCAGCGAGAGCCTGCTCCAGGGCCCTTCCTGGCAACCTTGCTCCTGCCTGTCCCCCCCACCCCGTCCCCGCCCCGGGATGCACGGAGTCCATTTCAAGTCTCCTGGGAAGGCCTGGCAGGGCTGCCACCCCAGCAGCCTGCCTCCAGGATCATTCACTCTGAAGCTCCCGACTGTGCCACGTGCGACTCTGAAAGCATTTCCAGGGGAGGGTGGGCTGCTTTCCTAAATGCTAAGTGAAATTCTGTGTTTGTGCCAGACACTTTGATATATGGGGCAGTGCTGGTAAGGGCTGGGCTTGCGCGTGGCTTTTTTTTTTTTTTTTTTAAACCCACCTCTGAGGTATCCCCTGAATGGCAGTTGACAATTAGCTGCTAAGTAAAAGGAGGCACTTATTTTTATTGCGGCCCTGACAGCTTTATGTTCACTCTTTCAAAGCCAAGAGTCCTGTGTGCAAAGGTGAGTGGGGAGGGGAAGTGGTGTAGGGAGGAGGGGCCGCGGGCCCTGGGCAGGTGCCGACAGATCCCAGAGTTTCCGCACAGGACTCAGACCTGAGCTGCGCTTGGCGTTAGCGAGCATGTGCTGAGCTGGGAGCCAGGGGACGGTTCCTCCGGCTTGGGGCGGAGGGAAAGCCTGAGGCTGCAGGACAGAGGTTGGAGTCCCGGCCGGCCATGCCTCAGATTCTCAAGATGCCGCGATGGGAGCTGAGCTGTGGCTTTTCTGCCCTGGCGTTGCTCTTTTGCTGGAATTTCGGGAAGAAAAACCCTCAGCTCCGAAGGAAAGGTATGTCCTCCTGTTTCTTGATTCACTTCTTCCACTAGACACACTTTCCTTGGCTTCTCTTCCTAGTCTTGTCACTCGTAGAGGATGCTCCTGGAGCTGAGTCCCTGGGACTCAGGGAGCAGGACTGGCCTGGCAGGTGCATGGGGAGCCCTCCTGGGGACTGGGCTGGGCTGGAGGCAGAGTGGGAGGGGAGCGGCTCATGTCTGAGCCCATGAGTGTCCGAGTTAGGACAGAAGAGGAACAAGGTTGGGAAGGAGGTGACAGCTGATTTGTTCATTTCCCCAAACCAAGTCAGTATCCTGGGGTCTTCTAGCCAATCCGGGGTGTAGAGGTGGGCAAGTACCTAGTCTGTGGCAGTGAAGTCTCCTTTGGGATGGGGCACTTTCTGGCCAAAGCTTTACGTCTGGGGGCAGGTAAAGACCAAGGTGGCCGTGGTATGAGGGGAGGTGGGGCTGGCCCGGGATAGCATGAGAGGTCTGTGGGAGCAGCTCCAAGCATTCCAATACCTTAATCCCTTCCCTTGAGACTTGATGGTGTCTGAAACTTTACCTCATTGACTTTAAACCAAAGAAATTAAAGTTCTGAATAGAGAATCACAGGGTAAATATGACTGTACAAATTCCTAATCCAAGTCCCAGTTTTGTCATGTGTAGGATGGAACAATAATATCTACTTTGCAGGGTTCTCATGAGGACTGAATGAGATAGCACAGACGAAAGCACCTAGGGCATTGCCAGCATTGACTTAATTAAGTTAGCTAATTATTAATGACAGATTATATGCAATAATAATTATAATATATAACAATCGATTATACATAGTTATAATGGCACATAATTATAAACATAATTAATTAACACTTACACCTCAGGTGGAAATTCCTACACTATTGGTGGCTGGGCTGAAGAGATAAGAGTTCCAAGTGAATGAGTGGTTTCCCCTGTTCTGCTGCCGGAGGGTGTGGAGAGCCCTAGAAGGCCAGTCCCCTGCAGGACTGGGTACAACCTAGGAGAGCACAATGCAGGACGAGAGCCTGGGTCTTGTCCTTGTGGTTGTTGGAGTAGAGAATGGAGTGGGAGTGACTCTCTTCTTCCTTGACCAGCCTCCTTCCCCAGCTTTCTTAGGATTTCTCTTCATCTAGGCATCTTTGTGTCCATCCGTATTCAAAGAGCGGCAGTCAGGATCCAGAGGTCAGGGCTTGGCACGCAGCATCGGGTCTTTAGGTCCAGGAGAGGTGGATTGATGTCCCTCTGAGATGCAGAGGGTCAAAGCCTGACTTAGACCCTCTCGAGAGACGAGGATACCCTTTTTCTCATGCCCCCGTGTATCTGGCACACACAGTGATTACTCTAGTTGGAGGCAAGAGCTTTGCCTGATTCCTAGCCTGGAGATGCAGCGTCCAAAGTCTCTATCACTTGGATGAGACTGTAATCCTGGGACTATGAGGCCAGCATATGCAGATGAGGAAGGGGCCTGAGACACTGCAGCACTTGGATCCAAGGAGAGGAGGATCACCGGGAGAGCTGGGCGGGAGCAGCCAGTGAGATAGATGGAGGATCAAGAGTGTGGTGTCCTAAGGCCATGTGAGACGGTGTCTCCAGAAAGAGGGGGTGGTTAGCTGTGCACATGGAGCTGTGAGAGCGATGGAGATGAGGATTGAAGATTTAAGGCCTGGATTTAAAATGGTGAAAGGCCATTGATCCCCTAGAGAAGAGCAGGTTTGGAGAAGTGCTGAGCAAAGAGAAGGAGCGGGGAATGGGAAGAAAGCGAGATAGCAGGTAGTAGCAGCACTTTGGAGACGGGTCCATCATGTGCTAGTCTCTGTGCCAGAAGATAAAAATAGATGGTGAGCCAGACAGGATGTCTGCCTTTGAGAAGCCCACATTGCAGTGGAAGAGGGATGTTTAGGTAAAACACCGTCAAATGAGAGGCAAGGCGGTAAAACAGAAGTGTACACAGGGAGCTCTGTAAGCTCAGAGGGAGTGACCACTTTGTCTCCTTTGAGAAGAGGTCCAAAGTCAGGACCATCAGGTTTCCAGGTGGGGAGTTGGAGGAAAGGCGTTAACTCAAGAATTTAGAAGAACCAAGACCATTTTCATTCTTTGTTTCACAATCTCTAGCTACCAAATGATCTGACCCCCCAGTTTATGCCTAGTCTATGCTTGCTGAATAATTTTGTGAATTCTGATAGAAGGAATAGATTTGTAAAAGAAATTTTTGCAATAATCCTGGCAGTAGCTATGAGAACAGACAATTGATGGAGAGGTATTTAGAATGTCCTGATCTATTTGGAGGGAGAGGAGAGTACTGCAAAAAATTCAAGCGCTCATAATTTTGCTAATTGAGTTGGTTGAATTGCAGGTGCCTTATATTGATGATTTGGGATTTTCAGTGTCTAGGAGTAGGCGTGGAGCTTGGCTTGTGGATTGGATGGCATTGCCTGTGAGGAAGGCTATAGGAGAAGCAGTGGTTTGGGGTGGGAGGAGAGTGAGATGAAGAATTGCCATTACACATTGGAACAGAGAAGGGAGGGAGAGAGGGAGGAAAAAAGAGAGAGAGAGAAAAAGAGAGAGATGATGATGGTGGTGGTGGTAGCTATGGAGTGTGTGTTTTGTTTATATGTATATGGAAGGATAGATGATGCTGGTTTTATCTCTGTGTGTGTATGTGCATGTATGCATGGAGAGAGAGAGAGAGAGAGAGAGAGAGAAATAGAGATAGAGATATCTGGACCAGCTCTGCAATTTACAAGTTAGTGGTTTATAGGTGGTATTCAAATAGGAGAATCACATATACTTTCCTAAAAAGAATGTCTACCTAGAGAAGAAAAGAAGACAGAAAGTCTTAAAGGGGAAGAATCGAGACCATATGGGTGTTCAGAGGAGACCAGGAGGGTGTGGAATCAACGTGGGCTGGACATGACCTTGAAGAGGCCACCAGAAGTATTAGTGAGCAGATCTGATGGAAAACCCAGATAGGCATTCCTAAGATAGGTGTTCATCCTGGCGTGGCTTCCTGCCACACTCCTGATGGCACATCACCCTGACATTTCCAAAACACAGTGCTCTCCCGTCCCCCTGTCCTCAGACAGTCCCTGTCCTGTCCGGGGTAAACTCCCCCTCTCCTCTCCGCTGGTTGTCTTCCCTGGCCCTGCATGAACCTCATCATCCCTGCCACGCCTTCCCTGAGCCCGGCTGGGGAGATGACAGCCATGCTCCGTGAACTCATCCAAGTCCCTTCCGAGCAGCCCCACCCCCTACCACGCTGTGCTAATTGATTCGTGTGTGCCTGTGTCTGCCACACGACCAGAAGCCCCCCAGTGCTGGGACTATGGGGAGGGTCTAAGGAATCCAGACTGGGATGGGTTGAGAGGCTGAGAAGAGAGTGACAAGTGGAAGTGGGGGCTGTGAGGGTGGCCATCTCTCTCGAAGGAGATGCATCTTTACTATGAGTGTATTGGTGCAGAGAAGAAAGGTTATTTGAGTGACAGCATAATTGACACAAAACTAGACTCAATTAAAGAGGAAAATTTGGGGCTGGCGCTGTGGCTCACTTGGTTAATCCTCTGCCTACAGCACCAGCATTCCATATGAGCACCGGGTTCTAGCCCCGGTTGCCCCTCTTCCAGTCCAGCTCTCTGCTGTGGCCCGGGAGTGCAGTGGAGGATGGCCCAAGTGTTTGGGCCCCTGCACCTGCATGTGAGACCAGGAGAAAGCACCTGGCTTCTGGCTTCAGATCGATGTAGCTCCGGTTGTAGCGGCCATTTTGGGGGTGAACCAATGGAGGGAAGACCTTTCTCGCTGTCTCTATCACTGTCTAACTCTGTCAAATAAAAAAAAAAAAAGAGGAAAATTTAAGATCCACAGAGAGAATGAAGAGATGAAGGCGTGGGAGGGGCGGCGCACACACCTCAGGAAAGCATCAACCTCGAGGAAAGCCCTCTGAGGGAGGACGGGGACACAGGTAGGAAGAAGCATAGGAGAGACAGGGACCAAGGGAGTCCACCGTCTCCCTCCATGTGTAGAAAGAAGGCCACCTGCTGAGAGAATGGAGGGAGCTGCTTGGTGAACTTGGTGGGGAAGGTCTGGAACCCAAGAGAGACTGGAGTTAGAAATAACGCAAAGGGCGAGGCTGACTGGCTCAGTTGAGGAGAAGTGTTAGATAGCTGGCCGTGCAGAGTAACGTGAGAAGGAGCTGGGTTCCAGTCCCCTGCAAGGCATCTTCCTCACCTCCTCAGAAACGGAGTTCATGTCCAAAAGCTCATACATCCTTATGTTGTGGTTGGACTGTCTTGTCCCATCAGCATCCAATGAGATCCTAGAACCCAAGTTTCAGCTTCTCAAGAGGCATCTGCCTCTCCCTGTGCAGAGCCCCTCCCTGGCTGGGACCCTCAAAGGGAATTTTCCTAATGCCAGTGGTTTACGTTCTAGATCAGATCATTTCAATCAGGTCCTTCCAACTTGGTAAACATATATACCCAGTTCCTTTCACAGACAGGTAGAGATCTAATGCTGCATACTTACTGATGCTTCCTAATTGTTTATCACCATTTTTGCATGGTTCTTTTTTTGATGGTAGATCAACTGAAAGCAAGAACCAGTTCATACATGCACCTGTTCCAGGTGCCAGCTGCTGGCCCATGGCAGGGCACTCATAAAGCTGAATGTGAGGCCAAATTCGTTTCCCCAGGAGAGGCCTATGAGTGTTTAAAGAAATGCCAAAATAATCATTGGCCATGAAAAATTAGCTCATTAAGTAATTTGGCAAACATTTGTTGACTGTCTGTCTTATGCTATTATTATGCTACATATTGAGCTTAATATTCCCATATTATTCCCATCACTGGATTCCTTAGACCCTCCCCATAGTCCCAGCACTGGGGGGCTTCCGGTCATGTGGCAGACACAGGCACACGCGATTCATTACTGCACAGCGTAGTAGTAAGGGGTGGGGCTGCTCGGAAGGGACTTGGATAAGTTCACAGAGCAGGGCTGTCATCTCCCCAGCCGGGCTCAGGGAAGGCGTGGCAGGGACGATGAGGTTCATGCAGGGCCAGGGAAGACAACCAGCAGAGAGGAGAGGGGGAGTTTACCCTGGACAGGACAGGGACTGTCTGAGGACAGGGGGACAGGAGAGCACTGCTTTGGGAGTGTCAGGGTGAGTGCCTTTGGGAGCACAGCAGGAAGTCTCACCAGGATGAATGCTTACCTAGGGAATGCCTGTCTTGGTTTTCCAGTTTTATCCGCAGAAATATTTAATCAGACAAAGCCTCGCTTGTACTATGTCAAACAGCTGATCTGGTTGGGCTTGCGGAGTCCCGAGGTCCACTTACTTAGCTCCTCCAAGATCTGCCTCCCTCTCCTCTCAGCACCTGGCATAATGAGGGAGGGGCCGTGAGGAGCTCCCAGGGATTTGTGGGAGCATTTGAGAAACATCACTGCGGCAGCAGGGAAGAGTGGACAGCTGGGTACCAGCAGTTTGGAGAGGTAGTTAGCAGGAGGGTTCCACACTTGGTAGGGAGACGAGATCACAGCGAGCACAGCTGGCCTGGGTGTGGGCAGTGAGCAGGCGAGACCGCACGCGGGGGGTTCAGGAGCCTGGTACAGCTCTCTGTAGAGGTGGAATGGACGCTAAATCACAGAGTGGACAGGGAGGACCAATCAGAGACACAGAGAAAGTCATGGGGAGAGTGAAGGGACTTAGAAACCAAGGTCGTACGGATCGGGTACAGCTGAGTCCTAATTACAACAGAGGGAAAAGGAGACAGGACAAAAGTGAAACCACGGGGAATGCCTTCTGATCTTTCAGGACATGGTGGGAGGGCGGGTAGGCAACACGGGCCTTGGCTCAGAAACTAATCTCATCACGCTGCTGGAGGTGGAGAAATTACAGGGCTAGGTGCCGACAGGACTGGGGTGGAGCTGGTCCACACTTGCATTGCTGGAGGATGTATAATTTGGAAACATATTTTTAGAAAGCAATTTGCATACCATCAGGTCATAAAAATGGTCAAAACATTTGACCCTGTGATTCTGTATGTGGAAATGTGTTCTAAGTAAATAATTCAAAAGAAAAACGTCTGTGTTCTTCCCTCCAAATGTTAATGAATTAATTAAGCAATTAATTAGAAATTACACATTGTACAGCCTACATTCCAGACCTCTGCTGGGTGAATGAGCATGTCTGTTGTGGCAGTGTTTATAATAGTAGACCATAGTAAACAACCTAAATGATTTTAAATGCCATCCTGCTTTCTTACGGTGCTCCATGACACAGACAGACTGGCTGCTTGCTGCTGCTGTTAAGGGCACATTCTTAGGAGCTGACTGCCTGGGCTTGAGTGACTATTTTTTTTAAAAAAACATTAATGTATTTATTTAAGAGACAGACAGCTCCCATCTACCAGCCCACTCCCAAATGCCTACGATGGCTCAGGGGCCAAAAGCCAGCAACCACTCCAGGCCTCCCAGCAAACCAACCCCCTGAGCTACCACCACCTGCTGCCTCACAGAGTCTGCATTAGCAGGAACCTAGAGTCAGGGACCAGAGCTAGACATGGAACTCAGGCACTGTGATGTGGAACACGAATATCCCAACTGGCCTCTTATCCTAAGCCGAATGCCCATTCCTTGAATTCTGACTGGGCCACACCCCATGCCACCTGACCCGCCAAGTCCACTGGTGCCTCCAGGGCTCAGTGTCTAATAGTGAAGTGGGTGTGACAGCACTGTCACCTCTTGAGGTTGCTGTCGAGACCAAATGGGAAAAGGTGTGCAGGTGTACTCTGTAAAAGCCACACCCCATGCCACCTGACCCGCCAAGTCCACTGGTGCCTCCAGGGCTCAGTGTCTAATAGTGAAGTGGGTGTGACAGCACTGTCACCTCTTGAGGTTGCTGTCGAGACCAAATGGGAAAAGGTGTGCAGGTGTACTCTGTAAAAGCTGCCAATCATGTTACATATGGAAGAATGTGAGTCAACATGAGAACACGGACAGCCACTGTCCCACATTAATAGCTCCAGGAAATGGGATGAGTGATTTGTTCCCCAGAGTTTGTTTAGTATCACCCCCACTGACCCCTTTGAAGTGACAGGCGACACAGAGGATCCCGACACAGGCAAGCACTCAGAGCCACGCAGCCATCCAAGGACGGTGCCGTGATGGGCAGGGCCTCCTTTTTCTCTTTGCAGCGGTGTTTGGCCAGCGCTTGGATGAGACTGTGGCCTATGAGCAGAAGTTCGGGCCCCACCCGGTGCCCATCCTGGTGGAGAAGTGTGCAGAGTTCATCCTGGAGCATGGCGTCAATGAAGAGGGCATCTTCCGGCTGCCTGGCCAGGACAACCTGGTGAAGCAGCTCCGAGACACTTTTGACGCCGGGGAGCGGCCGTCCTTCGACAGGTAGGCCTGGCTTCCGTGAGAGCAGCCCTCCGTGCCAGCTGAGCGTGTGACTTCACAGACGCTCCCAAGAGTCTGGCTCCAGCAGAAAGGGCCTTTTGTTTCGCTAATAATTTGGAATTTGGGGGCCTGGAGCAGCTAGGAGAGTATGCTGAGGGTGTGGAGGGGGGATGGTGGCAACCACACTAGAGCCGTGCTGGGCACGGTCAAGGGGTGTGCAGGATGTAGGAGAGGGGACAGTCCAAGGAGGGGACAAGAGTGAGGACTGGCCCGAAGCCCGCCGCCTGGGCAGAGGAGGAACACCAAAGAGCTAAGCTGGCTGCACAGGCACGGCCAGCGGGTTTCCTCGGGGCTCCCAACACAGCAGAACTGGGGGTTCTCAGCAGTGTCCGAGCCACAGCACTGAGCAGTTCTAACCGCAGCACTGAGCCCTTTTTGGGGGAGCACATTTCACCATCTTGTCCCTGGCCTTTTCCTCGACACCCCTGTTAGAAGCACATCGAGCAATGCAGTGATGTTTCTTGGCACCCTCCCCCTCCTCTCCCCGCTCCCTCTGCCCAGCAGACGTCTCCTTCTCTAGCACAATGCCCTCCCTGACGCTGCTCAGCCCCTGCCTATTGAGAAATATCTGCCCCAGCGGCCTGTGTGCGCTTGTCCTGCTGGCAGAAGATGGATTGCTCTTTCCAAGTGAAGAGTCCATAAAGCAAGGTTTACTAAGATGGGCCTGAGCTCTCTCCAGTGTGCAAAAGCTGAAATTTTCCAGAACTTAGGTGGTGTGGAGGGGTAGCACTGATCCTGGGGAAATTGTGAAGACCCAAGGGTTAGGCAGGCTCATTGCTACCTCGCCCTCACTCTCCACTGTAATCACCAACAATGCTTGTTTTTCCTCTGAACCATCTCCGAGGTCATCTGTTTGTCTCCATGCTAAAGCCACGGTCTTAGTTTAAACCACAGCTGTCTGTCTGGTCTGCCCTTGGCATGCAATGTGTTAATTTACCGAGAGAGATTACTCTAGCGTCCTACGGCCTCCTGGGGAAGCCCCAGGTGGGGTGCTTGTTGCTGGGGCTCTGGAAGGTTGTGGGTTGTCCACTTTAGGGACTTGTCAGCAACACTGTAAACTGTTTTTTGTGAGCAGGCATCTGTTCCATTAAGCTTCCCACCTTTACATGCCACTTTTCCTCTGTTTATGTTTTTAATTTGCCTTGAGTAGATCAAAAGATACAGGTGGGTTATTGTTAAAATAATCCAAAAACAGCAAGGCAAAAGGAATAGAGGTGATTGCTGGGATTTTCCAAATAACTGCCTGACCTGTAGGTCAGCATGGGGGTTCGTGGCGAAGTGTCTGATTGCTATGGAATATTTGGAGAGAGAGAGAGAGAGGTCTTCCATCCACTGGTTCACTCCCCAAATGGCCACAACAGCTGGAGGCCACAACAGCTGGAGCTGATCCTGGGTTCCCCATATGGGTGTAGGTGCCCAAGCTCCTGGGCCATCCTCTGCCACTTTCCCAGGCCATCAGCAGGGAGCTGGATTGGAAGTTTAGCAGCCAGGACTTGAACTGGCACCCATCTAGGATGCCGGCACCACAGGTGAAGGCTTAACCTACTACACCACAGCGCTGGCCCATCCACTGTTGAACTCAGAGGCCACCCGGATCCTGCCTGATTTGCTCTTGGTCCTTGATTTTTTTTAAAAATCATTCAAGGATGTCTCAGTGGATTAGAGGAATATCCAACTCAGGAAAAATGATGCTGGGAGTTTTTTCTGTGTGAACGACATCTGTATCAGCCATGGCATAATTGGTGCACAAAAGTTAAAACCAAAAGTTAAAGAAATAGCTATATAAGGTCCACTCTGCTAAGCTGTAAGCAAGAAAAATAGCTAACTATGAAAACTTAAAACAGGGGCTTGGTGGATTTCAGGAGGTCCCTAAGAAAATGATATTTAAGCTGAGACCCAATACAGGAAATAGCTGGGCCATGAGCTGTTAAAGTTTGCTCTGATCAAATTATTTAATTGCCTTTTAAAGAAAATTATTGTTTTTCTTTAAAAAGTTGAGTTCTACACTTACTGTTTATGCTGCTTTTCTTGCTTCAAATTCTTTGTTTTCTGCATTCATTCCATGGCTGTGTTTTGTGTATTGACTGCCATGCCATGTCCATGTGTGTGGACAGTGCATCAGTGAATTGAACACTGGAAGCAGGGAGACCAGATAGGAGGCTGGGCAGAGACCTGAGGCAGAGCTCTGAGGAGCAGCAGTGACCGGAAGCGGGGTAGTGAATGGAGGAGATGGGCTTTGTGGGATTCTCACTACCTGGGGTTAATGGCATTGAGGAGACTGGGGAGATTACTTAGTGGTCGAGTGAAGACACGGCCCCCTGAAACCGGGGTGCTGAGATTCTGCTAAAGACAAGTAGGTGAGCTGAGATTAAGGACATTAGGGTATGATGTTAGGACTCGGAGAGAACGCAGCTTCTGCAAATTGTTAGCTGGTTGTCTTCCTGACACTCTTAGGAACTTCTCGTTGTATTTTGCCATGGGTGCTTTTGCCGGCCTTTGTCCAGGGGTATTTTTAGGCAGTGACTCAGCAGGAAAGGATTTTCCCAAATCCCCATGGTGCGTGAATGGTCCCCGCCCCAGACTTCCTGCAGGCAGGGGCATTGGCAGAGGTCCGTGCCAGCACTGTGTCCTCCTGTGGAGGTAGAGAGTTCACGGTGCAGAGGTGGAGCCTTCTCGGAAGGTAGCTCTGACACCTGGCCGTCAACAGCCAACAAAATGGACACAAAACACCAGGGCAGGGCTTACAGTCAGGTCCCCAGGTGCTTGTTTCTACTGCCCCAGATGCCTCCCTCCTCCAGCTCTTGTCCCATCCTCCCCAGGTTATCAGCACCTCTTAGCAGATCACAGCTTTTCAAGATGCCCCTGTGTTGCTCCCTGGGAATGCCAAGTTAGGGATGATTTGGCATCGTGGTTAAGATACCACTTGGGATGCCCACACCTCATAGTAGAGTGCCTGGGTTTGAGTCTTGGATCTGCTTCCAAACTCCATCTTCCTACTACTGCACACCCTCAGAGGCAGCAGGTGATGATCCGAGTGGTTGGATCCGTGCCACTCATGTGGGAGACCCCGATTGAGTTCCAGGCTCCTGGCTTTGGCCTGGCCTAGTTCTGGCTGTTGTGGGCATTTGGAGATGAACTGGCAAATGGAAGGTGTCTGTCTGTCTGTCTGTCTCTCTCTCTCTCTGCCTTTCAGATAAAGATAACTATTTTAAAAAGGAATGATTGCATTAGAGCACATTATTAAAAATAACGTCAGTTTTTATCTATGTGAGATAAACATTTGTTCCTTAAGGAGCTTAACGTATAGTCATGTGCTGTATACTGACACATAGAAGCCAGCAAACACCATACAGCCTGGGTGTATAGGAGGCTCAGCCATCCAGGTTTGTGTAAATACGTTCTGTGGTGTTCACACAATCATGAAATTGCCTAGTGCCCTATCACTTAAAACAGATCCTGTCGTTAAGCAACACATGACTGTGTATGCAAGGTCAGGTTTATTTCCTCTTGTAGCAATACCCTTATGAAACAGGGATCATCAACATTTTCCTAATGGGCCTTGTATGAAATATTTAGGCTGTGCAGACCAGACCATCTCTGCCACAGCCACACTCTGCTCTCACCGTGAGAAAGCAGACCAAGACAACACATCTGTGAACAAGTGTGGCTGTGTGCTTCTAAAATTTTATATATGAATACCGAAATTGGAATTTCTCCTAATTTTCACGCTGTGAGATATCCTTCTCTTTCTGACTAGTTTTTTGTCAATCATTTAGAAATGCAAAAATCACTCTTAGGTCACAGGCTGTGCACACACAGCAGATTTGCCTGCTGACTGTGTTTTGCTGAGCATTGCTATAAACTGGACAAGCTTAACCAAAGAGCCCCTACCGCGGGCAGGCCACCAGGCAGTCATCTGGATTCCATCTCAGCGCCTGCAGGGGCCTCCTCTCCCACCCTCCAGGCTGACACATGTGCTGCCTGCCCTGTGCCGTAGCCCCTTGCCACTTTGTGCGTCCCACTGTGGTGCTGTTTATCTGGAGAATCACCAGTGGCTCCCCAGCTGTGTCTTGGGCATCCCTTTCCCACTGTTCCATATGGTCCTGAACCCTGGTTTCCCATATCATGGCACTAACAATGACCTGATAATATTTGAGTCCCCCAAGCTCTGTGACTCCATGAGGCTACGAGCCCCGGGTGTCCCTTGGGCTTGCTACTGAAATCCCAGTACTTGGCGCAGTATCTTGTACCTAGGAAGCTCTCTCAAAGCTTATTGATTGAGTGAATTCTTGAGTGAATATATGAATGACTCTTAGGATGATTTTAAGCACCCTGGGAGCTTGAAGAGATCAATACACCAAAGATATAAATAGTTAACTGATGAAAAATTAGTGACTAATTAGACAGTGCTTGTGGTACAAAGTGATTTGAAAAAAAAAAAAAAAGCTATAAAAACCCAGATAGTTAAAAAGAGTTTAGAAAGAAAGGGGGGAGGAGGGATTTCAATTTCCCTCCAAGGCAGTTGGGTGGAAGAGAGAGGGAAAAACATCGAGGGTTGTTGCTCTGGAAGGGGCACCAGTACAAGCATTCTGGCCTGATTCTTCATCAGCCTCTTGTGTTCCGTGAAACTCCAGCTGGAAGCTGGAAGTTCTGTTGGTGGGTCCGCGGGTGGGAGTGGGGAGAGGGCCACAGTGCCCCTTTCGAAGCGCTGTGCCTGTTTTCTTACAGTGAGACAGACGTGCACACCGTGGCCTCCCTGCTGAAGCTCTACCTCCGAGACCTGCCAGAGCCTGTGGTTCCCTGGAGCCAGTACGAGGGCTTCCTGCTCTGTGGGCAGCTCATGAATGCGGATGAGGTCAAGGTTTGTATTCCATCAGCGCTCAGCGTCCTGCTTTAGGAGAGAGTGATTTGTCTCCTGATTGCTATTCTCGTAGGCAACAGTGGATGAGGGGGCCCCAGGCCTTCAGATGAGATTCGTTGTTAAACTGGAAATTGCTCAGCAGCAAAAGGCAGACAATGCCAATCACAGTGACTGGCAAATGTATAGGCTGCTTAAGAATCCAGTAACAAGGTGGGCCCTAGTGAGCTATCTCAGAAGCACTTTAAAGTGTGTGGCGACAAAAGGTGATGCTTCTGAGCTGGCGCCGCGGCTCACTAGGCTAATCCTCCGCCTTGTGGCGCCGGCACACCAGGTTCTAGTCCCGGTCGGGGCACCGGATTCTGTCCCGGTTGCCCCTCTTCCAGGCTAGCTCTCTGCTGTGGCCAGGGAGTGCAGTGGAGGATGGCCCAGGTCCTTGGGCCCTTCACCCCATGGGAGACCAGGATTAGCACCTGGCTCCTGCCATCGGATCAGCGCGGTGCGCCGGCCACAGCACGCCTACCGCGGCGGCCATTGGAGGGTGAACCAACAGCAAAGGAAGACCTTTCTCTCTGTCTCTCTCTCTCACTGTCCACTCTGCCTGTCAAAAATAAATTAAAAAAAAAAAAAAGGTGATGCTTCTGAGAAGGGAGTCAGGCACTGCAGCCTGGGGGAGTGAGACCTGCTGAGACACGGGGGCGGGCTGGCCACACCAGAGGGCCCTGTACATGCTCTGTGATGGCTGGGGCAGGAGACCGGGTTGCTCAAGGAATGTGTGTGCCAAGGAGAGTTGAGGACGGGGGCTCTTCTTTGTTCTTTTCAGCCACAGCTGCCTGAAGGGCCTGCTCACCTCCTGCACCATCGTGCTTGTGAGAGCACACAAATGCATAGGTAGACTTTTTTGATCCTACATAAACTGTTTCCAGGGAAGCCTTGTAGTCAACAATCACCACACTGGAGTATGTTAATAAGCCAACCAAAAAGAAATGAATAAATCCATTTCACCACTGTAAAGCCTTCATGGCTCTGAACCAAGATTTTCAACACCAAATGGCCATTGAATGTATGTGTACTACATTGCTAACATGGGGGTGCTAAGTGCCTCCTGTGAATAGGTTGGTTTCTGTCATGACTATATTAGAAGTTTTTTCTGGTGAGGTGGTGCATACAAAAAATCTATAATGAAGATGTGCATTTAAATCTGATTCTGCCATTAAGCAAATTATGCCTCATCTATGAGACTCTATGAGGCTATGTATTTACTTTGACCAATCGAACAGTCTGTGTTGAATGGAACTGCTGTATCTCCCCACTGTCCAGTGGTAACTGCTAGCCACTCATGGCTGTGAGGCACCTGCACTGTGGCTAGTGCACCTGAGGAGTCTATTAGTAATTGTATCTCATTTGAATGTATTTAAATTTAAACAGCCACATGTGGCAAGCTATTGTATTGGACAGCACAAACTTAGTTGTAATAATCATATCTCTTGTATCCAGAACTTCTTTGAAGACTAAGGGCAAAACATAGGAAGAATACATATTTTAAAAATGAATGAAGAAAGAGTGCCCTATCCTTGTGGGAGACTTCTTGATCCTGGCCTACAGTGAAGCACCTGATGATTTGAGTAGATCCTCGCCCAAGTTAATTAGGAAAGGACGAGGACAGTGACAAGCAGTTAACATGCTAGAGCTATTGTAGCTATTTTCCAAGCAAAACTTAGATTATATGACCTGATGGAGGGGAGGTTATACATGAATTGTAACTTTTGTAGGGGGAGAGAGAAGAGGATATGATGTCTTAATTTATGCAGGTATCTTAGTTCAGCTGGGACCTGTCTGTGGCTGCATCAGGGCAGAGCTGGGAGCCCAGAGCACAATCCAGATCTCCCACACGGGTGGGCAGGGACCTAACAAGTTGAGCCATCACTCGCTACCTCCCACGGTGTGCAAATGCAGGAAGCTGGAGTCAGGAACTGTAGCTGGGGATTGAATCCAGGTACACCAGTGTGGGATGTGGGCATCTTAACAACAAAACACGCCCCTCTCTAGGATATTTTTTTGCAACTTTCAAGAATTCATTGTTTTTCCAAAATAAGTTTAAAAAAAATCACAAAACTGTATGAACAGGTGTGACCACCAGTGTGTGGTTTCTGAACAGATACCCCAAAAATGTTTCAGGATCTCATTGCTGGCAAGTAGACAGGCTGACTTCCTAGGCTGGCTTATTTACTGATTGCCTACAGGGTGATATATCCCTGTAGGCAAAGGCAATATTTGCCCCCAAAATAGTTTTGTTTGAATTCACTATTGGGATTTAGAAGCTAAAGAAGTCAAGTATAAGGGGTCTTCAGAGTTCATGGAAGATGCATCTTTTCCCAGGCTCAGCAGGAGTTGATGAAGCAGCTCTCCATCCTTCCTCGCGACAACTATAGTCTCCTGAGCTACCTCTGCAGGTGAGAGTCCCCTGCTACCAACTGTACAATTTTCAGCTGCATTGGGAACAAGGCTCTGCTTAGACAAGGACCAGAGACTCTGGCCCAGAGCATTGGGAGGTCAGCTGTCTTCACACAGCACCGAGCTGGCTTCCTGTCTGCACACGGTAATTGCTAGGATCCCTGATTACCCAATCTGCATACAAAATGAACGTGCTCCTTCCTTCAGGTCTGCCCCGGCACCGCCCAAAGTCCCAGAACATGTGAGAGAATGCAGAGTCTTTTTAGAATTATCCCCCATTCTCCTAACCCTGGGTTGGAACTCAGCACCTGGAGACATTCATCCTGGGCCATCCTTTTCACTTTCTGAGGACCTGCTGTGTGCTGTGCCTGTGGCATCATCTCGTGCCTGAGGGCTCATCCGTTCGTTATGCTGGGCCGGGACCCTGGATTTTCAACCCACACAGACCCAGTTCTGGCTTTTTTTATTCTTTTTGTTTGTTTGTTTGTTTCCAGATTACAAAAGTTATCCTTGCTTGATTTGGAAACCAGGAAAATACAGCAAACTAGAAAAAAGAAATAAAAATTATCTGCACGTCCCTCACCCAGCAGTAATCACTATTAACACTTAGTATGTTTCCTTGGGTATTCTCTCCCTGTGATAGACCATTTCATATGTCAACATAAATATAGGGCACAACTTTGAAATACAAATTGGAATTATACTATATATGCATATATATATATGAGTATACTCATATAAGGAGTCATAGTCTGCCTTTTTTCCTTTGACTTTATGCTATATGCATTTCCTTATATCATAAAATAAGACTATGCACTTATAAATGAATCTATACTACTCCATACTGTCTCATCATTTGGGCACACCACCAATTATTTAACAATTTCCCTATGTTTGGAATTTTCTACCCATTTAAAAATGATTTTTACAGAATATTTGGAACTCCCCTCACTGATGTGTTCATTATTTTTCTTTACAGTGAATATGAGAGTTGCATGCCCCAAATGGGTAGAACTATAGTCAAAATTTAGTTTAGTTCTTGAGCACTTGCTGGAAATTGGAAATACTTGGGGCTGAAATGGGAGGATGAGGATGATAAGGTACCACAGAGCCCCATCCAAGACCTTCTCACCAACAAATTTCTCCTCTCTGAACACTTGAGTGGGGTGGGTTCTGGAGTTGAAAGACAAGCCTGTAAGGCAAGATTGTAGTTCTTGTGGTCTCCGGTCTCCTCTTTGCTCCCTGAATAGGATCCTGCCCCCTGCTGGTGTGTGTGGTTCCCCCCTCCTACCTCCAGCCCCTTGCCTGGTCCACCGCAGCTGGGCAGGCTGCTCCTAGTTTCTCTTCCTTCCTTGGCCTTGGGTCTTTCAGGAAGAAGCTAACTCTTACAAGATAGTCCTGAGACCCCGGGAAAGAGTTGGGATCCACCCCTGAGTTCTCGGGACCTTGAAACGCATCCTCCTGGCAGCTTTTCATTTTCTACTATGGGATTTCTTGGCTGCCTGCAGGTTCCTGCATGAAATCCAGTTGAACTGTGCTGTTAACAAGATGAGCGTGGACAACTTGGCCACTGTGATCGGTGTGAATCTCATCAGGTCTAAAGTGGAAGACCCTGCGGTGATCATGAGAGGTAGGGCTGGTCGTACAGAGGAAGCGGCAGCAATACTATACTACCCCTGATGCTTGTGCACAGCTCTGTAGTTTCCTAAGCATTTTCAGCTGATCTCCTGACTCAGTTGCACCATGGCCCTGTGAAATAAGGCAGGGCAGGAATTATGTCCATTTTGCAGATAACAACAGAAGAGGGAGGTCAAGGTTTGCCCAATGCTCACATGGTACAGTAGGCTAGCCTGAAAACAGTGTTTCTTAATCTTTCATTACTTTTAAATGCCTTTAGCCAGATAGAGTACATGGTTTCACTTGAAGACCAGCTCATGAAAAGGCTGCTTATAAAAATGTATTATCAGACTTCTGAGGTTGTATCTTCTCTCAATGAGCACAAGTACCGGCATAGACTACTGATGCCTGACATGGGTTTGGAGAAGTAGTATGCCTGGCACATATTTTCTGTGTGTCCCAAAATAAACTAAATGTCATATTGAGGACCACCTTAGGAGAAAAAGATGTCTTGATTTTTCTCTCCTTATTTTATTCTTGTTATATAGCCTATTTTGTTCTGGTCAGAGACTGATCCAGTGCATCATAGGCTGAAAATACTTGAATAGCTCTCTCTTTCACCCTTCTTTGCTGCCTCTCTTCTATTGCGTCCCTTCAATCCACAAAGCAACTGAGAAAGACCCTGTGAGGAGCAAAGTGAGGTCTCTGAGAGCCTCTGTTTTGAGAGCCGTGTATAGAGACATGCTATGGATTTCATGCCTCCTAATGCCTCTCTGCTTTCTTGCAGGCACTCCTCAGATCCAAAGAGTGATGACGATGATGATCAGAGACCACGAAGTCTTGTTCCCCAAGTCTAAGGATGTACCCTTGTCACCTCCTGCCCAGAAAAACGACCCCAAGAAGCCTCCTGTGCCTCGCAGCTCTGTGGGCTGGGATGCCAGTGAAGACCCCCCAGTGTCCAGGAGGGACAGCTTCAGTAACGTGGTAAGATGCAGAGCCTCCCTGCTCCCACTGGACTCTTCTGCTAGTCCTGCTCGCTCCATGTGAGAGCGGCTCTGGGTCATTTGGGGGCTTGTGGCACAGCTGGAACAGACCAGTATGAAGACAGCCCGAAAACCTGGCCTCCTTCAAAATCTCTTCTCTACTGGAGGGGGCGGTCAGTGATGTGTGTGCTGATCTCCCAAAGGCTGAACGATGGCGGTCCTCCCTGCAGCCCCTTCCAACATAGGTCAGGAAGTTCATGGTCGAGGACAAAACATAGACCACATTGCAAATATGCTAGTGAGAACTGTTGGAAATCCTGGGTGAAAGTTGAGTGAGAGCTGGTTTCCTGCTAAGCTGTGAAACGTGATTTCTTTCTCAGAGTATGTGATGTGTTTGTGGAATATTTCTCATTCCCTGATAAACTCTCTCAGCAATGTCACCCCCTCCTTTGTACTGAAGGGTTGGGGCTCACGTTCTCAATGTCCAAAAATCCTGCCGACTCTGAAATGTAGGCTATTTGAGGGCAATCATTTACAAAGGTCAAATACTTTCATATATTTATAGGGACAGATGTTTTTATAAAGAACATGCAAACTTAATATAGCAACTTATGTGTGGCCAAGAAATGATTGCAAGATTTCTGGTTGACCAGATAATGAAAAGTACCTATAGTAACCAGTAATCTTAGAGATGAAAAAAAAGGTAGACAGTGGTTGTGGTCTTCCTTAGGTGAGGCCTTTCTAGAAACAATGCAACGTATTCATACTCTAAAACCAAATAGAAATTTTCACACTTTTTGTGAAGAGATCATCCTAGAAATCCTTGAAAACAGCCCTTATGGTGCTGATTTAACGGAATTTTACTGTCTGTTGTTGGCTCCATAGCCACCATGCTGGAAGATTTAAATAGGTCACCTCTGGCAGTGCAGTGAGTGTTTAACCTGGTGGTTAAGACACTGGTTAGGGTACCTGTGTCCTACTACACCTAAGTGCCTCCCGACTCCAGCTTCCCGCTGACATGTAATCTGAGAGGGAGAAGGTATTGGATTCCTGCCGCCCATGTAAGAGATTCAAATTGAGTTCCTGGCTCCCAGCCTTGGCTTGTCCTAGTCCCAGCCATTATAATCATTTGGGGGAGTGAACCAGTGGATAAGAGCTCGTTCTCTCTCTCTCTCTCTCTCTCTCTCTCTCTCTCTCTCTCTTTTCTGTCTGTGTATGTCTCAAATAAAATAAGCCAATAAATTTTTAAAAATATGTCATCTCTGGAGTCCTTATCTTAACTGTGCAGGGCAGACTTTCTCATCCACATGTTATGCTTGAGGAGCTGAGACTCCAAGAAGCTGACCAGTAGGCCCACGGCATCATCCCAGCCTGGTATAGAAGGGGACCCTGCTCTCATTCCCACCTCAGGACCCAGTGCTTCCGACTCCAGATGAGGTTGTGAGGCAGACGATGGGCTGAAAGAATGAGAGGGGGATCTTAAGTCTTGATTTTCCGATTTTACATTTTTTTGAAAGATTTATTTTATTTATTTGAAAGGCAGGGAGAAAGTTACACAGAGAGATGAGAGGCAGAAAGAGAGAGAGAGATCTATCCATCCGCTGGTTCACTCCCCAATTGGCCGCAATGGCTGCATCTCCACGGATCCGCAGCTGGGAGCCAGGAGCTTCTTTGGGGTCTCCCACGTGGGTGCAGGGGCCCAAGTGCTTGGACTATTTTCCACTGCTTTCCCAGGCCACAGCAGAGAGCAGGATTGGAAGTGGAGCAGCCGGGACTTGAACCGGCTGCCATATGGGATGCTAGTACTGCAGGCGGTGGCTTTGCCTGCTATGGCACAGCACTGGCCACTGATTTTACATTTACAGTTCATTCTTTTCTCATTTTCTTTCTTCTTCATAGCTTAATCTTCTAATACATGATATATACACCCGGTTCAAAGAATCAAGATAGGAAAAGGTATACATTGAGAAGTCCTGTTCCTTCACCTGTCTCCACTTACCTCAACCCTCCCTGCCCCTGTTAGTTTTTTGTTTTTTCTTCCAGTCTTTGTTTATGCAAATGTAAGTGCACATGGAAGCAAACTCTTATTCACCACACTTTCTACACAAAATGTGTTATAATGCCACTTTCTTTTTCTCTCCATACACACGCACTTTATAGCTGGCATTTTGTACTCAGCAGAACTTCACCAAGTCCTGAGACTTCCCAGTGTCAATAGGCCATCACCTCACTTTTGGCAGGTGTATAGCATCCTATTCTGTGCATGTCTCACGTTCTACTTACCCAGCCGCTATAGAAGAACAGGTTGTTTTCAGTCCTTTGTACTACAAACAAGGTTGCAATGAGGAAATTTGACCGTATCTCCTTACATATCCATGCAGATGTTTTTCTGCAATAAACTCCCAGAAGTGTAACTGCTAGTTCAGAGGGCAAATGGATATAAATGTGTAGTTTTTATAAAATTTATTAGAATTTATGCCACTGCATATCTGCAAGCAGTGCCTGAGAGAACCTGTTTCCTTATAGTTTTGCCAACAGTGAGTTGTCAAATTTAGAGGATTTGCCCGTGTGATAGGAGAGAATTGGTATTCCAGTAAATTTGAATTTAAATTTGAGTTTGCCATTAGGAGAGAGGTTTTCCTTGTGTGTAAAAATCAGTCACATTTCCCCCTCTGTGTCCTGTCTAATCTTGTCCTTTATCCATATTTATATTGGCTGTGAGGTTTTTGGAACTGATTTTTATAAGCTTTCTAGGTTAGAGTTGCCTGTGTTATGCATTGTAAATACGTTTGCCATTTTGTCATTTATTTTTGAATTAGCATGTGGTGGCTTGCTTGTTTTATTTTTGTTCCCTTTAATTCAAAAGGTCAAGGAAATCTATGTCAGTTGAATTCATTGAATTTTTATGGCTTCTGGATTTTGAGTCACAGTTTGAAAGACTTCCCATTCTGGGGTTATAAAAGTATCCTAGTGTAGAATTCTTTTACCACCAACAAACAATGGACTCACTTCATCTGTAGAGCGAGGGTTGCTGTCAGTTCAATGTCCTTCAGGGAAAAAAAAGTACCGGGCAGGTAATCAACGGATGTGATAAATTAAGAAATATGCTTCTGTTTAAGCGTGTCGTAGGTGTGCAACCAAGAAACACTTCTTCCAAGCCCTTATCTGGGAAGCACAAGACAGGGTGGGGAAAACTCTTGTGATGACCATGGCCATTGTTTTCCAGACAAGCGACTCTGAGGCCAGCAGCCCCTTCGGAAAGCAGCCTAGTGATGGACTTCCAGAGGACAGCAGCAGAGCACCCAGGGACAAGCCAGGAGACTGGAAGCTGCAATCACGTAAAAGGACTCAGACGCTCCCTAACCGAAAATGTTTCTTGACATCAGCTTTCCAAGGCGCCAACGGTGGCAAAGTGGAGATCTTTAAGAATGAATTCTGGGTGCCTTCCGCAGAAGCCAAGGCAGGGGAGGGGCACAGGAGAACCATGTCTCAAGACATACGGCACCTTCCCGACTCCCAGCGGACTTCCACCTATGACAACGTCCCGGCCCCACCAAGGTCCTCTCGCCAGGAGGTGGGCGCCCTCTCTCCCCCTGCCTGGGACTCCAAGAGAGATCCTCTTGCCGGCCCACACTCTGAAACAGGGCCTGGAAAAAAGAACTCTGAAGAAGAGGAATTTCAGTCCCTGCAGAGGGTGGTCCAGGAGCTGCGAGAGAAGATCGAATCCCAGAAGCAAATGTACGAGGAGCAGATTAAAAAGTGAGTCACACGCGGAGGAGTGCTAGGTAGCGCTCGGCTTCCGTCTTGAGCAGGGGAGTTGTTCTCATCTCCCAAAGAATTCACACTGAAAAACTCAGTTTAGGGAAGCCAGTTGACGTGCAGCAGGCCCAAGGGAGAAAGGATAAGGGAAGTGAAGAGATGACTAAATTAGTATAAGCTCTAAACTTAGGATTTGATTTCCAAAAATGTCAATCTCTAACGTAACTCAACCACTAGTTTCCAAATAAATAGTGGCTCTTTAAGGATCAACATGTTTTGATGGATTAAAAGGAGCATTTTAATTGTTTCATTTCAAAGCTGTTCATTGATTCTGCAACCAAGTCAGGTCCACAGGTGTGGAAAGAGCCTGGCTGGTGGAGAGAAGCAGAGGGGTGGAGGCCACAGGAGGATAGCAGGAGAGAGCTGGAGGAGAGGGAGGGCAATGCTACAAGGTGAGGGGGGAGAAACAGGAAGCCAGAGCACAGTAGGGTTTTGGTGACCTCCAGGAAGCTTGAGTAAGGTGGAAGCTTCTGGATGGTTGGCACTTGCTTTGATTCATGGGTCACTGACTCCCCACTGAGCGCAGGCTGTACCAGGCAAACCAAAGTAGCAGATCTGTCAGGAAGTCACCTCCACAATTTCAAGCCAGTTCCTAAGGTGCTTGGACGCACTTAGGCAAGTGTGTTCGTGAAATTTCTTTCACATGACTAGTTCTCCAGCACCATGCTTTTCCTGAGGGAAAACCTCAATCCAGCTTTGCCCATGTGAACACAAGTCATAAGAGTGAAATGTGGGCTGGCGCTGCGGCTCACTAGGCTAATCCTCCACCTGCGGCGCCGGGACTCCGGGTTCTAGTCCTGGTCGGGACCCCAGTTCTGTCCTGGTCACTCCTCTTCCAGTCCAGCTCTCTGCTGTGGCCCGGGAGTGCAGTGGAGGATGGCCCAAGTGCTTGGGCCCTGCACCTGCATGTGAGACCAGGAGGAAGCACCTGGCTCCTGGCTTCGGATCGGCACAGCGCCGGCCATAGCAATCATTTGGGGGTTAACCAATGGAAAGAAGACCTTTCTCTCTGTCTCTCTCTCTCACTGTCTAACTCTGACTGTCCAAAAAAAAAAAAAAAAAAGTGAAATGTCAATGAGCGGGGTTCTCACATTTATGGATACTTCTTGGTCCAGAGCTGCCCATCTAGAAGTGAAACATAGCTTCTGTGCCTGAGAACCTGCCAGCAGTCATTGGTAGGATGAGGAGACTTGTGTGATGTCTTGGCAGTGACTATAGCCATCCCAGAGAAGAATCACAGTGTGTTCTTACCCTGTGGCATTGAGAGAGTAGGAGAGGAACCAGCTGCCATAGCGGGGGCCACTCTTAGCCCCTTAGAGTGAGAGGGATTGACAGTGAGCAGTGCCCACTCTTAGCTTTGTGCTTCAGTGTCATCTGTTCACGCAGTCCCCACAGCCATCCTGTGAAATAGGGAAGCCCCGCTGAACAGCAGAAATGGGCGCTGGGAGGTATAAAACTCTTCTGAAGGTCTCAGAACTCGTCATACGGAGGTGGGCTGGGATGTGAACCTGGGTCCGCCAGTCCCCTGAGCCCATATGGATTCCACTTCTGCCCGGTGCTCAGTGGTCAAGAGGGAATCCGTCACTTCCACTAGAGCCAGATGGGCATGGAGAACTTGGAGAAGAAAATGTGATCTGTAATGAGCCAGTCAGAAGGAGGAAGCCCAGGGTAGCTTTCAGAAGGGGCAGGCAGGCGTGGGCAAGGCTCTGAAGAGGGCCCATTACGCACAGAATAGGCCAAGGCCCTTGAGGCGAGCACCCAGAGCACGGGCACAGGTGGGAGTCAAGTCTCCCTGTGAGCACGGGCAGGCTGTCTGGGGAGCCAGGACTGTTGGGAGGCTGCTCACCAATGAATGAAACGCAAAGCAAATTTCCAATCACACAATCTCCCCCACTCATCCGAAATTCCCTTCTTTGGCTTAAAAATGATCTCTGCATACTCACTCCTAAGGGTGAATTCAACCTGGCAGGGGGTTACCTGGGACCACATAAGGATTTTGGTCAGCAGCAATGAAAATCCAAGGAACGCAGCATCTTACATATATTCCACTTGTAGTAGGATTCCGAAGTGAGGGTGGGGCACCTGGGACCATTGCTTCCCAATGGGTGATTGCCTTTGCTTCTTCAAATCCTGATCCCAGGAGGACTTTGATAGAGAGAGTGATGGCCCGTGCTCACCCTTGAACCTGGATGAGGAGATTGAGAATATGGATGGGGCTTCCACAGCTTCTGTCGAGCAGGACTAATAACAATATGCATATATTAGGGGTCCCTTCTTACAAAGATGACATAAAACACACAAAACAACATGAACATCAATAACAATAATAGGAGTGTCACGTGAGGAAGGAGGGGCTCACACCTGTTATGGAATTCAGATTCACTGGGAAGTCCTTATGTAGGAGGAGGGGCATGAATAAGAGATAGGAGTTGCATATGGTTCTGTAGGGAGGAAAATGAGCGGAGGTTGGGGCCAGGGTGAAGGAAGAATCTAGAACTAATGCCCTGTTCACTTTCTTTCCTCATAGTCTGGAGAAGGAAAATTACGATGTCTGGGCCAAGGTGGTGAGGCTCAACGAAGAGCTGGAGCAGGAAAAGAAGAAATTCTCAGCCTTGGAAATCAGGCTCCGCAACGTGGAGCGCTCCCGGGAGGACGTGGAGCGGAGGAACAAAGTCTTGGAAGAGGAAGTCAAGGAATTTGTCAAATCCATGAAGGAGCCCAAACCGGATGCCTGAGCATCCCGGAAGTGCCACGGGGACATCTTGAGAGAGGCGGTTACTCCCGAAGAGGGAGAGGACATTTGGGGAGAAGGCACTGCATTTCCCAGCACATAAATCAGTGGAGCTTGCAGGAGGAGAGTGAGCTGCAACGTGTGTGCACATCTGTGGCCAGCTGTTGCAGCACTCAAAGCGACTGTGTTATTCACAGCGGCCTCAGGATGTGTGGCCTGGAACTTTCCTTTGCTGAATGACCATGTCCAACAGAGATATGTGAGACAGGCTGGTAAGCCAGAGGCAGGACTCAAACATTTCATTTTGCGTTTTCCGTGTGGATGGCCTCAGGGCGTCTTGGCCACATGGGCAGGAAACGATATTCATCGTCCATGTGCTGACTCCTGGAGGGCTGTGTTTGGGGGAAGCTGCACCTGCTGAAATCAGAACCTCATTCTGCCACCCTTACCATGATGCACATTGCTCAAGGGTTCTCAGACTTATTATTAAACTAAGACAAAACAAGCAATAAACTGTATTTATAAAAGCAAAACCAAATGGGAAAATTGCATTCAAATAAAGAGCAAAAAGCAAGGGCATTGCTATTGCTTACAGAGCGTTTGTGAGAATTCATAAAAGACGGCTCTTCCTTCAGCAGACGGCCCCTCTCTGAGGCACGTGGGTTGGTGAGCTGGGCATGGGCTGGGCTGCACCCCTCCTAGCCTTTCAGGGCCATGCTTTTGTGTGGAGGGCCTGAGAACAAAGGCTGCTAAGTGTAATGAGACGCCAGAGACTGGTTGTGGGCTTAGATGGCAAGAGTCGGGATGATGACATTCTTTTCTGTCTCACCAAAGTGCAAGTGAATTTATCCTTTAAGAGAATATGGGGCACTAGGCAATCCCTGGGGGAGGGACTTCCCAGTGGACAGCTGACTATTCCCTTTCTACATCAGGTCAGCCTGGCAGACACCCTTGGTAATATCTTGGACCCTTTATTCTGCTTAGTTGAGCCTTTTATGTTTTTTTTTCCATCCTTCTAGTTAGATTGTCTCCAAGCTCTTCTGCCTGTGTGTGCCAGCAGCAGGAGTTGTCAGAGCATCTTCCCACTGTAGACATATCTATCTATAAATTACAGCCGGACATCAACATCCATGAGTTCCACATCCATGGATTCAACCAACCACGGCTCAGAGATATTAAGGAAAAAAATAATGTGTCTGTACTGTACATGTTCTAATTTTTCTTATCATTATGCCTTAAACAATATAGTATGGCAACTATTTACCTAGCATTTACCTTGTGTCAAGTACTGTAAGTAATTTAGGGATGATTTGAAATATATGGGAAGATGGGTATCGGCTATGTGCAGATACAGCACCATTTTATCTAAGGGACTTTAATATCCCAGGATGTTAGTATCCAACCCAGTGTGGATACTGTGGGACAACTGGAGAACTGTGTATACATGTACTACTGCACTACTACGCCATGCATAATGTAATACACTCAGGACAGAAACCAGTGAGATAAAATCCAAGGCCAATAGATGCTCTTGAATGTGCTTCCAGCTCTCTAGACCCCTGGCATGATTTCCAGCAGGTATTACCTGTACGTGTTTAGTACTTTTCACCCCACTGTTCCCATGAGTTTACATGAACCCTAGAATTAAGCCATGGCTTAATTTGTGGTTTGCAGCCTGCAGTTTGTAGTGAGGGCATAGCCTTCCCCAGCATATGTGTGCCACCTGTTCACGCCTTTTACTTTAATCGTTTTCTTCAGTCTGGTTAGTGCCCCCTGCCTGTGGTCAAGACTTAGTACTCACAGACAGAAGGATCAGAATTGCTTATTCCTGGTGCGCAGGCCCTGCTCCACCACGCAGTCCCTTGAGGATTGATGGGGTGGGGGACAGCACAAAGCATCCTCTGACAGCCCTGCTTACAGAAGATTGAGGGGGAAATTTGGGTCATCACCAAGAAAAGCGGTCAAATATGTGTCTTCCTGGAGTTTAAATGTACTTTAATTAGATCCACAAACAGGAAACCCTTATTGGATACCTGGCTTGTGTTGGTGAGTGTGTGCAGATCCCTCGCACTGACCCGGAGGGTGCTAGTTGATTTGAGAGTGGAAGTGAAAGTCTCTGAAGATCATTTGGTCGAAGGTATGAAGAGGAGACCATGTAGTCAGTTTCTTTCTTTCTTTCTTTCTTTCTTTCTTTCTCTCTTTCTCTCTTTCTCTCTTTTTTTTTTTTTTTTTTTTTTTTTTTTTTTTTTTTTTGGTGACAGGCAGAGTGGATAGAGAGAGAGACAGAGAGAAAGGTCTTCCTTTTTGCCGTTGGTTCACTCTCCAATGGCCGCTGCGGCCGGCGCACCGCACTGATCTGAAGCCAGGAGCCAGGTGCTTCTCCTGGTCTCCCAGGGGGTGCAGGGCCCAAGCACTTGGGCCATCCTCCACTGCACTCCCTGGCCACAGCAGAGAGCTGGCCTGGAAGAGGGGCAACCGGGATAGAATCCGGCGCCCCGACCGGGACTAGAACCCGGTGTGCTGGCGCCGCAAGGCGGAGGATTAGCCTGTTGAACCATGGTGCCGGCCAGTTTCTTTTGAGGCCCGTGCTAGAGGAGCTCGCCGGGTCTGTAAGCCAGAGCTTGGGCTGCGTGGCAGTGTCAGTGCAGGTCTACGCTTCCTGCCAATATCACAAAACAGCAGAACTGCCGTTGCAGCTTCTGAAGCACTGAGGAGTCTGGGACTGTCAGTTCCTTTTCACTGTCGAGAAGCCGGCTTGCTTAAGTTGCCACCCTTTGTTCCTGTGCCACCCTCCAGATAAGGAGGGCAAAGAAACAGCGTTCTTCCAGATCCCCAGGTCCTCCTGAGTCCACAGGCAGACAAGGGAGGGGCCTGTGGGTTCCGATGCCACCGTCCTCAATGTCCCAAAAGGGCATCCACGAGATGCATGATGGGGCATGCATCTGGAACTCACCTGGACCTGGGGCCACATTCTAGAAGGCAGTGCTGGGAGACAGGCCCATTCCAGCTCCGGTCTTTGCTTTCAGATGCTCTTCAAGGACAAGGCTCTGCTGAGTCTTCCTTCTGTCCAGCCACGCCCGTCACCTTCACCTTCCCCGCTTCCGCCCACGCACCTGCTGAAAACTTGCAAAGATCGGAGCTGTGCACTGGAGAGCCCCTCGCACTCTTTGGCCTCCCAGCCTGGAGCGTGGCTTCTCCAGGACACTTCTCTCTCAAGTCTGAGGCAGGTTTGTGGCTTTCCAGTAAGGCTGTGCCCTGGGGAGAACAGTTTGTCCTAGGGATCAGCTGGGATGACTGTGGGATTGTGGTCAGAGTCTGAAGCCAGGAGAGAACTGAGTCTGGCATTCCTAGGACGGAGATGCTGCACAGGAAGCAGGCAGTAAACATCTGTAGCTGCGCTTCTGGCCGACTTGGTCAAGCTCCATTCAGAGGCCCTCATCTCAGAAAAGCCCAAAACAGGAACCCAGGGCTGGCCAGGCCTGCTGAGAAGGGGCGGCACAGTGGCCGGCATCCACTGGCTGGGCTCCATGGCCTGGCCCAGAAGATGCCGTACACTGGCGTGGTGTAAACTCCCGCATTCCACCGCTTCCTGTGCAGATACCAGCAGCAGTCAGGCCGCATGCTGGCTGGGGAGCAGAGGGAACATCGGGGCTGCGGCTGCAATTAAACCAGGCCGCCTATTTTTTTTTTTTTTAAAGATTTATTGTATTTATTTGAAAGACAGAGTTACAGAGAGAGGTAGAGCCAAAGACAGAGAGAGGTTTTCTATCCATTGGTTCACTCCCCAAATGACTACAATGACCAGAGCTGAGCTGATCCGAAGCCAGGAGCCAGAACCTTCTTCCAGGTCTCCCATGTGGGTGCAGGGGCCCAAGCACTTGGGCCATCTTCCACTGCTATCCCAGGCCACAGCAGAGAGCTGAATTGGAAGTAGAGCAGTCAGGACTCGAACTGGCACCCATATGGGATGCCAGCACTGCAGGCGGGGGTTTTACCAGCTATGCCACAGCGCCGGCCCCACTGGGCCGCCTTTACAAGAATCACACGCAATCTTTCACCCTGCCCCGGAAGGCTGGGAGGATGCAGGCCCCACGGCTGGAGCCTTGGGCTGCCGATTGAGGAGCCCAGGCTGACCAGAGAGGGCTGGAGCTAGAAGGCTCCAGTGCAGCTCCAGAGCCGCTACCCACCTGGGTATGGACCCGTGGCTGCTCTTTCCCCTGCTGCTGGAAGACACGCATAGAATCACAGAGGAACAGACCTGGATGACACCCTCGTGTGTATCTAATCAACCTGCCTACTTGGTCAACAGGAAAACTGAGGCCCAGGGTCATAAGCTGAAGGGCCAGTGCTCACACAGCGATGAGGAGGACTGATGGAGGTGATTTTTGAAGGCTGCTCCAAGCCACAGTTTAGTGATTCTTGTGGTTCTTGACTTCTGTCCAAGGGTTTTCTCCCCTCAACCACAACCAGGTGTGAAACTTATCAAGCCTCTGTTGCTGAGCGCTTCCAGAATAGAGAACTGGCCTCAGCTTGGGGTCACAGGCAAGACCCACCCCGTATGATGCCATTTTACACCTGCTTGTTTTCTTAGCAATGGTATTCTAAGGCGGTGGTTTGCAGCCTTGGCTGCATAGGACAATCACCTCAAGTGCTTTTCGAAACAATGCTGACACTCAGATCCCGACCCACATCAGTCGATTGGAGTCCTAGAGGGTAAGTTCTAACAGTCAGTATAAAAAAATAAATCCTGAGGCCAGCGTTGTGGTGCAGTAGGTTAAGCCACTGCCTGTAATGCTGGCATCCCGTATCAGAGTGCCGCTTGGAGTCCCGGTTGCTCTACTTCCGATCCAGCTTCCTACTAATGTGCCTGGGAATGTAGCTGATAATGGTCTGAGTACTTGGGCCTCAGTCACCTACATAGGAGACCCGGATGGAGTACCTGGCTTATGGCTTTGGCCTGATCCAGCCCTGGCTGTTGTAGCCATTTGGGAGAGTGAACCAATGGAGGGAAGATCTCTTTCTTTGTCACTCTGTTTTTCAAATAAATAAAATAAATCCCAGTAAATAAATAAATAAATCCCAATTCATTCTGATATGTTACCAGGATTATTAAACACAGCTCAAACTGCTCAGTTTGACCTGAGTTGTGATTAATGACAGTGTTAAATCTATCTACTGCCCCTCCCACCAGCAGTCAACACAACTGAGCTCTCTGGTTTTCCCTACACGCTGGCTTATCATGAACTCGTTTGTTTAGGATAAGAGGTACCTAAGAAGAGACAGAGAATGGGTTTATGTTATATGCCCATTTTGCAGATAGGGAAATCTGAGCCTGGGGATGTTACCAAAAAATCTCTGGGGCTGGTGGTGTGGCGTAGTGGGGTAACCCATCACCTGAGACAACAGCACCCCATATGGTGTTGGTTCGCGTCCCAGCTGCTCTTCTTCCAACCCAGCTCCCTGCTAATCACCTGGAAAAAGCAGCAGAAGGTGACTCAAATGTTTGGGCCCCTGCCACCCACATGGGAGACCCAGAAGAAGCTCCTGGCTCTTAGTGTTGGTCTGGCCCAGTGCTGGCCATTGTGGCCATCTGGGGAGTGAACCAGTGGATGGAAAATCTCTCTATATCTCTCTTCCTCTCTGTTTAACTCTGTCAAATAAATAAATAAATCTTTTCAAAAAGTCTCAATATAACAGCTTAGTCATGAACAAATCCAAGAATTTTGAGACTGCTTTAATAATAAGAGTGCGCTCAACTTGTGTACAGGTAGATTCTATTCTTAGGCACAGAAGGTAAGAACACGTGGGCTTGTTTTATAGAGTACTGGGAATAGCTCTGATTAAAAACATCTTCTTTTCAGATCCATATTAGATTAAGGTATCCCTACCAGTAGCTTACAATATTGACCATGAATGTGTTGTTACTGGGAGAAAACCATGAAGCCTCCATTAATCACTGAAACCAGCTTTTAAAACAGTGGTCTGATTCCTGGAAGAGAGCTGTAGAATGAAGGCATGAGAGCCTGCCAGGTGAGTTGGGTGGTGGGTGAAGGGACAGACTAAGAGCAGGGACGTCACCAGGTACTGCAGTGTACTGGCCACTTCAGATGGAGCGACAGGGCAGAAAAGCTAGACAGGCAATTCTGAGAGCAGGGAAGACCAGAGAGCATGGTTGTGTTGACTGCTGGTGGGAGGGGCAGTAGATAGATTTAACACTGTCATTAATCAAACTCAGGTCAAACTGAGCAGTTTGAGCTGTGTTTAATAATCCTGGTAACAAATCAGAATGAATTGGGATTTATTTATTTACTGGGGTTTATTTTATTTATTTGAAAAACAGAGTGACAAAGAAAGAGATCTTCCGTCCGCTGGCTCACTCTCCCTTCAAGTTTGCCCTAAGCACACCTGATGACAGGTTGAAGTGGGCACCCGGATGTCTTTTCTGCTCCCTGTTCCCCCACTGTTGATGTTCCCTTGGTCCTGCTGGGTCCCACCGTATTCAGACATCACTCCAGATCCCGGTGTCAACATCATCACAATAACTACCACTAATAAACAGCAAACACCTGTTCTTCTCTGCACTGTGACAAGCATTTGGAATATGAGTTGCCTTCATGTCTTCAATCAAATTTTGTCTTTTTAAAACATTTTTTGGGAGCCAGCACTGTGGTGCCCATATGGGCAGCCCATATGGGCAACGGTTTGACTCCTGGCTGCTCCACTTCCAATCCAGCTCTCTGCTCTGGCCTGAGAAAGCAATAGAAGATGGCCCAGGTGTTTGGCCCCCTACACCCACATGGGAGACCTGGAGGAAGCTCTTTCTGCTTGGCTTCATTGCAGGTCATTTTGGGAGTGAACCAGTGGATGGAAAACCCCTGTCTCTCCCCTTCTACCTCTCAATTAAATAAATAAAATCTTTAAAAATTACTTTTATTTGAGAATCTGAGAGGGAAAGAGAGGGAGACAAACAGATAGACAGAGCTCCCATCTACTGCTCATTCTCCAAATATGTACAGTGGCCAGGACTGGGCCAGACCGAAGCCGGTAGGCAGGAGCCCAATCCAGGTCTCCTCCATGGGTGGCAGGGACTCAGCTGCTTGAGCTGTGTATCCCAGGGTATGCGTCAGTAGGAAGCTGCAATTGGGAGTCAAGCCAGGAACTATTGTATGGGATGTGAGTGCCCTCCACTCTAGGGGAACTGTACATCCCGTAGCTCTTTGATTACAATCAAGTCTGTTTTCCTGAGGTTTCAATGCAGCAGAGCTCGGAACTGAAGCGAGTCTGTCCAATTTGCCCAATGCTGTGTCAGCCTGACCCTCATATGGGGAAGAAGGGCGACACAGAAAACCATCTCTTGGCGGTGATGGACTGAAATAAAATGGCTAACGTCATTTTCTCTTAAAAAGAGAAGCCTGGTTGGAAATTCTGGGAAGAAGCACGCATCGTGCCTTTCCCACTTCAGCACCAATGTGGAGACATGTCAGCAGGCAGACACCCTCCCCACAGCCCCGGCCGTGCCCACTGCTGCTGTGACGGTGGCTGGAGGGGTCACACATTGCCAGGTCTTTGCCTGGCATCAACTCAGGGCTCCGTATCAGCAGGACCACCCTCCAGATGTCTCTCAGGATTAACTGGGATGGGGTCTCCTCAGAGTCTGATCTCATGTGGCTAAGGGATGAGCCTCGCAGGGCTCTGTGTGCTCAACTTCCTTACATATTCTCAAGGCTCTTTCCATTTAGAGAACTCTTTCCTCCTCCCATGAGCGTGGGAGGGTCCTCCAGTGGAGCACAGTGCATGGAGGATGTCCCGCCAGTGAGACCTTGGGGGGAAAGAGAGAGAGCGAGAGCGAGAGAGAGAGAGAGCAAGAGAGCAAGAGAGAGAACTCTTCCCATTGCACACGGAGGACTCTGGGTGAGTGCTGGGGTGCTGGTGGGAAGAAAGAGGCCCCATATCCCCCATGTCTTCCTCACCTTCGTATGTGTCGTAAGTTAAGCAGGCTCTGCCCTCTGGACGTGCACGCCTGAGACGGCCCAGCATGTCTGGGAGCTTGTGGCTTCTGTCTCCAGCCTGCTTCACGCGGTCGCACAGTTTTCAGACCACTCTGGGAAAACAGTGGGCAGAGGAAGCAGCCCCATGTGACCACTCTGGAAACAAGGCCCCTCAGAGATATAGTGACCTGCACTTGCCCTCCGCTCCTTCCGCTTTATCACTGCGGGCTTTTTGGCGAGGATACAGAGCCCTTGTGTTTTTGAGAAGTTGCTCCTTCCCAGGCTGTGAAAGAGGGCATTGGTTTGCTTGCAGTTCTTATTTTAGAGAAGGAGCCGGGTTGAGCACATGGCTCGGCTTTGCTGGCCTGGGCCTTGACAGCAGACACATTCTGCAGGCACTTGGACTTGATCACTGGGAAGCAGGTGATCTGGATTCACTGTGTCTGTTTCAGGGCTGGATATAATCAGCCCTTAGTCTCCTTGGTGGACTGGTTCTGGGACACCCCACAGATGCCAATAATTGGCAGATACTCAAGTTGCTGGTATGCAATGGCCTAGTATTTGCACATAACCCACCCACATCCTCCCATACACTCTAAGCCATCTCCAGACGAGCTTTAAAATCTAATGCATAGGCCAGCGCCGCGGTTCACTAGGCTAATCCTCTCCCTGTGGTGCCGGCACCCCGGATTCTAGTCCCAGTTGGGGTGCCGGTTCTGTCCTGGTTGCCCTCTTCCAGTCCAGCTCTCTGCTGTGGCCTGGGAAGTCAGTGGAGGATGGCCCAAGTGCTTGGGCCCTGCACCTGCATGGGAGACCAGGAGGAAGCACCTGGCTCCTGGCTTTGGATCAGCACAATGCGCCGGCCGCAGCGCACCGGCCGCGGCGGCCATTGGAGGGTGAACCAATGGCAAAAAGGAAGACCTTTCTCTCTGTCTCTCTCTCTCACTAACTCTGCCTGTCCAAAAAAAAAAAAAAAAAAAAAATCTAATGTATTGTAAATGCTATGTAAATAGTTGTTAGATTGGATTATTTAGGGAATAATGACAAGAAAAAAAGTCCACTTACTTGTACAAGTACAAGTTTTTTGAACATTTAATTCACGGATGTGGAACCTGCAGGTTCAGGGATCTGACTGCATTAACTTCATGGAAAAAACAATCTCAGTAAAAGCCCGCATGGTGTTCTGAATACTGAACTCGCTTGCTGAAATGCTGATTTTTAAGCAAGGCTGTTACACTCAGAATTCAAGCTATCACCTTCAAGTTTCTCATGTAGGATTGCATATATTGGTCCCAACTATATGTTTATCAGTGATTTGTTTTGGTGTCCGTGCTACCTATTTACTTGTAAATAGTCATTCACGTGTGTCTCCATTGCGCTTCTTCTGAAAGTGTTACAATAGCTCTCCCCAAGAATTTGAGGGCAATTGGAGGGACAAAATAGCTGACAACCAGGTGACACTGGAAATTGTCATTCCGACCTTGAGATAGTCTCTATAGAAAAATTGTGTGGGTAGGATTAGCAGTGATAACTTTACTTAGTGCAAGTTGCATTTACAGCATTGCAAAATGTTTCAATACTAATTTTTCCTCCTGTAGTAGCTGACATTTTAGAAGCACTACATTTGACTAGAACAATTTTTTTCCAGGCATCTCTTAGCCGCTTTCTATTCCTCCAGTATGGTGTTCTCTCTGCAGAGGTGAATTAATTATCACAGCAAGCCGTGAGGTTGGGCTGCTGTCATTGCCACTGTGCAGATGAGAAAATTCAGGAAGCAAGAGGTTAAGTGATTTGCTCAGGTTCACAGTTAAGTATCTCATTGTCAAGAGTCATTTTTGTCACTGCGATATTTTTCTTTTTTCTTTTTTTTATTTAAGATTATTTATTTATTTATTTGAGAGGTAGAGTTACAGACAGTGAGAGTGAGACAGAGAGAAAGGGCTTCCTTCCGTTGGTGCACTCCCCAGATGGTCACAATCACCGGAGCTGCGCCGATCCGATGCCAGGAGCCAGGAGCTTCTTCCATGTCTCCCACGCGTGTGCAGGGGCCCAAGCACTTGGGCCATCTTCCACTGCCTTCCCAGGCCATAGCAGAGAGCTGGGTTGGAAGAGGAGCAGCCGGGACTAGAACTCGGAACCCATACGGGATGGCTGCGCTGCAGGTGGAGGATTAACCTACTGTGCCACGGCGCCGGCCCCAACTGCAATATTTTCAAACCAGATATATTTTACAGGTGATTAGTGTATTTAAAGTGGAACATCTTACTACTAGTTGATGGCTACTTAGAGCTAAGAAAATATACCGTGTGACAGGAGAAAGTATCAAAACCAAATCTACCTGATTCTAGAGCCGAATCACCCAATCACAATGACCTGAGTGTCAAGAGAAACAATCTGTGTCTAAGCATTGGACATAAAAATAATAACACGCTTGCATAGAAGAACATGGCTCCTAGCTAGCCTACAAATTTGAAATGATTTACTCTATTAGAACAACCAACTGGTTTAGTCAATTTGATTAGATTAATCAATTTATTCTTTGAGAAAAATCACTGGTTCAACTTGGCATCACTTAGAAAGTCGCAGGCTTGTCATCTTCCCAACGAGAGCTGTTTCAAAGCGTAGCCAAGCCTCGGACAACAGGAGGCAGCAGGGTCTGATGCTCCCTGAAGTCTGAGAGCCAGCACACAACTGCAGCTCCCACTGTTCTTCCAGGGTTCCATCCGTCAAGTCGGCTGCCTTTGGCCCTTGGCAGCATGGGGAGAAGTCCTCCATACATGGATTCTGGGACGACGGCACGTCTCTAGTTCTAGATCAACTTTCTGCCTTTTTAAGATCTTCTAGTAATTTGTGAAAGGAGTGCTCCCCACAGCTTGTCCTTGGAAGTCTTTTCTTTATAAGAGATACTCTTTAAACAATGGATTCCATACCCTGTGCCACCTCCTCCAAGATTCTCAATGCAGGATAGTCACGTAATCGTGATCTGGTTCTTCAGTCTGTAAGATACAAATCAGGAAAGGCATGGACTGGGCGGAATAGGCAGGAAGCACACTATTAGGCTGGAGAGAGAGACAGGTTAATATAAGTGGAGATACTGCAGGGTCAAGGAAGAGTAGGGGATAAAACAGCATAGGAAACTCTTCCGGAACTAGAGATTCACAGTGTACCTGCGTGGAGAGCGTGGGAGCCCAAGATCGGGACACCAGCAGCAGACTCAACGCACCAGCGCTGGAACGCGAGGTGAGCCGAACCACAATAACCCGAGACACCAGCGGGCAAGCGGAAAGAGGAGGCTAGAGGGAACGAGGCTTGAAACTTCGTGGGGAAAAGTTCACCAGGCTAACTTGAAGAGAGAGAGGAAAAAAATAAAAAAAAGCGACCGATACGGACACAAGTTTCTCTCTCTCCGCTCACCTCTCAAAGGCGAGCAAGACAGAGCAGGCGCCATTTTGGACATACGTCATAAGCAGGGCGACCTCAGGTCTGCGCCAGCCCTTAGCCTAGCAGAAAAACCTGACTCTGGGGGGAGGGGTGAAATAACAGGAGATTAGCATCTAACTTGGCAACCCAGTGGGAGATTGCGGGAGAATTGGTGCCCACACTGAGGGCAGCAGAGATTCCCTGTGTGGTCCGTGGGAAAGAGCTTCCGATCTCTGGCTCCTGTGGGTATATCATTTGCCTGCTAACTACCTCCAATTACATTCAGCTGTGCGGAATTACTTCCCTTTTGAATCAAAAAAGAGAGAGATTTACCACACCTAACCTGGGAGTCTCATCTTTGACACACCCTCAGCCCTGAGGAACCAAACACAGCTCTCAGTCCACACTCATCCCAAGCCTCTAAGGCACCACTGAAAGCAGACAGTCCACTTAATATAGAGCCATAGTGTAACAAGAAAAAACACCACAGTGAAGAAACCAAATATCTCCAACATGCCAAACAACAAACGCAAAAACCGAGCTAACAAGAACAAGGAAGACACTATGACACCCCCAAATGAAAAAGACACCCCAATTCAAGATTATGAAGATGGGGAGATTGAAGAAATGCAAGAATCAGATCTCAAAAAATTGATAATAACATTAAGAAGTTCTCAAAAACAAATTCTTGAACTACAGAAATCCTTCATGGACAAGATAGAAAATCTCTCTCGTGAAAATGAAATATTAAGGAGGAATCAAAATGAATTGAAACAACTAGTGGAACAAGAAATGGTGATAGTGATGAGAAATCATAATGAAATGAAGAATTCAATAGATCAAATGACAAACACATTAGAGAGTCTTAAAAACAGAATGGACGAAGCAGAAGAGAGAATATCAGACTTAGAAGACAGAGAACAGGAAAGGAAACAATCAAATCAAAGAAAAGAAGAAGAAATCAGAAACCTAAAAAATACTGTCAGGAATCTACAGGATACTCTTAAAAAACCCAACATTCGGGTTCTAGGAGTACCTGAAGGCATGGAGAGAGAGAAAGGATTAGAAGGCCTTTTTAGTGACATACTAGCAGAAAATTTCCCAGGTTTGGAGAAAGACAGAGACATCCTAATACAGGAAGCTCATAGAACCCCTAATAAACATGACCAAAAGAGATCCTCACCACGACACGTCGTAATCAAACTCACCACAGTGAAACACAAAGAAAAGATCCTAAAATGTGCAAGAGAGAAACGCCAGATTACTCTCAGAGGATCTCCAATCAGACTCACAGCTGACTTCTCTTCAGAAACCCTGCAAGCTAGGAGAGAATGGCGAGACATAGCCCAGGTGCTAAGAGAGAAAAACTGCCAGCCCAGAATATTATATCCTGCAAAGCTCTCATTTATGAATGAAGGTGAAATAAAGACCTTTCACAGCAAACAGAAATTGCAAGAATTTGTCGCCACTCGTCCAGCCCTGCAAAAGATGCTTAAAGATGTGTTACATACAGAAACACAGAAACACGGTCACCAATATGAAAGAAGGTAAAGGTAGGAAACCTCACACCAAAAGAACACAGGAATCTCAAACCATATATTAGAAAGTATCTTTGGCTAATGGCAGGGCAAAGTTACTCCTTCTCAATAGTCACATTGAATGTTAATGGCTTGAACTGTCCAGTTAAAAGACACCGATTGGCCGATTGGGTTAAGGAACAAAACCCATCCTTTTGCTGCTTACAAGAAACCCATCTATCCAACAATGATCCATACAAGCTGAGAGTGAAAGGCTGGAAAAAGATATACCACGCCAACAGAAATGAAAAGAGAGCGGGCGTAGCCATCTTAATATCGGACAACATAAACTTCACCACAAAAACTGTTAGGAGAGACAAAGAGGGGCACTATTTAATGATTAAGGGATCCATTCAACAGGAAGATATAACGATTATCAACGTATATGCACCTAATTACAGGGCACCAGCTTATTTAAAAGACTTGTTAAGGGACTTAAAGGGAGACTTAGACCCCAATACAATAGTACTGGGGGACTTCAATACTCCACTCTCAGAGATAGACAGATCAACAGGACAGAAGATCAACAAGGAGACAGTAGATTTAAATGACACTATAGCCCAAATGGATCTAATAGATATCTACAGAACATTTCATCCTACATCTAAGGACTTTACATTCTTCTCAGCAGTACATGGAACCCTCTCTAGGATTGACCACATACTAGGCCATAAAGCAAGTCTCAGCAAATTCAAAAGAATTAGAATCATACCATGCAGCTTCTCAGACCACAAAGGAATGAAATTGGAAATTGGCAACTCAGGAATCCCTAGAGCACGTGCAAACACATGGAGATTGAACAACATGCTCCTGAATGAACAATGGGTCATAGAAGAAATTAAAAGAGAAATCAAAAATTTTCTGGAAGTAAATGAGGATAACAGCACAACATACCAAAACCTATGGGATACAACAAAAGCAGTGTTAAGAGGAAAGTTTATATCAATAGGTGCCTACATCAAGAAATTGGAAAGGCACCAAATAGATGAGCTTTCAAGTCATCTCAAAGATCTAGAAAACCTGCAGCAAACCAAACCCAAACCCAGTAGGAGAAGAGAAATAATTAAAATCAGAGAAGAAATCAACAGGATTGAATCCAAAAAAACATTACAAAAAATCAGCCAAACAAGGAGCTGGTTTTTTGAAAAAATAAACAAAATTGACACCCCATTGGCCCAACTAACTAAAAAAAGAAGAGAAAAGACCCAAATCAATAGGATCAGAGATGAAATGGGAAACGTAACAACAGACGCCACAGAAATAAAAAGAATCATCAGAAATTACTACAAGGACTTGTATGCCAGCAAACAGGGAAATCTATCAGAAATGGACAGATTCTTGGACACATACAACCTCCCTAAATTGAGCCAGGAAGACATAGAAAATCTAAACAGACCAATAACTGACACAGAAATTGAAACAGTAATAAAGGCCCTCCCAACAAAGAAAAGCCCAGGGCCAGATGGATTCACTGCTGAGTTCTACCAGACATTTAGAGAAGAACTAACTCCAATTCTCCTCAAACTATTCAGAGCAATCGAAAAAGAGGGAATCCTCCCAAATTCTTTCTATGAAGCCACCATCACCTTAATTCCTAAGCCAGAAAGAGATGCAACATTGAAAGAGAATTACAGACCAATATCCCTGATGAACATAGATGCAAAAATCCTCAATAAAATTCTGGCCAATAGAATGCAACAACACATCAGAAAGATCATCCACCCAGACCAAGTGGGATTCATCCCCGGTATGCAGGGATGGTTCAACATTCGCAAAACAATCAACGTAATACACTACATTAACAGACTGCAGAAGAAAAACCATATGATTCTCTCAATAGACGCAGAGAAAGCATTTGATAAAATACAACACCCTTTCATGATGAAAACTCTAAGCAAACTGGGTATGAAAGGAACATTCCTTAACACAATCAAAGCAATATATGAAAAACCCACGGCCAACATCCTATTGAATGGGGAAAAGTTGGAAGCATTTCCACTGAAATCTGGTACCAGACAGGGATGCCCTCTCTCACCACTGCTATTCAATATAGTTCTGGAAGTTTTGGCCAGAGCTATTAGGCAAGAAAAAGAAATTAAAGGGATACAAATTGGGAAGGACGAACTCAAACTATCCCTCTTTGCAGATGATATGATTCTTTATTTAGGGGACCCAAAGAACTCTACTAAGAGACTGCTGGAACTCATCGAAGAGTTTGGCAAAGTAGCAGGATATAAAATCAATGCACAAAAATCAACAGCCTTTGTATACACAGGCAATGCCACGGCTGAGGAAGAACTTCTAAAATCAATCCCATTCACAATAGCTACAAAAACAATCAAATACCTTGGAATAAACTTAACCAAAGACGTTAAAGATCTCTACGATGAAAACTACAAAACCTTACAGAAAGAAATAGAAGAGGATACCAAAAAATGGAGAAATCTTCCATGCTCATGGATTGGAAGAATCAATATCATCAAAATGTCTATTCTCCCAAAAGCAATTTATACATTCAATGCAATACCCATCAAGATCCCGAAGACCTTCTTCTCAGATCTGGAAAAAATGATGCTGAAATTCATATGGAGACACAGAAGACCTCGAATAGCCAAAGCAATCCTGTACAACAAAAACAAAGCCGGAGGCATCACAATACCTGATTTTAGGACATACTACAGGGCAGTTGTTATCAAAACAGCATGGTACTGGTACAGAAACAGATGGATAGACCAATGGAACAGAATAGAAACACCAGAAATCAATCCAAACATCTACAGCCAACTTATATTTGACCAAAGATCCAAAACTAATCCCTGGAATAAGGACAGTCTATTCAATAAATGGTGCTGGGAAAATTGGATTTCCACATGCAGAAGCTTGAAGCAAGACCCATACCTATCACCTTACACAAAAATTCACTCAACATGGATTAAAGCCTTAAATCTACGACCCGAAACCATCAAATTATTAGAGAGCATTGGAGAAACCCTGCAAGATATAGGCACAGGCAAAGACTTCCTGGAAAATACTCCAACAGCACAGGCAGTCAAAACCAAAATTAACATTTGGGATTGCATCAAATTGAGAAGTTTCTGTACTTCAAAAGAAACAGTCAGGAAAGTGAAGAGGCAACCAACAGAATGGGAAAAAATATTCGCAAACTATACTACAGATAAAGGATTGATAACCAGAATCTACAAAGAAATCAAGAAAATCCACAACAACAAAACAAACAACCCACTTAAGAGATGGGCCAAGGACCTCAATAGACATTTTTCAAAAGAGGAAATCCAAATGGCCAACAGACACATGAAAAAATGTTCAAGATCACTAGCAATCAGAGAAATGCAAATCAAAACCACAATGAGGTTCCATCTCACCCCGGTGAGAATGGCTCACATTCAGAAATCTACCAACAACAGATGCTGGAGAGGATGTGGGGAAAAAGGGACACTAACCCACTGTTGGTGGGAATGCAAACTGGTTAAGCCACTATGGAAGTCTGTCTGGAGATTCCTCAGAAACCTGAACATAACCCTACCATACAACCCAGCCATCCCACTCCTTGGAATTTACCCAAAGGAAATTAATTTGGCAAATAAAAAAGCCATCTGCACATTAATGTTTATTGCAGCTCAATTCACAATAGCTAAGACCTGGAACCAACCCAAATGCCCATCAACAGTAGACTGGATAAAGAAATTATGGGACATGTACTCCATAGAATACTATACAGCAGTAAGAAACAACGAAACCCAGTCATTTGCAACAAGATGGAGCAATCTGGAAAACATCATGCTGAGTGAATTAAGCCAGTCCCAAAGAGAAAAATATCATTTGTTTTCCCTGATCGGTGACAACTGAGCGCCAAAGGGGAAACCTGTTAAGTGAAATGGACACTATAAGCAACAATGAACTGATCAGCTCCTGTCCTGACTTTAGATGTACAATGTAATACTTTATCCTTTTTAGTATTTGTTGTTGTTGTTGTGGTTCTAGTACTATTGGTTGAACTCAGTAATTAACACACAATTATTCTTAGGTGTTTAAATTTTAACTGAAAAGTGATCCCTGTTAAATCTAAGAGTGGAAAAAGAGAGGGAGGAGATGAAGAGCTATGGGTTATTTAACTATGTGCTTATTTTCAAAGACTTGAATAATCACCTTGTAACAATGATCAGATTTGGTCTATGTTATGTCATGATTTTAAGGAATCTTATTTCAACCAGATATTTTGGATTTTGATATTGGTCTATTATGCTATGTTATATGTGCGTACATATTGTATTTCCACATGGGGAAATTTTATTAAGAGTTTTATTTTAAATGGCTTATAGATAAGATTGTCCATAAATTTAAGCTGCTAAAATCAATCAAAGATACATTTTAATTTGTGGGACCTGAATCTGTGTATCATATGTTTTAGACTTGTTGGTAGAAAGAAACTAAAAACATTTTATATGGTTGTGCTTAAGTTTACTGGTTAAACAAACTACACCATGTTAGATATTTAAGACGTGTTTTCAAATACATGATTCTTAAAATTTATAGAAGGCATTGGACCTTCTGGTAAATGTTTTATTAAGTTCTTATCTAAAGGTTGAAACGGTTTGCTAAGTATTCATGTAATATTGCTATTGTCAGCAAGTGATCTAGGACTTGCTCCATCATCTCTCTATTCTAAGCCCAACTTGTTCTTTCACTTCTCTATTCTCTTCAAGGTAGGGAACTAATTCTATTATGAAGGAATCTGTAGGATGCACAATTTAATCTTTAGACCTTATAAGAGATGGCTAACATTTTTCTGTAATAGCATAGCCAAAATATGAACTTAACTAATAATCTCATAGCTAGATTCACATTGCCATCAGCGAAGTATACAGTAAGTAGGAAAAAAAAACCTCCCTTTCAGACCAAAGGGAAAGAAAGTTTTAAAGTGAGAATATAATTTTCCTCATGGGCATTGTCTACCTTAGAAAAACTGCTACAGAACATGTCTGTGACTATAGACTTGTAGTTCAGGCCACCGAAGATTAGAGATGGGACACGGGCACTCCCTTGACTTGCATCGTCTGGTCTGCTTTAACACAAACCAGGAGGAAAAGAAAGCTAGTCATCAGAAGCAATGGGTGGCAGGCCTATTAATGGCTGATCTGTACAGTGATCTGCCCTCAAGGAGACCCAACAGGCCAGTCCACTGCAGTGGCTTTCAATGTGGTAAGCCTGGGCTTCAGCAGAAGTCAGCTTGTGAAGAGCCCTGGCAGCTCTGCCAAGAGTTGGATCACTGGAAATGGACCTGCCCTGGAGTCGAAGGATGCCCAGGTCAGAGCCACAGATCCTATTGGCTCCAAGCTGAAAAGCCCTTCACTCAGCCCAACTTCCAAAGTGACCACTGCAGCTGAGGGGACAGCCAAGTAGGGTCAGCAACATTGCAGGCAGAACTGTAAATTTCTTGTTAGAGATGCCCCCTGCCTTTACCTGGCCAGCTCTCCTCCCAGGCCAGCCAAGTAATGAAAGTCAACAGAGTGCCTTCCCCTAGGAGGTTCACACCTCCCTTAGGATATACCCCATGTGAAGAGATAGATAGGTCTGGGCCTCTTAACTTACAAGGCCTAAAGCCCACCAGATTATTATCAAGCCCCTTCTATCAGGTTCTATTTGCCTCTCAATCAGAAAACTTAATTGTAGCTTAGACAGCACCTTTCTTAGCTCCTCTAATAATGACTCTGTCCTTTGTTCTAGACCCTGTCTAGTGCACTTGGGCCTCATTCCTTTGTAATCATAACCTCTACTCTACCACCAATGGCTCTACTCCCAACCTGTGTGTACTGATGGTCCTCTTCCCCACTTAATGCTGTATAATTGTTCAGACCTGGTTAAGGCCACTCTTAGGATCATTGGTTACTATCCTCAACCTGTCTTTTATGACCTTGTCTAAATATGATCAGAGTCGGGGAACTTGGAAGGCTTCCATAGCCTTGGCAACTCATGACGACAGCCTAGGGTGGTTACTGGCGCCATAAACTAGAGTGTCAATTTGTTGGGTCAACAACAGGAGCCACTGTGCGCTTGCTCCTGATGTGGGATCTCTGTCCTTAATGTACTGTACATTTTGATTTAATGCTATAACTAGTACTCAAACAGTATGTTTCACTTTGTGTTTCTATGTGGGTGCAAACTGTTGAAGTATTTATACTAAATTGATCTTCTGTATATAAATAGAATTGAAAATGAATCTTGATGTGAATGGAAGGGGAGAGGGGGCAGGAGAGGGGAGGGTTGCGGGTGGGAGGGAAATTATGGGAAGGGGAAGCCATTGTAATCCATAAGCTGTATACTGGAAATTTATATTCATTAAATAAAAGTTAAAAAAAAAAATAAAAAAAAAATAAAAAAAAAAAAAGATACAAATCACCTGTTCTCAGAGTCATTGTTGAAAATCCCCAAAAATTCATCATAAGGTTCACAAGTATAGCTCTGTATGTACACCCTGGCCACTAGATGTAATTATAAAACCTGTGGTCAATGATGAGACCAAAAGTATGGGCCATGGGCAGGCATTTGGCCTAGAGGTTAAGACACCAGTTGGGATGCTCCTAATTCTATCTGAGAGTGACTGAGTTTATATCCTGGCTCTACTCCTGATTCCAGCTTCCTATATTGCACATCCTTGGGTGCACCGGCTTACGGCTCAACTAGTTGGGTTTCTGCTGCCCACATGGGGGGCCTGGATTAAACTTCCTGCCCCCAGCTTTGAACCAGCCAGGTAAGTGGGAGTATGTGGAGAGTGAACCAGTGGATAGGAGCTTTCTTTGTCTTTCTATCTGTTTGTCTCTCTTTGCATGATGCTTCTCTTTCTCTGTCTTCCTTTCAAATGAATATTTTTAGTTAAAAAATGAGAGAAGGGGCCTATGTTGTGGCACAGTGGGTTGAGTTGCCACTTGGGAAGCTGGCACTCCCGCGGGAGTGCTTGTTCAAGTCCTGGCTGCTTCACTTCCAATCCAACTCCCTGTTAATACACCTGGGAAGGCCGCAGAAGATGGCCCAAGTCCTTGGGTCCCTGCCACCCACGTGGGAGACCTGGATACAGTTCCTGGCTCCTAGCTTCAGTCTGACCCTGCCCTGGTTGTTGTAGCCATTTGGGGAGTGAACTAGCAGATGGAAGACCTCTTTTTCTCTGTCTCTCCATCTCTGTCAGCCTGCTTTTCAAATAAATAAATAAATGAATAAATAAATAATCTATAAAAAATAAATAAGAGAAAAGAATATGGGCACTGAAGCAGCCCTGGTGACTGCTGTCTTCATATCCTGGCATCTCCGTTTAAATTGCTGTTTTTTGTTTTCATCTCATGTGCAATTTAAATGTGCGTATTGTTTAAATGCATGTGTAAAATGAATATTGAAAATTATATTGATTGGGTTCTGTGTTTTGCCTGCCAGACTGTTGTACATGCCTTCTTTGTATCAAATGAATTAATCCTAAGAAAAACCAGGGCTAGATACCAGCACTCCCCTTATAAAGCTGGGTAACCTGCTTCTGCCATTGTTCCTGCCTTGGGCGGTACAATAACCCTGCAAACCGTCCTGTGCCCAGAGGTAAATATTGTTATGACAGCTTCTGGGGTTGGGGATAGAGCTAGGGCAGGTTTAGGGCAAAGTTAACTCTTCAAAAAATCTCCAGAATTTGGGCAAGTTGCTCACCTGACAAATTGGCTTTTTAGTGAATTAGTCTGGCTCACGTATTAACAGTTGAGGGTGCCAAGCTTGAAGCACAGAGATTTACGGGAAACCAGAAGTGAAGTCAGGAGAGAGGCAACAGCATAATCTAGAGTTCCCAGGTGACAAGAAAAGAGAAGAAAAGAGGCGACAAGGGAGGCAGAGACCACTTCTTGGGCTTCTGATGCCCCCTAGCTAGGGGTGAGATGGAGTGGTGCCTGCAGGTAGGAACCCCCCAGGGAGGATCAGAAGGAGGTCGAAGCTGGGGCTCCTGCAGGGGTGAGAGGCTCCAGGCTGCAGGCACAGACCTTTGTGCACCTGCCAGGCCAAGGGCAACCCTAGTCCAGCCTGCACTCCGATCTCCAAGCCCTGCACCCTGTCTGTGCTTCCAGGGCGGAGGGCCCTTCTTCCATGCCAAGGCCCAGTCAGCTCACCGCCCAGGCCTGCAGGGCTACATCAGCCTCCAGGGACAGAGGGTGTTTTCCGCTTGCTTGGAGGAGCCCTGTAGGCTGCTGGGTGACCCTGCAACAAATGCTCTCAGCAGAATAGGGCAGCACCTGGAGAATGAGCCAGTCCTGGCAGGCCGCAGGTGGGCAGGTCAAAGTCAGAGATGGAGGGGATTAAGGCATTCTCAGACCTCAAAAGATTTCCCAGGAAGTCCAGCTTTCATTAAAAAACTATTTATTTATTTGAAAGGCAGAGTTAGAGAGTTAGAGTTAGAGAGAGAGAGAGAGAGAGTGAGAGAGCGTCCATCTGTTGGTTCACTCCCTAGATGGCCACAATGGCTGGGTTTGGTTCAGGTCAGAGCCAGGAGCCAGGAGCTTCCTCCAGATCTCCCACATGGGTGCCAAGGCCCAAGTATTTGGGCCATCTCCCACTGCTTCTGCAGGTGCATTAGCAGGATCAAAAGCAGAGCTGCCAGGATTCGTACTGGCACCCATATGGGGTGTCAGTATCACAGGCTTAATCTGCTATACCACAATGCCAGCCCCAGGAAGTCCATCTTAAGATAGTTCTTTATTAGTGAATGAAACCATTATTGGAGGAGATAAGGAGATCTTTTTATAGTTAAAGAAGTCAATATCAAAAAGATTTGGAAATGAAGAGAAACAGGAGGCTGCCGCAAGGACAGACTTGCAACTGATGAGGACTTCTTTTCTTAGTGTACATAATAAGTAAGTGGTGCTGGTTAAATTTGCACACAAGTGTCGCCTTGAAAGAATTACCCCAAGTTTCTAAGGATTTGGTCTGCTTCAAGGTCTAAACAGAACTCCCACCAACAATGTGAGCTCAGAAAACTTTGTTTGGTATACTGTGTACCAGTGGCTTTTTTGTGGGACCTGTGCCCCCACATGCACACCTACAAATACCCTTTGTCTCCACATTACCGTGGGAGCTATGGTGTTAGCTCAGCATGATCCCTGGGCTCCAACTTTGTTTTCTTCCTCTGGGAACCAGAGCAAACCTGAAGATGTGGCCATTGCAGGAGTGAGGAACACTCAGCTCCCTTTTGGGTGTCTCTTTCTCCCCCACGTTCGTGATGTTATTTGGCGGGGTAGGTGTCAGCCTTGGTCACTCTGAGACATCCTTTTCTCACCTGTAAGACTAGGATACGAGTGAGGCCTGGCCTATGCAGCACACAGGAAGTCCTGGGGAATGAAGTCGACCAGTGCGTGTGGGTGAGGATTAGGAGGTACCACACGCCGAGATGCACAGCACAGAGAGATCTCTGTAAAGCAGCTTGCACACCTGTTCCCTGGCTGGCAGTGACACTTGCCACCAGGCAGCGAATTCCAAACAGGGCGGAAATTCGTCTCAGCTCCTCTGAGGATGTGGGGCTAGAGAATGAGGGTCCACAGCACAGTGATGCAGCCCAAGAACAGGGACTGTTCCCGTACACGGAGCCGCTCTGGGAAGCTTCGAGCCCTCATGTGTTCATGACAAGTTTCTGGTACAGCCATGTGCTCACACGGCCTGTGGTGCCTGAGCAAGCCCACGCCCCGTTTTGCCTTCTGGGACCCATGCTCACGGCAGAACCCCTGTGTGGAGGTAGCCCCAGGAGGCGATGCAGAAGCCAGTCTGGGTCTTCAGAGAAAGCCTCATTAACTCAGAAAGCAGCCTTGGGGCAGGTGTTTGGTACATTACTTAAGGCGCCCTTTGGGATGCCCACATCCTGTACCAGAGTGCTTGGTTTTGACTTCCAGCTCCGCTTCTGATTCCAGCTCCCTTCTTGCAAATGCACGCCCTGGGAGGTAGCAGGTTAATTGGCAGGCAGCTCAATTAGTTGGGTCCCTGTCACTCACCCTGGATTGAGGTCCTGACTCCCAACCTCAAACTGGCCAACTCCAGCTGTTGCCAGCATCTGGGGAGTGAAACAGTGGACGGGAGATCTGTTTTCCTGGCTGTGTGCCTCTGCCTGTCTCTATCTCTCTGCCTTTCAAATAAATAAAAACTCACTAACAATGAGAAGGCTGTCCTCACTAAAAAATCATTCTTTCCCTCAAAATATTCTTTAATGACCCTTTTGAAAGCCATCATTTCCAAATAGCCCAAGGTGGCGAAGAATTAGTACCATCCACTCACACACAGCTTCTGAAGTGACAGTGACTTGAATTGGATTCCCAGCATTGCCAATGGTATCATTTTGAGTTCTGAAATATATGAAAATGGCCAGGAAAACGCCCAGTCTTGGTACACTCAGTTTCTAGGAATGCCAGAATACAGTGCCAGACTGCATGGCTGCAGTTAACAGAAATGTGTTTTCTCAGGGATCTAAAGACTGGAAATCTGAGATTCAAGTGTTGGTAGGTGGATTTCTTGAGTTCCCTCTCCTTGGCTTGTAGTTGGCCGACTTTGCCCTGTGACTTCACGTGGTCTTTCCTCTGGGTGCACCTGAGTCCCGATTGCTTCTTTAGGAAGAAGCTGGGGAGAGTAGGGGAAATGGCATTTATTTATGTGTTTGTTTATTTTTGAGAGGCAGAGAGAGATCACATCTTCTGGTTCACTCCTTAAATGTCTACAACATCCAGGGCTGGGGTCAAAGCCAGGAACCAGGAATTCCCTCCAGGTCTCCCATTTCAGTGGCAGGGACCCAGGTACTTAAGGCTTTGTTGCTGCCTCCCTGGGTCTGCACTAGCAGAAAGCTGGAGTGAGGGATCAGAGCTGGGACTTAAACCCCGCCACTCTGATGTGGGCAACCCCCCACCCGCAATCTCCTTTTCTTATAAGAACATCAGTTACACTGGATTGGGACTCACCATAATGACCTCATCTTAACTTTATTACCTTTTGAAAGTCTCTTTTTCCAAAGGCAGTCACATTCTGAAGTCCTGGGGGTTAGGATTGCAACAGGAATTTTGAAGAGATACAACTCAGCACATACCGCTTGGGAACATTTTAGTATTGTCCCTTAGTTCTCTCATGACAAGAGATCCTCACCCCCTGGAATCTCCCCTGCAAATCAGTAGAAGTCTTGATGTCACAACTGGAAACCACTGGTGGCTGTTCCACCTTGTCTTCAATGTTCTGTCCTGGGAGAGGAATAACTTCAGAACTTTCAAGTCTCGCTAACCCACGGATGTCATACGAAACGCATAGGATGAGGGGCAGAGTGACAGAGAGAAGGAGAGATAGAGATAAAGGTCTTCCAATGGCTGATTCACTCCCCATATGGCTGCAACGGCCAGAGCTGAGCTGATCTGAAGCCAGGAGCCAGGAGCTTCTTCCGGGTCTCCCACGCGGGTGCAGGGGCCCAAGCACTTGGGCCATCTTCCACTGCTTTTCCAGGCCACAGCAGAGAGTGAGATTGGAAGTGGAGTAGCCAGGACTCGAACCAGTGCCCATGTGGGTTGCCAACACTGCAAGGGGAAGCTTTGCCCACCATGCCCAGCATTGGCCCCAAGCTATCATTCTTAATGGTACTATTTGTGGTAGGTTGTTGTGATGAGGTAGTATGTAACGATGCAGGGACCCTGAAATCCTGACCCTCCACCCACCCATCTATTACAGTGATGGATCAGGAGGGAGATGCCAGACATGCGTGTTCTTTACGGCTGTAAGGATTTTGCCCCCATACTACAGTTTAATGCTCCAGGGACCTAGAATGGAGCTCAGGCAGCATAGGACCCCATTGCCTCTGGGTTGACTGGAGGTGAACAGGCAGCCTAAACTCTGGGAAGGCTGGCAACCTCCTGTGCCCGTTCAGCCCAGTCTCCCCCAGGCTCTCTGTTCTGACACCAAGGGAAGGCAGGCCAGGGGAAAGCATCATCTGGGAAGTGAGGGGGAAAGATGGCTCTGCTTACCCCTCTGTGGAGCGTCTCCAAGCCACTCACTGTACACCTCCCCAGCTGCCCAGTCTGTCACTGCTGGTGCGAAGGAGGGATCACATAAATGGGTGTGTGTGTGTGTGTGCACGTGCGCGCGCGTGAGAGCGAGAGCGAGAGCGAGAGAGAGAGAGAGAGAGAGAGAAAGATCTATATCTGTTGATTCTGAACAAGCCTCAGCAAAAAGAGCAACAGGGGAAGGAGAAGGCAGCAGTAAGGAACGGGCTGACGCGCAGCTTTCCTCCTCTTTAGGGGACAACATGACGAGATACTCAGAAAGGTCTACAAATGCCCACTGCTCCTGCAAGCCCACAGAGAGTTGCCGGTGTCAGGGCAAATGTCCCCTAGAAGTGAACACGAGGTTTGAGATGCTCCTAGCAGACCACAGACCTGGCTGCTAGGGCCCATGCGAATAAGGGAAGAAACAAATGAAGAACCAAGCAACGTTGATGGCCCGCTCCGGCCACTAGTGGGAGCTCTCGGTTCACGCCGCTCCTTGAAACCAAGGACGGACTAGAATTCAGGATGGGGGTGTTTCGGGGGACTGGGGCCTGAGAGGCTGAGATCAAAAGTCTCCCCAACAATGTTCTCCTAGGGAAGTCCTAGGACCCCATGCAGCTGGCTTGGCAAGGCAGCCCTGTGAACACAGTCTGGTTGATGAACGGAAATCTGGACATGAAGAGGGGCCCTTGGCACAGAAGCTCAGAAATCAGACACTGTGCTTCCGGGGGATTCCTGGGGCCAGGACAAAGGGCATCCACACTAACAGCCCCAGCACTCAGCCCAGCATGGCCCAGCTCCCAAGGTTTGTAGCAAAGGTCTTGCTGACATGCAAAGTGGTCTTTCTTGGAGAGCCCCCTCTAAATACCTTCCCTGAGAATCAGGGGTGACAAGATGACACTGATGTAGGATATGGGCGTCCTCCGGTCCAGCCACCTGCATCTTGTTAGAACAGCCATTATAATTTCCCCTTCCAGTGTTCAGGATGCACCATTTTCCCCCCAATCCAAGTCATTGTTCCAGGAAGGATGGTGCTGAGTACAATTGTAGCTTTGCTTCTGCTAAAGGAAGCACCTGCTGGAACCAAATAAGAACAGATTCTTCCTCTAGGCCTGAGAAAAAGACCCTGCAGGCAACACCCTGCTGTTACTACACTGCACCTATTAGCTTGTGATAATGCATTTATTTTCCAGATTATTTTATTAACGTTGGTCTCATCCACTGGGCTGCAAGATTCAAGGCACACAGACTGGCCGTTTGTTTCACTGCATGAAATGCCATGCCTAGCAGAGCTCTTGGCACAGAGTGGCTTACCATTCTCATGGTTCCCAAACCCTATAAGCTACAGCAGACCCACAAGAGCCCCAAAATATTTCACATTTCTGATGGCAACAGGGCAAGTCTTAATATCCCTGGGACCCAGGGCAGACTACCATCTTGAGGTAGTCACAGTTTCAGAATTAGATTCCCTGTACTTGTCTTAGTCACACCCAATCTTTGAAGCTGGGCTTTTGGTTGTTGCTGTGATAAAATGCAAGCACCACACAAGGATCCATGCGGAGCAGGAAACGACAGTGGCAGTGTCAAGCAGATTCCAAAGTTTGAGAAATCACTCAGTACCCGACTCACCACAGATCCTGTTAGTAATTGTGGCCATTGATGGACGAAATTTGTTCTAGGCCCTGTCTAGTGCACTTGGGCCTCATTCCTTTGTAATCATAACCTCTACCCTACCACCAATGGCTCTACTCCCAACCTGTGTGTACTGATGGTCCTCTTCCCCACTTAATGCTGTATAATTGTTCAAACCTGGTAAATGCCACTCTTAGGATCATTGGTTACTATCCTCACTGTCTTTTATGACCTTGTCTAAATATGATCAGAGTCGGTAAACTTGGAAGGCTTCCATAGCCTTGGCAACTCATGACGACAGCCTAGGATGGTTACTGGCGCCATAAACTAGAGTGTCAATTTGTTGGGTCAACAACAGGAGCCACTGTGCACTTGCTCCTCATGTGGGATCTCTGTCCTTAATGTGCTGTACATTGTGATTTAATGCTATAACTAGTACTCAAACAGTATGTTTTACTTTGTGTTTCTATGTGGGTGCAAACTGTTGAAATCTTTATACTAAATTGATCTTCTGTATATAAAGAGAATTGAAAATGAATCTTGATGCAAATGGAAGGGAAGAGGGAGCGGGAGAGGGGAGGGTTGCGGGTGGGAGGGAAGTTATGGGAGGGGGAAGCCATTGTAATCCATAAGCTGTACACTGGAAATTTATATTCATTAAATAAAAGTTAAAAAAAAAAGTACTGTTGTCATTCAATTTACAAGTTTTTTTTTTTTTCAAAGAACTGCCAAATTATTAAGACATAAGTACTTACCAAGTTGTTTGGCCTTTACTTAATGGACATGAAGATTTTCTGTTGACCCAGAGGTACCGTGACATATATTGAGAAACTAAGTGCACCATGAAATGAGAAGGTTTGGAACCTCTGAGTCAATATTTACTAATTGACTGATGGATTCGGGATTGGATGCCTTCAATTATGTTCCTGATCACCTCACCCAGCAAGTAAGTCAAAATGAACAGAAAAACACTTTTGGGGAAAAAGAATTACAAAACCCACGGATGCTCAAGTCCCTGCTATAAAATGGTGTAGAGTAATAGCAATGGCACACAACCTGCACACCACCTCCCAGGTGCTTTAATCATCCCTAGATTATATAAAATACCTACAATATCAATGCTGTGTGCATACTTAGCATACTATATTGTTTAGACAATAATTACAAGAAAGAAATTCTGCACGTGTTCAATACAGATGCAAATTTTTGAAACATTTATGCTAGTTTTTAAAAATATTTTCAATGCATGGTTGATTGGATCTACAGATTTGGAACCAATAGATAGGGAGTTTTGTTTTTCCTTACAGAGAAGAAAGTTCTACTCTTGATCTCTCTCTCTCTCTCTCTCTATTTCTCTTTCTAAAGATTTATCTATTTATTTGAAAGTCAGAGTTACACAGAGAAGGAGAGGCAGAGAGAGAGAGAAAGAGGTCTTCCATCTGCTGGTTCACTCCCTAGTTGGCCCCAATGGCCAGAACTGCACCAATCCGAAGCCAGGAGCCAGGAGCTTCTGCCAGGCTTCCCACATAAGTTCAGGAGCCCAAGGACTTGGGCCATCTTCTACTGCTTTTTCAGGCTATAGCAGAGAGTTGGATTGGAAGTGGAGTAGCCAGGACTCGAACCAGTGCCCTTATGGGATGCTGGCACTGCAGGAGGTGGCTTTACCCACTATGTCATAGTGCTGGCCCCTACTTCTATCTTTTGAAACACCTGCCAACTGCCACAATTTTTATTCCTAGTCCTGTATGTTCCAGTCTCATTGGAGTCTCAAAATCTCTTTTTCCACCCTCTCCCCAGTTGTTCTGCCACTTATGTGTTTACTACTTCCCTTTGCCATTTCTCTACAGTATACCAGTCAACTTCTCTCAGTCTTGTCCTCTTTTTATTACTCCATTTTATCTGGTTCTCACTATCTTTGCAGACCCTCTAACTCTGGGTCACAAAAGTCAAATAGGCTGGCAGAGACAGGGCCCAGAGAGCATGCCTGGAGTCAGACTGTGCGTTCAACGTGAGACCCCATCTGCCCTTACAGCCTTAGCAGTCACTTGCCCTCGGCAAATTCTTCATTTCTTCCACAAAAAAAAAAAAAAAGACTAATGGTGGTTGTGGCCTAGTTCTGTAAAGAAGGTCTGATGCTAATATAATAATCCTTTATCAAAGTGTTCTGCATCCATTGGGTTCAACAGACTATGCATCAAAAATATTTGGAAAAACATGCCTTGAGGCAGGCATTTGGTGTAGTGGTTAAGATGCCGGTTAAGACACCTGAGTCCCAGCTGGACTCGATTCCAAGCTCCAGTTCCTGACTCTAGCTTCTTGCTAACACAAAGCCCAGGGACGCAGTGGTGACGGCATGAGTAACTGGGTCCCGCCGTCCGTGTGGGAGACCCTGGATTTAAGTTCTTGGCTCCCAGCTTCAGTCTGGCCCTTTCCTGGACTTTGCAGGCATTTGGGGGGTTGAACCAGTAAATGGGAGTGCTCTGTCTGAAATAAACAAATACATAAAAATTGTAGCTGTATTAGACAGATGCAGACTTTGTGTCTCTTGTCATTATTTCATAGACAGCACATAGCATTTTGCATTTGTATTAAGTACTGTAAGTTATCTAGAAAGGTTTTAAAGTAGACAGGAGGATATGCATGGTTTCTATGCAAATACTATGTCATTTTACATAAAGGACATGAGCATCCACAGATGTTGTTATCAACGGGGAGTCCTGGAACCAGTCCCCATAGTTACCAGGGATTACCATATAGGAGACCCAATTAAGAGATGAAGACATGTCGTTATCTCTCTTGAGGAGACCTCTGGGCGTGGACAGCTCAGTGATGGAGGGTGTCTTAGGGCCTCGGGCTCCTTCACTTCCCTTCCCCTGTGCATCCTCAGCTCACTTCGTGTTTCCAAGATGCCCGCCTCAGTCAGCTTCCAGGCCGCTTAGTCACATTCAAAACCAACAAGTAGAGGAAAAGCACCTTTCTCCTTTCAAGTCACTGTCTTTTCATTTTGAGAAAGAAATCTGTCCAGAAAACGTCCCCTGACTTCCCAGGGCTTAGAGCAGAATCCCATGGGTGTCCCTTGCTGGAAGGGCAGACCGGGAAGTGCCTACCTGGCTAAATGGGGCAGGCCACTGTGGCTTGTTCAGATCATGAGCTGTGCCATGGTGGGGACCAAACTGGGCTTCTCTTGGCAAAGCAGCTGGGTAAACAAGGGATCTGTTTCTAGCCACTCCATGATGTTGTCATGAGGATTAAATGAGGTGACACCCTTGGAACACAGCCTGGCATTCAGTAAGAGCTCAGTAAGTGTGAGCTACTATTTTTTATTTTTATCTTAATCATTTTTGATCCTGTCTCATCACCCCTTGCTGTAGCAGCCAGGAGGCATGTGTGTAACCATTTCATGTTCACGGGAAGGTGTGTGCACCTGTACTCTCCGCAACACAGACCATGGGAACTGATTTCTCCGCTGAAGCTGCAAGGGGGAGATGAGATCTGAAGGAAGGACGAGGGGCTCGGAGCATGAAACAGAGGTAAGCATTTGGAATACTCTTTAACTCAATGGGACATAAAGATCTGGCTACAGCCTGAAAGGGTTGTTGAGCAGTCTTGTGGTCTGGAAATTAGGAGAACAGAGAGAGTCTGCATCAGCCTCCTGGCTGTGTTAATTCCTTCAACACAGTCCAACAGCGGGAGTGATGGAGGTGAGAAGTAATATAAATCCAGGCTTGGGGCTTTGCCTCGTGGATGAACTGGAAGGACGAGGAGACCAGCATTTGAGGAGGTAAACCAGAGACGATGCACTGGTGGGTGGATGGTGGATCCATGACAGCGAGACCCAGGGCAGATAAGTTGGTATAAAATAGAAAGGCTGATTGGGGCTGGCGCTGTGGCGCAGTGGCTTAACGCCCTGGCCTGAAGTGCCAGCATCCCATATGGACGCTGGTTCCAGTCCTGGCAGCTCCTCTTCCCATCCAGCTCTCTGCTATGGCCTGGGAAAGCAGTGGAGGATGGCCCAAGTCCTTGGGCCCCTGAACCTGTGTGGGAGACCCAGAAGAAGCTCCTGGCTCCTGGCTTCAGATAGGTGCAGCTCTGACCATTGTGGCCATCTAGGCAGAGAGCCATCGGATGAAAGACCTCTCTCTCTCTTTCTCTCTCTCTCTCTCTCTCTCTCTCTCTCTCTGCATCTCCTCTCTCTCTGTGTAACTCTGACTTTCATATAAATAAATAAATCTTTAAAAAAAAGAAAGAAAGGCTGATAAATTGGGGTGAGATGAAGAGAGAGGCCAAGGGACCTGTAGTCTTTTTATGACCAAGAATTATAGTCAATGAGAGAGAGGAGGATGGAGCCAGAAGAGGAGATATCTGTCTGAGTGTCCAGAGGGAAGGACCAACCAGTGTCCCTCACAAAAGGAGGGTGGGACAAACCTATTCCTGTCTACCTATGCCACATATCGCAGGTCTGTCTTGTTTGATATATGTGTTTCTATAAAACTGTTTCCAAGTTTCTATGAAGACTTGCAAATCCCCACGTATTTCTATGACTGATGTGGTCCACCTTCCAAAGCGGTGCCCGCAGAACCACAGCTCACAGCGCTGGAAACCCTGCCTCCTCTTGGGTGGTGCTCAGGGACCAGTCTTCCACTGGGGCTAGGGAAAAGTCCAGTTTTAGCTGACATTGCCCATTAGGGCTGCCACAGCCACCGCCGTTTATTATGCTGAGCCAACAGCCACAAGCGCAGTGACCACTTATTGAGGGAGTGGACGGGTTCAGGAGGAGGAGGTCTCGACCTCAGGATTTTGAGCAGAGAGATACGTGAACAGGACAGCCATTTGGCGGTGACTGGTAGAGCAGGGCCTCCTAGTTTCCTGGTGTGGTTCTCCATCCCCACTCCCTGACCTTGTGTTCAACTCCACATTCAAGCTTCTACCTACTGAACACATCCTCGCCAGGGCTGGGCAGCTCACATTGGGTATTTTCAAACTGGAACTCTGGGTTTTTCCATGCGGATACCCACCCTCTCCTCTGTTTTTCTCAGTTACCATGTCACTGTTCACCAGTCTTGGTTAAGAGCATTGCATTCAGCGTCACTCCACCCAGAAACCATGGAATCGTCTGGAGTTCTCGGCGCACTGTCCTCTGTTCCCTTCACATCCACTCCCTGAGTGTGCTTAGGAAATTCTGTCCCTGCAGCATGTCCTGTGCCCACCCTTTCTTGACCTCAAGCATCATATGATTCAGAACAAACCTTTTTTTGTTTGTTTTTATCAACTTCTCTGATGGACTTCTTACCTCCAATAGCTCTCGACAAGAAAACAGGGTGATGCTGGGAACTAGCAGCCCTGGGGGAAAGAGATGGGCAAGCATCCTGAGTCACAGTGAGTGGCCACTGGACAGGAAGAGGTGACCAGCAGCTGCTCGGGTCCCAGAAGATGGGCAGTAAGAGACCCTGGAGTGAGCTGCCGATACTCTGCTGTTGCCAGCCTGGAGCAGGATCAGGCAGGCACTTTCAGTTGCTATCATGAATCGTGCAGGAAATTCAACTCTGCTTCAATTAATCACTGTGCATTGAGTGTCTGCCATGTTCCAGGTCCTGGTCAGGGCAGTCGGGCTATTGGGCAATGAATGAGGCCAGCACTAGCCGTATCTTGTCAAGTAAAGCCATTGATCTGTTGTGTACAATAGCACAAAAGGGAAGGGCAGGATCCAGTGGGGCAGGGGCCCAGTAGACTTACTCTGGTGTAGTGGTTTGGGGAAGCCTTTTCTGGAAGTAATAAGAAAACATCAAGCAGGGCTGTGTTTTGGCACAGTGGGCCATAACCTGTGTGGCTGGCATCCTGTATGGGCGCCATTTTGAGTCCCAGCCACTGTGTTTCTAGCTGTTTGCCAATGGCCTGGGAAAAGCAGTGGAAGATGGATCAAGTGTTTGGGCCCCTGCCACCCGGGTGGGAGACCCAGATAAGGTTGTTGGTTCCTAGCTTTGGCCTGGTCTGCACTGGCCATTGTGGCCATCCGGGGAGTGAACCAGCAGATGGAAGATCTCTCTGTAACTCTGACTTTCAAAATAAATAAACCTTAAAAAATGTATGCATGTCAGAAATATTTAGGGTAGGTGGAAAAGGGAGGCATTGTAACTCAGAGAGAAAGGAATAAAGTCGTAATTTCCTTACTCATCCAACTTCAGAATATATTGGACTTTGGGAATGTATAGGAGCTGTTTCCTAATATTCCAAGGTGTCTTTGAAACCCCTTATTTTAGAACCATCATAGTTTCCCAAGTATTCCCACTGACTTAACTCCAACAGTAGAAAATTCCATTGTAAGTTAGAGTTTTTAATTAAGTGTCATACTTTATTTTTATTATTCATTTAGTCATTCATTCAACAACAAGGCTAAGACTGATCAGCAGCTGTGGATACAATGGTGTGTGTGATATAAAATTTGTCTTAAGTTCAGGCCTTCAGGTAAAATCGAAAATCCAGGAAGATGCCCTAAGTTGTATCCTGTACCTCTTTGTGTCTTGTATACGTAGTCCATCCAGGAGAGCACATGGACCCCAATTTCAAAACCCCTGGAGCAAGTAGTAGAGACGTTTATGTTTTGAGAGAACATGAGAGTGCTTTCTGACCTCAGAAGTTAATTCGGCATCTCTTGGTTTCAGCTTGCATGTGGAAAATGGACTAGATGAATTCTGAACCATTTCCAACTCTACAAAGACACACGTTTATACACTCCGAGGGCTCGAGGAGACCTTAAAGACGCCTTGCCAGTTACCCAGCGGACACTTAAGTCAACGATTAGCAGAATCTTGAGGAAAGAGAGGAAAGTGTCGGGACCACTTAGGAAAAAAAATGAGGAACACTAACCAAGAAGCCTGTAGGAGAGTGTTTCAAGACATGCGAATACACAGAAGCTTTGTCACGGGGTCACCTCGCCTTATCTCTGCGCGGCTGAGGGAACATACACATCTGTCAGAACGCTCCTCCCAGGATCCGTGAGTCAGGAAGCCAGGTCACACAGAGGGCCACAGGAAGCCGAGAGACAGAAGCCTTTGCTTTCTTATCTCATCACCACCTTCATTTCTCCAGCCATGACAAAGGGAGCATTCTCTGGAGCCCAGGGCGACGGTCTGCCCAGGGCAGAATTCACAAATGTCAGTCAGAGTCCTAAGAAAGAGGAGCTGGGCCCCGACACTGTTGTGTAGTGGGCTAAGCCTCTGCCTGCGACGCCGGCGTCCCATATGGGCACCGGATCGAATCCTGGCTGCTCCTCTTCCGATCCGGCCTTGAGAGAGCCGTGGAAGATGGTCCAAGTGCTTGGGCCCCTGCACCTGCATGAGAGACTCAGAATAAGCTCCTGGCTCCTGACTTTGGATACACTCAGCTCCAGCTGTTGCAGCCATTTGGGGAGTGAACCAGTAAATGGAAGACCTTTCTGTGTCTCTCCCTCTCTCTGTCTGTAACTCTACCTCTCAAATAAACAAATAAAAATCTCAAAAAAAAAAAAAAAAGAAAGAAAGAAAGAAAAAAGAAGAACTGACCTGGGTGTGAGTGGCCAAATTTAGAAGAGGCAGCACTGTTCCAAGGTTCACTCCAAACCTTCTTGAATATTCACTCTGGAATGGCTTGTTGAGGGTGTTTCTCTCTCTCGGGATGCTCGCATTCCATGTCTGAGTGCCTGGGCTGGAGTCTCTGCCTTGCTTCCAGTACAGCTTCCTGTCAAAGTGCATCTTGGGAAGCGGCAGGTGATGACTCAAGTACTTGAGTCCCTGCCACCTGCGTGAAAGATCTGCATCGAGTCCCAGGCTCCTGGCCTCCACTCAGTCCAACCTCAGCTGTTGCAGACGTTCAGAGGATGAACCAATGGGTGGAAAATTTCTCTCTCTCTCTCTCTCTCTCTCTCACACACACACACACACTCTACCATTCAAATAAATAAATAAAACATTTTTTAAAAGTATATGCACCAAATGGAAGGGGAGAGGGAGCGAGAGAGGGGAGGGTTGCGGGTGGGAGGGAAGTTATGGGAGGGGGAAGCCATTGTAATCTATAAGCTGTACACTGGAAATTTATATTCATTAAATAAAAGTTTAAAAAAAAAGTATATGCACCAAATTTCTGGCGTGCCAGTTCTTGGGCCTTGGGAAATTTCTCTGCCTTCACCAAGAAGATGATGCTTCTCCCTATTAGAATCAGCAACCAATAGGTACAGCTTTTGTGTTCAGCTTGACGGGAAAAGAACAGAACACATCAAACAGGGCAAGGTGAACCTAACATCCAAGGTGGCCCAGGGTTTTCGGTGGAGGGGAGCAGAGCTTCTTGATTTCTCTTAATCATATTAGAAGGGAACTTCAAGAAGTTTGCAAACAATGGAATTACAAGATAAATGTATTTTCATGCAAAAAGTGTTGAAATCCATGAGGATTTTCCCATAACGCACATTTCCATGAACTTTTTGAAGATCCCACACATGCATCGATTTCAAAAACTTTTTACACAAAAGCAAAGTTGCCTTTTAATTCCATGGGCTTGTACGCTGGGGCTGGTTGACACGTGCTGTTCCTTGTCCACGGGGACACACAGCTGCTTGAATGCAGCAACGCATTTACTCCTCACAGTCCAAGAGGCCAGTGCTTGTAGCCTTCTCACTTAGACAAAGGCACAGAGAAGTAAGTAACTTCCTATGTTTTCTGGTGAGTGGCAAAACTGATTCAAGCCTAGGCAGGCTGGCCCCCAGCACTCAGGATTTTAATCAGCGTCACAGTAACCCGCTTCAGGAACCGGGAGGAGGCAGGCTGACCAAGTGGTGACTGCATGGTCTTCTGGCAGGTCCCTGAAGCATGGAAGTTCACAGAGAACTTAACTCTTCCTTGGCACATCTCTGGCCAGCAAAACACTGGCGCCTTCCAACGACGTCAAGAGTCCTTAATGTGTAAAAATGTAGGGAGGAGAAGGTGAGGTTTTTTTCCCCATCTCAGTTTCCTCCTTCCTATTTCCACCTCCCGTTCTTTGAATTTTGTTGGCTTGTATGTGGTCATGTTTGCCTAAAGCAAAGGTTTTCAAGAATATCACCAACAATTAAATAGATGTGCATACACACACACACACAAACACAACAAAGTAGAAATTCAAAATATAGTCAATTATTTTAGGTCATTTTTCCACTTTTTTTTTTAAACAGAATCGGCTTCAGAATTTAAAGAAACAAAACCATTTAATTCAGTAGGTCCCAACTGGAGACAATATCTCCCCTGACGTGTTCTCTGGGATTTACAAAAATTGCTGGTGGGGTTTGGTGCTCCTTGTATTTAGCGGAGGATGCCAGGGCTCTGGCGTAGAAGGTAAAGCCACCGCCTGCAGTGCTAGCATCTCATATGGCTGCTCCACTTCCAATCCAGCTCTCTGCTATGGCCTGGAGAAGCAATGGAAGAGGGCCCAAGTCCTTGGGCCCCTGCACCCACGTGGGAGACCCGGAAGAAGCCCCTGGCTCCTGGTTATGGATTGGCACAGCTCCGGCCATTGTGGCCATCTGGGAAGTGAACCAGCAGATGGAAGACCTCTCTCTCTCTCTCTCTCTCTCTCTCTCTCTCTTTCTCTCTGCCTCTGGCTTTCAAATAAATAAATCTTTACAAAAACTCATACCACATGAGGGACAGTCCCTCACAACAAAGTTTCTGCCCCAATGCCAATCATATACTCGCTTATCAACAGTGACTAAAACTTAACATTTTCCTTTTACAATAGAGAAATGAAATCAGAAAAATGGAGACCTTTGTACAAATCATTTAGCTAGTTAGTAGCATAGACTGAAGTTTAATCTAGGTCTATCTATTCCAAAGAAAAGGCTATTTTTGCTATACCAGAGGGTCCATAGAAGTTAAAACTATCTCCATAATAATATCAAGACAATATTTGCTTTTTTGATTCATTCTCTCACAGAGTGTACACTGGAGTTCTCCAGAAGCCATACGATACAATGGTATTGTGTAGATGAATGTGTCAGCATTTAGAAGGTCTGGGATCAAACATTTCCCAAATGGCAAATTTATAATATATTCTAGCTGAGCAAAATATCCATTAAAAGTGAAAAAGAACCAGTGGATTTCAATATACTTGACTACTAAGAGTTCTCTGCTTTTAAAATTCCACCTGGAGGGGCCGGCACTGTGGTGTGCCTGCGGCACCTGCATCCCATATGAGCACCAGTTTAAGTCCCAGCTTCTCCACTTCCAATCCAGATCCCTGCTAATGCCTCTGTGAAAGCAGTGGAAGATGGCCCAAGTACTTGTGGGTCTCCATCCACGTTGGAGACCCAGAAGAAGGTCCTGGCTCCTGGCTTCAGGCTTCAGCTAAGTCCAGCTGTGGCCTTTGTGGCCATCTGGATAGTGAACCAGCGGATGGAAGATTCTCTCTTTCTCTCTCTCTCTCTCTTCCCTCTCTGTAATTCTGCCTTTCAAATAAAATTTTACAAAAATCTTTGAAAAAAGCAAAGATTCCACCTGACAACTAACACTTAGGAAACCATCATTCATTTAGTCTTAGTGTAGAATCGAAGAAAAAATCTCCACAACTATCTTAAGAGGCTATGAGGTTAAGTCTCCCTTTTTCAACTACAAACCTGTATGGACTGAAGGCAGAAACAGCAGAATCTAGCGGACTTCGGTTTCTTCAGCCACGATAAGATTGGTTAAATTGTAAAGTACGCCAATCTTTTCATGGCATCAGTTTTGCTTTAGGAAACACATGTGCTATACATGAAATATGATACTTGTATTCACAAGCAATCTTTGTTTACTGTTAAGTGAGATAATAAATACATATTTTGAAAGGTGTCTCATTTTAATTCTTAATATAGTAAATACCAGTAGATATAACCCAGAAAAACAAAAGATCTTTGGTGTTAGTAAGTTTGAAAGGACAAGAGGTCTAAGAACACAATGTTTGAGAACAGCTGCCTTACGTTATACTTGTTTTGACTAAACAGGGTTGTCCTCTTGCACAAACCAGCTTCAAAAACAATGAAATAGAAAGTATCTTTGTCAAAGAAAATCTCATTCTAATGTTGAGATGCAAGAACCATGGCAGGATCCAGAGCAGTTCTTAATGGGCTCACGGGGGACTTCCAGGATCCTGCCGACTCTGAGGGTCACACAGAGCGGGAGCATCTCCACGTCTGGACGTTTGTCAGAGCAATGCCCTTAGTGAGAAAATGCACGGTTCCGGGCAGGAGGGCTGTGGTTCTCCCAGGTTCACACTAACCTCAAGGCCAGAAAGGCAGTTTGTGAGCCAAGGCTGGCTCACAGATGTACATAATTTGAACGTCTCAGAATATCAACACTTTCTAGAATCATATGGAAAAACACAAAAACTTTGAAATTTTCCACATTTCTCATTTACCTTCAAAATCAGAAGATCTGGTGCCTGCGGTCTAAACTCTGCTGTGGTAACAAGTGTCTGGGAACGCACAGCTGCTACCAACACTGGGCCCTGTGCGCTGCAGGGTCCGGGGCCTCCAGGCCACTTCCCTTGTTGGTGTTACCTTCCCGGCCCGTGGGGCTATCATCCCTGTCTTAGAGCATTCACAGGGACTGTGTGATCCTTTCATGACCTAAGAAGAGGGCAGGCACGGGGCTCTCCCACTGGAGGAGACGGCACTACAGGCCCAGGGGACACAGCAGCTCCTACTTTTTGCTCATGAAAGTTTAGAAAATGGTCTAATTTTCCTAAAGCAGAAAAGATAGAGGCAAACAGTTCAATCTTCTCATTGCTGATTTTAAGTTGTTGGGCCAGTAATAGCACTTGTAATAGTGCTACAGGGCTCAAATTAGTACTCAAAAAAGCAGTTGATGAACTGCAGCTTATTAGAGACTATCAGGAGTCCAGAGTAACCAATATTTCCTGTTCGATGTCTTTCTTATGTCACTTGTGTGACCATGAAAACAGCAGTTTTACTAAACCCCTAACATCCTCCCAATGGAAAACTCTTGCTCTGTTACTGAATTTTCATATTTGGTCTTCCATTGTCAGACCAGTTAAGGAAAGTCACTGTCTCAAGTGACAGCTGTGGATCCAAAAATGTTTGAAAGATAAGCAGTCGTCATGGCAACAAACAACAAACCTAAAGGTGCTAGATCATGGGACTCCATTACTGTACTTGCTGTGGGAGGCCGCATTGCCTTCCACCTTTACTTAACTCCACACGCAGCTTTTCAACACCGTGTCCTGGGCTGTCTCAATAGCACTTTGCTTCTCACTTTGCAGCTCCTCAAGCCAATGGCATTCAACCACATCATGCGGATCCCTACTTATTAAACGATATTGCCTGGCAGTGTGTCTTTGTTAAAATCTGGACTTTGCTCAAATACATTTGCAGACGTTTGGAAAAGGCAGGGGACCTGGAATTTTTGCTTATTTTCAGCCCCATTAAAACAAGAATATACTTAGGCAGATCCTAGGATTAAATATCACTAAAAACACTTCGGTTGCATGAGACACAGTATTGAATTAAAAGCTGAGAAATCTAGATCTTATGAATAATCCTTTCACTGGTTGATGAAGTGATTTTAGTTCAGTTGTTTAATTTTTCTATGATTCCTTTGTCCAAAAAGCAAGAAAATCGAGTATAACTGTGAAATACACAAATATACAGAAAGAGCTGTAAGAGCTCTATAACTCTAGCTTAAATGCCTTCTTGGGTCTCCAAATTGTAAAAATCAATCATAATTTGATTTAAGAAAAACGATTATCCCATTAGGGAAAATTTTTTTAAAAATTTCTGAGTCCCTGGGCATTGCAGGAGTGAGCAAAAAGCTCAGGCCACAGGGCCTCCATATTGACAACTTCCAGAGAGCTCACAAGAGAAACTGAAGGTTTAGACCTCTTCCAGGCCTTGATGATATTTATTTATTTATTTTTATTTGACAGGTAGAGTCATATGTAACATTGGCCTGTGTTGATACAGAAAAAACAGAAACAGAAAACACTTTCTTGTTCCATGTGCCTCTTCTTCCCTTGCATGTTTTATTAGGCCAGGACAAAAAAAATGACAACAAAACATTTTAATAACTCTGAGAGGAGAAATGTTTTAAACATTATACACAAAACCAAGAACTGCAAAGGAAAAGACTGAGCAGTGTGACTAAAAATTTAAAACTTTTGAATAGTATATATATATGTATATATATATATATATATTAAAGATTTTATTTGAAAGAGTTATACAGAGAGAGGAGAGGCAGAAAGGGAGAGGGAGAGGGAGAGAGGGAGAGAGGGGTGTCTTTTATCTGCTGGTTCACTCCCCAATTGGCCACAACAGCCAGAGCTGCGCCAATCTGAAGCCAGGAACCAGCAGCTTCTTCTGGGTCTCCCATGTGGGCGCAGGTGCCCAAAGACTTGGGCCATCTTCTGCTTTCGCAGCTCTCTGCCATAGCAGAGGTGTGTCAGCAGGGCTGCTTCCTTCTGAGGGCAGTGTGGGAGAATCTTCTCCAACCCTTTTCCACAGCTCCAGGTGGTTTGCTGACAATCCTTGGTGCTCCTTGACTTGAATGGCCAGAACCATGGAGGAATTCTTAGGCATGGAGTGGCCAGCCCTTGCAGTGGAAACCTGAGTCTTGGGCTATGGGCTGAGCATCCTGGTCTCACGCCCAACACCCTCTATGCTCCCAGCCTTGGGAGAAAGTTGTGGGTCATCCTGATGATGGCCTATCAGGACTAGGAGACAGAATGAGGGCCCCAGGGCTTCTTAGGGTTGTTCAACCAGTACCTGTCACCTGGGTCTCTTATTGACATTACTCCATGCTTGTCTGTATGCAAAGTTCCCAGTGGACTCTTCTCCTAAGGAGAGCCCATATGCTGGGAAAGGGCAGGAAAAGGGAACGGCAGGTGTGCGGGGAGAGCATTCTCAAAGGTGGAGTCGTCATGGGCAGCTCAGAAGGGGAAAGGAAAGCAGGCTGGAGGGGCACCAGAGGAGGGGTGGAAGAAGGGTCCAGGTTGGCCTTCCTGGGGCCAAGAGGCCACCAGGGGTCTCTGTGCTAAGGCCTGAGGGTTTCCAGGTTGGTAACAGACAGATTTCATTAGTAAATTGGACTGAAGTTCAGGACCTTTGTAGTTTTGAGTAGAAGACAGCATGGCACAGTGATTAAGTGCTTGCTGATTAGACATGAACTTTGTGGGTTCAAATCTCAGGCCCACTTTTGTGTGGTTGTACAACTTCTGCTATGGGCTCATTCCTGCTGTGACGCAGGTTATCCACATGCAAAACAAGGCTGATGCTATGTTGGCTGTTATTACCACTTGGAGGACCAGCATATATCATGGTCAAGTGGATTTCTTTCTTTTTTCTTCCTTCCTTTCATCATTATTTTATTTATGTATTTGAGAGACAGAGGCATAGACAGATGGAGAGACAGAAAAAAAGATATCTTCCATCCACTGGTTCACTCCCCAAATGGCTGCAATGGCCATAGCTGGGCCGATCCATAGCCAGGAGCCAGGAACTTCCTCCAGGTCTCCCAGGGGGGTGCTGGGTTCCAAGCACTGAGGCCATCTTCCACTGCCTTCCCAGGCCACAAGCAGAGAGCTGGATTGGAAGAGGAACAGCCGGGACAGGAACTGGTACCCACGTGAATTGCAGGAGGAGTCTCAGCCCACCACACCACAGTGCAGGCCCAAGGTCAAGTGGATTTCAACCTCAAACCTCAAAACCACTCCTCATCAGTAAACTTGATTTGTGATCTTCCGAGGAGTGAAGGGGAAAAATACTTGACCTTTCTGTGCAACTTCCCATTCTTGTAACCTTCTAAGCAATTCCTAATCTGGGCTGCCAGGTTTAGCAATGAAAGCATCCTATCAGGGGCAGGCATTTGACGCAGCAGTTAAGCCAATGCTTGGGGAAGTTGCCTCCAATACTGGAGTGTCTGGATTTGAGTCCTGGCTCTGCTCTTGATTCCAGATTCCTGTTAATGCACACCTTGGGAGGTTCAAGGCTCATATCCTTGTCACCCACAAGAGAGAGCCAGATTGAGTTCCTGGGTCCTGTGTTCAGCCTGGCCCAGTTCCAGCTGTTGTGGACATTGGAGGAGTGAACCAGAAGATCAGATGTCTCTCTATCATCTACCAGTCTGTGTGTCTATGTCTATAATCTATCATTAGTGTTCTCTCTCTCTCTGTCTTCAAATAAATAATAAATAATTATAAAAATAATTCTTTAATGCCATCTAACTAAATCATTGAATTTTAGGGAGGCAACAAATACTTTTTTATTACAAGTATACACCATGCCGTATTGGGCACATAGTTACACTAAGTAAATTATTCACCATAGTTTCAGACTTAACTGGGAATCCTGAGCATCTGACACCTGGCAGGAAACAGGTAAGCCTGGCCCTGGGAGCTAGCATGCCCTCATGTAATTCCAGTGTATCATCTCCTGCAAGCATATTCTGCTATTGTGTTTCCACAGGAAATTTTTTAAAGAAAAATAATAAGACATGTGACAGTTGCAGCAAAAGACGTAACAGAAGCTGGTCTCGTGTAAATATTATGTTAATTAAAACAGATGGGGCTGGAGCATAAACAAAATAACGGCAGGGGGCTGGTTTTTGTTCTGGTTGGTTTCTTAATATAGTAACTCAGTTCCCATCCTGTTAGCACTCTCTCTTTATCAAATGTTGAACTGGGGTATAAGGAAGTTTAAATTACCAGTGATTGGAGATCCGTTTTCTAAACACTTGGAACAGATGGTTTATTGCCTGAAAAGCATGCTTCCTTTCGGGGAATGGAGTGTTGAGCTTGGTTATTTCAGCAAAGTGTTTTGTTGCCGCTCATTTGTTGACACCAGGTTTGCCCTGAAGATGAACACTTTCCCCTTGGCTCCATTCTTTCCATTGAGTTTGCCTACTGTACAAAGACCTCTTGTGTTTCAGGCGTTGTGTTGAGCAAAAGCATGGTTACACCTCCTGCACAACTTCAATAAAAAAAGCACTCAATGTGCAGATGACTCTAAAATCAAAAAATGATTTCACAGCAACAGTGATTTTGTTGAAGATATTTATTTATAAAGCAGAATGGCAGAGAGAGAAAGCAAGAGAGAAAGGGAATATGCTCCATTGGCTGGTTCACTCCCTGAATTCCAGGAGTAGGCTAGGTCAAAGCCAGGAGCCTGGAACTCCATCTCAGTCTCCCATGTGGATATTAGGGACACAAGAACTTAGGTCATCACTCACTGCCTCCCCAGGTGCATTGGCAGGAGACTGGAGTACAAGCTCTCTGATATGAGATGCAGAAGGCTCCAGTGGTAACCGAACGTGCCGTACCACAATGCCCACGCCCAGAATATTTTTAAAGTGAATGTCATTTAAGAGTGTATATTTGATACAGTCTGACACTCCACCAACTGAGCAGCAGTGAGCTTAACCAAAACTTCATGTCCTTTGTACCAGTTTTGGTGTGAGGGCCTGAGGTCTAGGATCCAATCCAGGATCATGTGTTACCTGGAATTGTCAAGTTGTTTAATCTAGAATCGTTCCACAATCTTTCTTTGCCTTTCATCCACTTCTTACTTTAAATATATATCTATTTTGTAGAATATTCTACAACAGGTGCATCTGATTTTTTTTTCTCATGGAAAGATTATGTTAGGTATACTAATAGGGTTAGAATAGGATTTTCTAAAACCATTCCCATTCGAGGCAAAGGAGTTGGCCCAGCACTCTGTGTATGCGCATTGTCCTCTAAATCTGATTTGGAAATGGATCTTCACACCTCCCATCAGAGGGTCTTGCCTTGAACTGAGTGGTGCACGTTTTTGTAAAGTTCCCAGAATCACATTTGAACGTAAAACCGGGCTGAGGTGTCCGTGTGTTTCCGGCCGTTCTTCTTGGGAGGAGATGAGCTGCTCTGGATCTGTGCGAATGATCTGAGCAAGGTTAAGAGAGGGCAGGGACTGTTTCTTGTAAACTGACAGTTCAGGAGAGTGAGTCGGAGATAATCACCTAATCCATTTATAACCGCCCGGGTTAACAAGCTCTCACCTTCTCCACAGCGGCCTTTGCTTACAGTCATTTCTGCACAAAAAAGGGCCCTCGTCCCTGCGACTAGGTCACCTGCCATGAGCCTTGTGGCATCAGCTTCCCACAACGCCACACAGATCAGCCCACCTTGGAGCAGCAGTAGAACCTGCAGCACAGCATCAAGGACACACGTTGCCACTCATTCTTTCTCTTACTTTATAGACAAACTTCTCCCCCGCCGTGCGTGTGTGTGTGTGTGTGTGTGTCCCATGCGAATTCAGACTACATGAGCAGAAAAGCAAGCGGGGACAAGGCAGCCGTGCAGTGCTGCCTCGTACAGGTTGCATCACATGTGCAGAAGGGCTGAGGCCCCACGTGTGAGAGACACCCCTAAATGGAGCTATTGACAGAGGGGATGAATGGTTTGCTCAAGAATCCAACATCAAGTCGGAAGAACGGCTTTTCAGGCTATTTTCATCTGGCCCTGGCCTAAGCCAGCCCCTTTTTGGGTGTGGAGCTCACTTTCCTCTATGACCTAAAGTCTGTCTTATCAGTGCTCACCCAGGGACAAACTGTACTCCCTGATGACACCCTTGCCAGAGCCACAGGACACTGGAGGGTTCTCCAGACAAGAGATGCAGGATAATCATGCAGGAAGGAATGTTAGTTTTCCAGTACAGTTTCTGTACCCTTCACATCCACCACCTGCCCTTTAGAACAGGCTGCAGAGCCTGCGGGTCAGCCCTGTTACCCCTGGGTCAGCCAGTCCCACCCAGGTGCTGCCTGTCCACCTGTTTGCACCCAGTTAGCGGAGCCTGCTGTGCCCGGCCAGTGCTCAGGCACACGCTGCTCGTTTCTGTTGCTGTAACAAAACACTTGTGGACTGGGTAATCAATAGCAAATCAGTCAATTAGCTCACAGTTCTGGTGGCTGGGAGGCCAGGAGCAAGAGGCACTAGCATCTAGCGAGACTCCTCTTCCTGCATCCTAGCATGGTGGGGGGTATCACCTGGCCAGAGGCCCCACTTTTATAACGAAGTCAATCCCACATAATCCATTAACCCACCAATGGATTAATCCCATCACTTCCTAAAGGCCACTCCTCCAAACACCACTGACAAATGAATTTGGGGATTCCATTTCCAATGTAGGAATTTGGGGGACACATTGGAACCCTGGCACACACCATAGCAGGGACCGGGGACTGGAGGCCAGGAGAGCCACTCGCACACCAGAGGGGCTGTGATGAAGATGGAGGAGTGGCTTAGCTTCCCCTGCAACGCCCTGAGGTTTATGGACTGGAAAGCTGGTGAGGGGGGGACCCCAGGAGAGACTACAGTATCACAGGGGGGCTCTCTCACAATTTTCTATTTGTGTGTCAATTTGTCACCTCTGCAGTGACTAGGCTGAAAATGACGCAGCATTTGTTAAATTGAGTACACCTGAGGCAGAGCCCACTAAGAACGTAATAGGTATCCTTCGGAAGGTAATGAGGTCCCTTTTCATCACCAGTGTTCGCAGAGAGAATGAGCCCATTGGTGGCCAGTGAGGGCATAGGGGTAACTTCTAAACAGTCCTGCTGAAGCCTGAGGTTCTAACAGGTGCAATCATCAGGTATCAGTGAAATTTTGCCTGCTATTTCCCTCAAGACAATTGCTCTTCATTGGCCTTATTCAGCATTCAAACAGGAAATATTTCCCATGGACAAAGAGGATTAAATTTCATTTTCGACACTGTGTGTCTCTGGCATTTGTGGGATTTATACCCAGTTGTATCAAAAGGGAGGACCAAGTTAAGGCAGGGCATCATTCTATGGTGAGACCACTTGAAAGCCAAAAACAATGCATGGTTCCTGCAGACCACTCTCTCCAAATGTAGAGGGAATTGTATTCCATCTGGATAAATTTTGAAGGGGAAATGAAAAAGAAAACAGGAGAGAGTATGAAAAAAAATTCCATCTCAAGAAAAAAATTCAGCTGAAAATCATTATCACCAAAATAATTTTCCCATTTTATTCAACAAAATGACTGAACGTACACATTGGGCTTATGAACATAGTGTAAAATATTTGCATCTGTCTTCAGTTCAGCCTAGCGGTTACCACATGGATTTGGATGTGGCCAATGAGCAGGTTTTATCCAAGGACACGAACGTGCTTGTGCCGATTTGCCGGTAACCTCGGCCGCGGGATTCTTGGTGGGCACTTGCACATCCACCTCCCCATGGTCAACAGGCCAGGTGCCACAAAACCAGAGCTCGTGTGTGAGAGACACACTGAGCACACCAAGCGGTCACTCTCTGACGGGGTTATTAACTGACCGATACAGTTCCACATGCAGAAACATTTTTTTTTTTTATTTTGCTGCTATTGTACAATGTGTGAAGTCAAATGTCCATGTTTGGAGACAAGAAAATGCAGAAAATCATAGAGAAATCCTTTCTCACCACACGTGAGCATACAGAACTGCAAAGGGCTCAGTGACTGTGAAAAGATCTACAATCCTTCAAAGAGGGCAACATCCCTTGTGTGTTACAGATAAGTGCCAAATTTGCCACACCACTGCTGAGCCTTGGAGTTGGCTGATGGACCGAGTAACAAGGAAAACATAAAACCATTTATGTGAGCATATCTTTTACTTAAAGAATATAAATTATGAAGCATACTGAAACAGCAATGGCCCTGAGAAAAGCTCTTAATTTCTCAGACCAAAAATTAAACTTGCAGAATTTACACAACAAGGCTGCCTTTTCTGGGAATCATTAAATTAACATTTTTGACACTAATAGAGTAAGAGATCCAATTACAATAAATTTATCTAGTTGGATTTCTGAAGGCAATGGATACACCTGCTATGTGGGGGTTGGGGGGAGGGGCTCCAGTTAGCTACTCAAACGTCATTGGTTGAGTAGCAATTCTATTCCCTCATAGCTGGACAGCATTTGCCTCTCAGGATCAAATGACAATGTCAGCTTGTGGAATGACATGACAGTTTATTAGTTCAATATTTTTCTGGAACATCTACACTTCAGATGAAATGGTACTATTTACAAGCCAGTAAATATACTAAGGGATTCACAGCAGGACTACAAGACGCAAATATACAAAGTTATGGCACGCTTACAGCAAGACTCCCTAAAATGCCAGTATGTTTTGATGCCAAAAGAGAGAGATGAAAATACAGGTCATGTACTGTACGTGAGTCATACTCTGGGGAAACGTACTATGAGATGCACAAAAGCCTAGTCTGTGCAAGTGGGACTCACAAACATAAAAATAAAATATTTGATATTCTACACTATATTACAAAATAAATATATCCATCAATAAATAGTAGGAAGCCTAGAAACTTTTACAATCTGCATTGGCTGTTGGCTGCCCAAGTCCCTGTACTACAATTTTCCTTCAAAGTCCTTTGGGTTTAGCATTGTCAGTGACGACAATTCTGCCTAAGTATAAAACTGAAGAATTCCACAGCAGAAGGTTTACAGCCAGAGAAAACATTGGCGAGTTCTACCATTTCATAGCTTCATATTAATAAGATGAAACAGAATGGTTCTAGGTGCGCTGATGGGAGCGAGGGATAATGCTTATTTTTTTTTTTTTTTGTATTTTCATTTTTTATAAGAAGAAAGCAAAAAAAAAAGTGATATGCAGCTTTCCACACTCCCTTTCCATGGGGAAGAAGAAAAGCACAGAAGTGCAGGTTAACCTCAGGACTGTGGGAGGAGGAGGAATGTCTGGGGTGTGCAGCCTAATTGCCTAAGGCCTGGATTTGCACAGCTCTAACAGTAGTGATTGTATGTGCTTGAGACAAGGTTTTTTCAGAAGCCTGGCAGAGCCAGCAGCAGGTGTGGTGCAAAGCAGGAGCTGGCACCTGGCTAGCATCCTGGCATCGGTGCAGGTCAGTTGCCATCACATTAGTAGTTTGAAATAGGCCGGGCTGGGAGCCTTTACACCACTGAAATTCATGGACCAGGGCTGTTTCCCACTTGGATGGCTGGCTGTAAAGCATCTACCAGCCCAACACTGTCTTGTATAGCTTAGACATAAAATAAATAAGATTTTTGCCTAAAGATAAACTTTCTAACCAGAAACTCTGCTGTTTAGCTGAGATTTTGCTGTATATCTGTTACAATGTCCTGTAGAAGGAAGAGAAGTACCGTAGAGTCTGAGTATACACCGTGTACCTTGGAGTATAAAGGATGCACCATGTTCCAGTGAGGGCACTGAGCCAGGATGTCGAAGCCAGCTACACACCCACACAGACCTGCCTGCCCTCATACACAACACCGTGTTATTTGGAGGCTAGTCCACAAATGCATGGTTCTCAGATTGTTAAATGCACAGCCGTCTCAAATTGTCCAGCACTGTATGCCCATTGACGGTGAGAATTTCACTCTGCCAGGGGCAACAGCTTTTCCAGGGTTTACCCTCTGGACAGACACCAGAGGGATAAGAGATATACAGAGCTGAGGTCCAAATTTGGCAAAAGGTTTCTAAATAAATTTCCTTACCTCTATTATCTAGCACAACATGAGTTCATAACACTAAAAGCTTTGTAAAAGGAAGGCTGAGAGTTCCCCAGGATTTAAAAAAAAAAAAAAAAGTGCAAGACTTGTAAGGGAGCACTCAGTGAGGTGAGAGGGGGCAATGTTCTGAAAGGCACACTCCTCATCCTAGCGAGAACCATCTGTGTCACCTGCCTGGAGATGCTGCTGGACCAGCTTGGGCACTGCTGGCTTCTATTCCTCCTGCTCAAAGCCCTTGGCCCTGCAAGGAGGCACCAAGACTAGTGCCAGTCTCTGTCCAGCCAACTGCCAACTACTGGGCAGAGCCACTGGGCCATCCCACCAAGGGCAGTTCCCAGCCCCCCAGTCCAGATCAGTTCCAAATTGAGCAGACAGCAGAATAGGAAGCTGGGAAAGCTGCAGGGTTTCTATCTGGAAGCCAATCTGATGTCAAAATTCAAGCTTGACTTTCAAGCTATTTGCTTATGCATCTATTCATTAGTTCATTTATTTAAAAAAAATCTAGACTCAGGTATCCCCCTCCCCCTCTTTTTTAGCAGTGGAAAACAGGTATCCATTTATTTAAAAATATGGAACACTTCGTGAATTTGCGTGTCATTCTTGTGCAGAGGCCATGCTAATCTTCTCTGCACTGTTCCAATTTTAGTATATGTGCTGCCGTGTACGTGTTCTTGATGGGCAACATGCCATAAAGGACATTATTAAAGCCAAATCCAATTAAGTATGGGGGCTAATCTAGAAATTTGATCACTCACTCTTTGCATCTTGAGAGCAAATGCTTTCCAGTGTCCCCTGCAGCCCACAGTGAGGGTAATGAAGGCCAATGAAGGCAGGGGACGCAGGAATGGGAGAAGCACATGAGGCAGCTGAACAAAGACTAAAGAGAGAAGGTGGAATATGGAAACGAGGAAAAGTAGGGGCGCCGGGGCAAGTGAGAGAGACAATGAAGTGAAGGAAACTCTTAAGAAGTAAGGAGTTCAACAAACAGGTCCCTTCTGATTTTCCTCCTCCTCGTCTCTGGTAATCTTATTTTGTCCAAAGATGTGATTCTCTAGGTAGAACTGCTTATAATTTTACCAACACATCTGTAAGTAGCATCCACATGCATCTTTTCCCCTTCTATCCTTCAAACTCCCTCCCTCCCACCTCCTATACCCTCTGCAGCAAAAAAAAGGCCGACCCTCAGGGCCGTGCCTCTGGTTCTCCCAGGAACAGATTTCACCCTGAAGTCCCCCCTTGCTTCCTTTCTTTTTTTTTTTAAAAATTTTTTTTTTTTGACAGGCAGAGTGGACAGTGAGAGAGAAAGAGACAGAGAGAAAGGTCTTCCTTTGCCATTGGTTCACCCTCCAATGGCTGCCATGGCCGGCGCGCTGCGGCCGGCGCACCGCGCTGATCCAAAGGCAGGAGCCAGGTGCTTATCCTGGTCTCCCATGGGGTTCAGGGCCCAAGCACTTGGGCCACCCTCCACTGCACTCCCGGGCCACAGCAGAGAG